>NC_134676.1:4793500-5097000 GCF_030463565.1 Pelecanus crispus | reverse complement strand
ACTTCAAATCAGAAACTTCTTCCGACACAGAAGATTGCCCTGTGTCCGGGTCTATTGCTTATATTCTTTTTCTTCCCCTGAGTGTGAAGATGGGATACCCATCCAAGGAGTTTGCTGATCAAAGGCACAGATTTTTAGCAGGCACTTTCAGAATGTACAAATAATTTTCAGAGTCCTCAAATACTTTCTTAAAATGGAGAAGCACTTCAGCTCTGTGTGGCTGGGAATAACTGGAAACACCACCTCTGCCACGCTGGCCAGACCAACAGTGTCTTCTGCCTGGAGAACCTACAGAACAGGATCAACAGCGTCTAAACCACAGCTCCAGCTCAGACAAGCGATGGGAGGGCTGACATGATCATCACTCCCAGTTGGTCACCTCAAAATGTCATCCCTTAACCGGTGGCCTTTCTTTCTCCACTGTCCCTCCTCTGTGTAGCTGCATCTCATATTGAATCCTTTCTTCATCAAATGTGAGTACTTACTGTGGCTGTTAGCGATGTATCAAGCTGTAGCCGTCAACTGTGGCGTAATCAGGCTCGCCTGAAACACAGAGCACAAAAAAATTAGGTCTGCTCATGAGAAGCGCTCATTACGAGACTTTACGCAGGACAGAAACACCACGCACTGGCCACCCGTGTTGAAGGGATGCGAGGTGGGGGGGAATGAGACTCAAAGAGATGATTTGATTTGCCCAAGAGCCAAAGCAGGACCTCATTTTACCGAGTCCCACTGCAAGTATCCCATCGCTAAAGCGGCACTGGGAATGATACAGCTCATGCTGCTGAAGCAGAGAATGCCCAAGCTGCAGAGACAGATGGGATCCCAGGCTTAGATATCCTTAAGCTTCAGAAATGCCTACACGCGGGGCTTTGAGCAGAACTTCTCCTGGGTGAAACCTTGCCTTGTCAGCGCCCAACTTCCCAGCATCTTTCAGTGGGGACTGGACTTACAGCAGGAGCTTCACCTAAAGCAATCCCTTTAGAGAGCTAAAGCTCATGATCTGATGGGGAAGAGCAAGAGCAGAGAGTTCCTCTGTGGGGCCAGAAACCCCATAAAGCAAGTAACTGACCTGGCGCGCTGGTCGGGGTGGGTAGAGGTGCCCTCCTGCATGGAAGGAAACACAGAGCTGAGGATCTGCGTGGCTACAGGACTCCCCTTGCCTTGGCTCTGTCCTCCCCAGCTGCCCTCCCAGAGCTGGTGGGAGGGCAAGAGGTTTGGCCAGCCTGGGCTTTATGGAGACCTGGTACCAAGGCACGTCATGGTGGGCTCACCACCGACAGCCTGCATGGCAAACACTGGAATTGAAGCTGATACAGTGGGCGAGAGGAAAAAGTAACCAAAAAGCACTATGTTGGGGAAACATTCACAAGTGGGCCTCAGGGCATGCCTTTTCACATGCCTTTGCCCAGAGTGAGACATCAGTAAGCCATAATTGGCCATGACTCCTCTCCTGACGTGACAGCCGAAGTGGCACACTCACCTTTAGCAAGAGTCTTTGGCCCTGAATCCTCATCTGCCCTCCGGCAGAAGCATCCTTCACCCCGTCTTCCCTGCCCAGCTTCTGTCCCAGAGGAGTGAATTCGGCTCTGCTGTTCCTCCCTCTACCCAAACACGCTGTTAATTGATCCATCTCTCCTCAGCTAGACAGACCGCATGGAGAACCCAGTGGTCTGAACCCAGTACAGACCTTTTATATATATACAGAAACCAGAAGGTTTCATTTTGGTATCAAAGGCTGCTCTGAAAGGGAGCTCAGATTGTTCCCAGAGAGAGCAAGACGTGAAACCGCCTTGCTTTTCTGCTGTCCAGGTATCACAAAGGGCTTCTGGAAGAGGCTTGGCACAAGAAAAAATGAGCACACCCTCACCACAAGCACTTTCAGAATAATATTCCCACCCATGAGAAGGGAGAAATAACCACAAAAGGGGGAGCAAAAACCTCTGACTGGGCTTGAGGGGGTCCTTGAAGAGCTTATAATAGACAGTACATTGGCATAACTCCCACTGCGGAGAGTGACAGACTGCATAGCATGGGAAATATTTTCCTCTAATACTCCCAAGTCAAGCCTCCAACAGGCTGAAAGTAACAAAATATGGTTGGTTTTTTTTTTTTTGGAGGGGGAGCATCATTTGCAATAGCAATTGCAATTGTACACATTATGTCCCTTACCTTGATATAGGTACAGGAACAGGACTTCTCACTGCAGTTGCATTTCTCTGTGTATTATAGTAGTTTTCATAAACCACAGGAGCTAGGAAAAATTAACAATAGTAAAGCAGAGACTTTTCATAGCCATAAACTACTTGTCATCCCAACATTCAGCTGCTAAGTCTTTCCCCTATCTGAGAAAATGCCTGATCAGGAAATTAAAAGTTAGAGAAAGGGGAGATTATCTTCAGGGGGTGGTGATAAGTGGCAGAGCCTAGTGCTGCATGCCAGTGAATGAAAGGAGGGATATTGCAAAATCAATGGTTTTTGCATCCAAACTGATGCTGATCAGAGGGGCAGCTCCATGAGGAGTACAAGAAAGTCAGCGCTACTCCGTGAGATTGTACTGAGCTCTTACCTGGGGCCACACTTCCAGTTTTGCGTAAATTTACAAAAAAATCAATATCCTTCTCAATGCTGCACATTTCTAAACTCTTGCGGATTTCCTCGTATTTCTGCAAAAGGGAAATAAAAAGCATTTCTATATATCAGGTCAAAAAACAAGGGTTTTTTCCAATCATTTATCACACGTGGGGTGAAAGCCCAGTGCTCACCCAGTACACAAGCTTCAATGGTAGGGGAATGACAGAATCATAGAATCATAGAATGTTTTGTGTTGGAAGGGACCTTTAAAGGTCATCTAATCCACCCCCCCTGCCATGAGCAGGGACATCTTCAATTGGATCAGGTTGCTCAGAGCCCTGTCCAACCTGGCCTTGAATGTTGCCAGGGATGGGGCATCTCCCACCTCTCTGGGCAACCTGCTCCAGTGTTTCACCACCCTCAAAAAACATGGGAATCCCAGAGGCAACCTCATCTGCAAGAGCTCTGGCCAAAACCTTCTGCCTGCACACTCATGCTGGTGTCTGGTGGCTGGTCAAAGGCCACAGCCCAGCTCGGACATAACACAGCTCAGTGCACAGGAAAGCAAATTGTGCTTTCCTTTCCAAACAGAAAAATCATAGAATCATAGAATTGTTTAGGTTGGAAAAGACCTTTAAGAGCATCCAGTCCAACCATTAACCTAACACTACCAAGTCTACCACTAAACCAATTAAGGGGAGAGAAGCAACCCCACACCTCCTGGCTTGGTGGCTGGATCATTTATAATGAAAGTAAAAACTAGGAATCATTAAGATTGGAAAGGATCTCTAAGATCATCATTCCAATCATCAACCCAACACCACCATGAAGATTTTCATGTGACATACCTCGTCATTCTGGACGCAGTCCTGGGAGAGCTGGTTGACATGAAGCCATAGGGCGTTGCGAAAGTAGTTGATCCGCTCACACTCCTGAGTCTCAAAGAACTGTAATGACACAGACAAAACGGCCCTAACATCTTTAAAACGAGAGCAAATCTCTCTTATCCTGCATGTTTCTCATCCCCAAGTGCCACTATGAAGATGACTGTCCTCAGTGAGGCGCAAGTGGTGGTGGTCTCCTGCAAGAAACGTGGACCCCACAAGTCCTCCAGCTCGTCCAGAGGAGAAATCATCCCTCTGCGCAACCAGGTATTTCAAAGATGAACGTTAAGCTCAGGAAGGTCTGCAGGACGGATGAGGGAGGGGTCACCGGGCACACCACTCCCTCTGGGGAGACCACGCCAGCTTCTAAAAACAGTGCATGTTCCCTAAGCACCCCGTGGTCCTGCGGTCCCAGCTCACTTCCCTCCCACAGGTACGGAGCAATAACAGAGCACTGGGGATGTATGAAAACAGAGGTGCCTTGACTGGCTGCTCTTCTCCCTCTTTCCTGCCCAGACCGTTTAAACCCAAGTCTTTTGAAATCTGCTGTCTGGTATACCTCAATTTCACGTGCCTTTATGCATTTCCTTTCATCCCAAGTGTACATATACGCTTGTTACCAGTTACGACCTTTGCAACACACTGAGGGAAAATCCTCCACATGATCCCTCTGTGGAAGTGAAACTACTGCTTTCCACACCCCACCATCAGAAAGGCTTCCAGAAACCCCAGACATCAAAAGCACACCAGCACTGAGACAATGATGCATGCCACACAAAACAGACAGCAAATTCCATTTCAAAAGGAAAAAGCAAAATAGAGGCCTGACAAGAAGTAGCTTGGGAAGGGATCGGCACAGCTGGGATTGGGAAGGCTGTTTGCAAGCTTGCAGCAGACCTGGGATAAAACTTCGATCTCTGCAGTCCCTGTCCGTCCCTCGGTCACAGATCACAGGCCAGCAGCAGAGCAGCTGCGTGGTCCTCTCACCACCAGCTCTGGACTTCCCCACCATGTGCTCGCTAGACCACTTCGCTATGAGACAGTCTGCTTTAGGCTGATACAACCGCTTGGAGGGAGTTCCCACGCTACACAACCGCTCGGAGGGGGTTCCCATGCCACCACATGGTCTGTGAGATACAGCGATGGGTTCCTGGCACACGGCGTTCACGCGGAGATGGCTTCACCCAGCCTGCAACCCCAGCCGGCCACCAGCCTCTGCTGCAAAGTCATCTAAAGACTTTCAGAGTTTCAGACAGAGTCTGCTCGGTGGTGTAGCGGCTGGAAGACATATTGGCCTCGAGTCGCCGAGTACGCAGAGGTGGCCACGGCTGTTCAAGACGACGGCCGCACCAAATGTGGAAGCAGGTAACGGGCAAAAATGTCACTGCTCTGACTCTGTCAATTTTTAAAGGTGGTGGAAGAAGAAATAAAAATAAAAAAATAGTGGAAACCTTGAAGCAGCGGGACCTTGAATCCAGAAACCCAGCATGAGACACACACAGGGTTAGTGTCCTGGTTTCGGCTGGGATAGAGTTAATTTTCTTCCTAGTAGCAGGCATAGTGCTGTGTTTTGGATTTAGTAGGAGAAGAATGTTGGTAACACAATGATGTTTTAGTTGTTGCTAAGTACTGCTTATGCCAGTCAAGGACTTTTTCAGCTTCCCACGCTCTGCCAGGGGCACAAGAAGCTGGGAGGGGGCACAGCCAGAATAGTAGATCCAAACTGCCCAAAGGGCTATTCCATACCATATGACATCATGCTCAGTATAGAAACTGGGGGGGGGTGGCCAGGGAGCAGCGATCGCTGCTCGGGAACTGGCTGGGTATCGGTCGGCAGGTGGTGAGCAATTGCATTGTGCATCACTTGCTTTGTATATCATTATTATTATTATTATCATTATTATATTGTCATTATTATCATTACTATTTTACTTTATTTCAATTATTAAACTGTTCTTATCTCAACCCAGGAGCGTTTCTCACTCTTACTCCTCCGATTCTCTCCCCCATCCCACCAGGGTAGGGGGAGTGAGCAAGCAGCTGCGTGGTGCTGAGCTGCTGGCTGGGGCTAAACCACGACAGTGAGCTACAACAGATCCTGCTGCTTCACTGCCAGGGGAACACAGAGAAGGCAAATCTGCACCGTCCCTGACCCCTGCAGCAAGGGGTGGATATCCAGAGGACCACGCTGCCACGTGAAGGCGTTTTGGGGCATTTACCTCGCAAGCTTTGATGTGCTCTTTCTGCCATTCTTCCCGGATCTTCTCCAGTGTTGTAACACTCTGCTGGTAACTCCTGTCTGCAAGAGAAATCACATTGCCATCTGATTAATTAAAAAAAAAACCCTTCGCTAGAATCATAGAATTGTTTAGGTTGGAAAAGACCTTTAAGATTATCCAGTCCAACCATTAACCTAACACTACCAAGTCCACCACTAAACCAGTTAAGGGCAGAGTAATAATTTCATGTTTCCTGGCTTGGTGGCTGGATTATTTATAATGAAAGTAAAAACTAGGAGTCATTAAGGTTGGAAAGGATCTCTAAGATCATCAGCCCAACCATCAACCCAACACCCCCATGCCCACTAAACCATGTCCCAAAGTGCCACCTCTGCCCATTTTTTGAACCCCTCCAGGGATGGGGACTCCCCCACCTCTCTGGGCAGCCTGTTCCAACACTTGACCACTCTTTCTGTGAAGAAATTTTTCCCAATATCCAATCTAAACCTCCCCTGGCACAGCTTGAGCCCATTTCCTCTTGTTCTATCGCTAGCTACTTGGGGAGAAGATGTGTAGAAGGTAATATGGGAAGCCCGAAATGGCTGGGACATCAGGGAGAAAGCAGCAGTAATGTGTGAGCTCAGCTGTGGGTGGGCACTGCACGGGGACGCAGAGCTGCACAGGGTCCTGCCCCGGGGAAATGGTGGGAGCAGCCTTGTTGGGGCCATGCAGGCTTCTCCAGGCAGGTGCCCACCTCCAGTATCTTGGGCACGTGTTTCTGAGGAGCCGTGCCTGACCCAAGAGCTAAAGCTCGCCCAAGAGCCATGCCATGGCTTCACAACCCCTGGCCCTGGAAACGCTCCCCTCACCCTCCAAATGCTGCATTTCCATGCTCACCAGAGTCCTCCAGAGCCGATTTTGTCTGAGCCAGCTTCAGGAACAGCTGCCAAAAAGGGGAGAGAGAAGAAAGGTAGGGGAGAGCCCTGGTACATCATCAACGGCTCTGCAGCCCAACTGGGGAACATCACCAGCCCTCCCGTCTCACCCCAAAACCCAGAGCTGGGAGAAGAGCCATGGGGCAGGAGAGCTGCAAGAAGAGATGCGCCTTTCTGCCCCACGGCCACCCCACTCCCCGTACCTTCTCCTGCTGCTTCTGCGTCACCAGGCTTGCGTTGCGGTGCAGAGTCTGTTCCGCCTCGTCCTTATCCCTGCAGCGCTGCTCATAGAGCCGCTTGGCCTAGGGGAACCACCAAACGGGGCAGGAGCGTGTCAGCAAGCAATGAGATGCAAATACAGCTCACACGGGAGGCATTGGAGGAAAGCACAGCCTACGGGCGAAGAGGTGGGCGCAGGCTGCCAGCAGAGCAGGGGACAGCATGCAAGGTCCCAGATGCCCTACTGCTTGGGCAAAACCAACTTCCCAAGACAAGCTGCTCTTCGTTTGGGGTGAAAAGCTCATGGCAATCCAGTCCATGACATCTAAATCACTCATATCCAGCCCTGCAAGGCTACCACCAGCCGTGTCCCTGGTGTACTCTTCAGTTTTTCTGAGCACACCCTCCATACTGCTCGTGCAGACACAACGTCGAGGGTTGCAGCAGAGGAGGAAGACCCTCACATTTATCATAGAATCACAGAATGCTTTGGATTGGAAGGGACCTTTAGAGGCCATCCAGCCCAACCCCCTGCAGTGAGCCGGGACAGCTTTAACCAGATCAGGGTGCTCAGAGCCCCGTCCAACCTGGCCTGGGATGTTTCCAGGGATGGGGCATCTCCCACCTCTCTGGGCAACCTGTGCCAGTGCTTCACCACCCTCAGCGTAAAACATTTCTTCTTTATATCCAGTCTGAATCTATCTGTTTTTACTTTAAAACCATCACCCCTTGTCCTATCGCAAGAGGCCCTGCTAAAAAGCCTGTCCCCATCTTTCTCCTGAGCCCCTGCCAGCACTGCCAGGCCGCAGTCAGGTCTCCCCGCAGCCTTCTCCTCTCCAGGCTGAGCACCCCCAGCTCTCCCAGCCTGGCCTCACAGCAGAGCTGCTCCAGCCCTCGCATCATTGCTGTGGCCTCCTCCGGCCCCGCTCCAACTGCCCCAGCGCTGTGCACGTGCGTGTTAGCAGCGTTAACCCGTATGGCAAGAAACAGCAGCATGTTTGCTTTACCTCCATGGTCTTCTTGTACTGCAAATTCCTGTTTTTGTGAATGGCCTCCATTATCAGCTCTATCTGTGAAGACAACAGACCCGGAGTCAGCACGTCACTGACTATCAAATCTCCAGGATGGCCTACATGGCTTAGGAAAAGAAGAGGCACAGACCGGACTGAGATGGCTTTAAGGACCTTCATCCACCCAAAGCGTCTTCACAAAACCTATCTTTTCTGCTTCTATCTGAGCCTCCACTTGTGTATGCAAAGGAGCTCTACAAATGAAATCCTAGCATTATACAGTACTGTATCATCTCCATAGGGTCTGCAAAATTGGGAAGCCCAGTCCTCTCTGCTAGGTCCAAACCAGCCCCTGGTTCTAGCAGTTTTTCCTCATTTTCCAGACAAAGGAATCTCAAGCCAGAAGAAGTTAAAAGGTTTGCCAATTGTAGCAGACCCTATGGAGTTCATACAGCATTATATACATGTTTTTAAAACATTGCTGGTTGAGGCTGGTGTCCCTGGAGCTGAGCCTGTGCTATACCTGGCCCCAAAAGGTGCCCAAAGGAGAAGAGGCGGCAGTGAGAAGAAGGAAGTCTGAGGTTGCCGCACAGTTCACCAACACGATTGCAACACATAGGAAGGAGCTCAGGACTTCCCGGCAGCGGCAGGCACCAGGGGCACGGAGGGGGCTGGGGCACGGCAGGCGACACCAGCCAGGAGCAGCCCGTCACTGGGGCAGGATCAACACCCCGCGGCGAAGGCACGTGCTCCCGTGGCGCCTGACCTTTTTCCGATGCAGTTTTTGCTTTTCCCTGAAGTCCTCCATTTTCTTTGCTTCCTCCCGAAGGGTTTGCGCCAGCTGGATGTGACCTTGCCCCACATTGTCTATTTCTGCAAAGAAAAAAAATTAAAAATATATATATATATTCCTAAAAAGACTCTGTTGCTCCAGTCAACTGTTCTAGCTGACATCAAACTGACCCAGAGACCCCACGTCATACAACCCCTGGCAGAAACACATAAAAGCAGCAGCACTTTTGAAGCAGCCTCCAAGCAGCGCCTGCCTGTGTAAGGAGCTATTCCATCCCTAAACCCCACGAGCTGGAATGAGCCTGGCCAGGAGGACAGCCTATGCCTGACCCCAGCATCACACTGTTTTGGAGGTTTCTCTGCTATTTTCTTCCCAAGCAGTTGCCTGCAGACTTTGGCGCTGCCAAGCGTCCTGACAAACACGAAGAAGAATTACTTACGTTGCTTGAAAACATCCAGGGATCTCTTCAGCGTGCTGAAAAACAGGCAGAGCATTTAAAAAGAGTGGGAAAGCACGGCCAGGTACAGGCATCAGCAGAGCACCTATCCCAAAGCAGATAGCAAGTCCCTCACCCAACACCAGCCAAAGCAGCTTGAAGCAGGTTTATTTACCCTCTTCACACCTCCGGCTTTTTCCCTCTTGGCAAGTGTAACAGCGCACTTGGTTTGACATCTACTTTACATCTTTCTGAACATTGGATTCTATTAAAAATCCTGATTGTCATGACAAATGTTTCAGGCAACCTCCTAAAAGTATCATTTGGGACATATGAACACCCTCTACATGGTGCATTGGCCAGTGGTTGGAAATGTAGGGAACTTTTCTCCCTATTAATATTGTACAATAAAGACGTCAGAAAGATTTTATGTGACACCTCAATATAAAACTGTAAATAAATGATCAGAGAACATCAGACTGGGCATGCATAAAGTACAGAAACAAAGCAGGAAGCAGAAGTTGGGGAAACGGAGACCCACTCATGGAGCAAACCGCAGCGGCCACAGCTCCTCTGCAGGGAGGTAACACGTTGGACTTTGAAGATTTGCATGGTTTGAGTGAAGGAAGTACCTGTACTTTGCTCTGGCCACAAAACCAGTCAGAAGCATACCCAAGGTCTCACAATCCTTAGCCCTCTGGTGAACCGCCAGCCCACACCTCGCCTGCGCATTTACGATGCTTTGGTTAATCTACAGCTGGTGGGAACTTGGTGGGGCCCAATTTGTCTACTGGCAAAGGCCAATCCAGCTGTGCACCGTTCATTCACAAGACCGATTTCAGATCATCTTCTGGTAATGTCCCAATCACATTTCAACACTCTTGTCTCTCACAGCCTCCTTCCTTCTCTTCCTCCTTCGTTGCTCCAAAGACACCCATAAAAGCAAAACACACACGGGACTGTGAACTTACTTCAGCTCCGTCTGCCCGCAGGGCTTCTTCTTTGACAAGTTAATGAGGTCTTTGCCATATTTTTCTTCTATAATTGCCCTGTTGAGGAAACAGAGAAATGAGAGGAAGTTCGCATTTTAGAAACTGATATTTGTTTGCAGCAGAGGCCAAGACCCGCTCTTAACACCCTCCCTATCTTCTGACCTGCTGCAAACCAACTGTGGATGGTGGCTGAAGGAAGACTGTTGTTTGCAGTTACCCAACAGCCTTTCTAGTGAAAACACTTCATTTTGCTGTGCTTGTGGTCCCGATGCGTTGCTCTCCCCATCTCCCTGTGGCCGATGGGTGCAAAGACCACCTCCACAGGAGATGGAGGACTAAGCAGCCAGTGCAGCTGGTGGCTACATGCAGCCAGGTGAGTCTCCTGAGTAGTTTTTAGCTCAGTTTCCTATGGGAACAAGGCTTGTGCAATCACACACTTTCTGCATCTTGGCCATCGCGGTGTCTGTTGGTCCATCCACAAAAAGTACTTTTGAATCTGATTTGGCTGATTTAAACCAAATGTGAGAGAAGGGAGTAGGCACCTCAAAGACCACTCAGCCACCATACATGCACCCCAAAGCTCAGCTGGGCCATTCCAGCTCCTCAGGACTTTTTAACACAAGGCAATAGGTACGGTCTCCTGCCCGCCTTTGGTCCTTAGGGAGAACACCTGAAGAAGAGGCCACATCTTGTGAGGTAACATAAATAACACCTCTGAGAGATCATATTGTCCTCCCCTCTTGGAAGAAAGGGGCAGGGGGAGGAAAGCCTATGTGTTGCAGTCTAAGAACAACCAGCTTTCTGCAGTTGCTTTGAAATCTGTACAGACAAGCAGGGCTGGACTTGCTTGGTCAAATGTAGGTATCTCCATCTGGGCAAGCCACCCTACCTGTCTGCAGTCAGTGGAGAGAAACAAGTACTGCTAGAGGCTTGCGTTAGACGGTCTAGTGGATAAAATAAATAGCTTCCTAAAATGCCTGTATCTCTAACGCAGATGCATATGCTTATGTTGTTGATTTCTAGAGTTTGGTGGTGGGGTTCACCTAACTTAACTCTTTAAGAACTCCAAAAGCTTGTAGGGAAATGGAAAAAATAAAGATTATAAATTGATTTTTTTTCCTCTATCTACCAACATTCCCATGAACTTCCTTTTGAAACAAAACATCAAATCCAACAGGCATGTTCTCCATGTCTGGGGCCATCTAACAGCCATGCTGTACATGGAGAACTGGGCCATGTTCAGAGAGGGGTGCCAGTAGCAAGTCCAGGTCCAGCCTCTAATCTCCTCCTGGCTAGACACATTGGTGGGAACGTACACCTCCTTCAATAGAAAAGAGGAACATGGCTACAGGGGGTGCAGGAGGCTTTTTGCACTCTCTCTCTTGTCATGGATGAGTGGGACACGGTTCTCAGGGTTCAGCGGATGGTTCCTTGGGCAGCTGGAAAACCCAAGTTTTCCTGGAACATGGGATTACAGCCTAGACAGATGTAGGTGCATTAGACACTTTTAACTGCAGGTTCTCCTCCTCTTCATCCCCATTACATTTGTTCCAGGCTGTTCTGTACCAAGCCTTGTATTCAGAGGTTTGTTGTCTCCAGTTCTCAATACCAAAATTACATTAATTCAGGGTTATTCTACAATGCTCTTCATATTTAGCCATTGCTAACCACATGAACCATAAAGTCAAAACACATGGCCAGACCACCCCAGCTGTGTCTTTGTAGCTACAGAACCTCTACTTAGGTCATATTCTCTGATTAATAAATGCACTATCTAATGCTACTACTTCTTTTTAACATAAAATCTGTGGGCTGTCCATACTATACAAAGACAAATTCAGGACAAAGCTGTGCCTTTCCTATGCCAAGGTCTTCACCTGATCTTCTGCAAGCTGAACTGCAAGGTGAACTCCATGGGAGAGTGTGTGGCCTGGGCAGGTCACCAACAGCTGCAAACACATCAGTACAGATGTCTGGCAACATGTAAGACTGAATTATTAAACTGCTCCTGATTTCTCTTTCTTTTTAACAGGCAGTTCAAAATGTGAGCATGAAGCCCTGGGCACCATTGCTGCCTCTCAGCTGAGGATTCCTGGGCATGGACTTCATACCACAGCACCAGCCGTGCAAGGAAAGGACAGTGTAAGAAAACAAGTTCCTCATCAGTCAAAAATCAAAGGTGTTTTAACATAGTGGACAGTTAAATGCGACAGAAACCAAACTGGGAATACAAGGAGTAGAAGTAGTGCCACCGCCTCGCTTCCCAGGTTCAACCCAACCCATTTTCAGAGGCACCTTCATACCTTTCCTTCAAAAAGTCTTCAAACTCTTTGCAGTTCTTCCTGCCATCATTCAGATGTTGAATGATGCTGTCGTAGCCAACTGTGCTTGTCAGGTCCGTACTCTGAGAACAGAAGAACAGGAGTCACATTCCCATCAGTGCAGTCCACGGCCACTGCCACCTCCAGCAACATTTGCATAAGCAATGGCTCAGCTGGGAGCAAGTGCGCAAGTGCCTCTTTATGAAATAAGATCTTTTTCTTTTAGGGGTGGAAGAGGCTGCAGAATGAGAACAATTTGGGACAAATTTGTTCTCAAATTTGGCAATTTGGGACACGCACTTACATGATTTTCAGAAAACAGAAGAGCTTAGTCCTACCACATGCTATTGCTCCTCCCTGACCTAAGCACAGCTGGCCCCATGGCACATGGCATCTGCTCCTAGGAGCTTAGCTGTCAGCTCTAACTTAATGAAATCAAACACTAAAAACCCTCCAAGTCTCTAGATACACCCCGTCTTACTACTGCTCCTCCCAGTTTCTGCAGACATGGAGATGGATCTTGGTTAGCGTTGACTTGCACCATTCTGGGCATCACCCTCACGTCTGGCTGTAGGAGCCTACATCTGGGCTGGAGGTGAATTTAGCAGGCCTTTCTGCATGGGGTTGCTCAGCTATGGGCTTCCCTCGCCACCTCCATAGCAACGTATGGACGCACCCAATGACTGCTGCTGCAACAGCCTTCTCTTTGGCCTTGCGAAAAGCACCCCTGTCCCATTCACATCAATTCAAAACACCACGGCAAAGATCATTTCCCTAAGTACCAGGTCCACCCCCACACATCACACAGCGCTAGCTTCTTCACTCCCCACAAACTATCACAGCCACGGAGAGGTCCTGCCTCCACCACCCATGGGGCCAAGTCCCATGTTCCAGCCCAGGGCTCTCAGCCCCGCAGTGCCACTCGCACTTCCCACAAACTTCTGAAGAATCAGTGCTTCCCTTCGCATTACTTCTTAAAAGCATACCTTATAATGATGCTTATTAAAAAAAAAAAAGACAGATACGTGCAGCAATGATGTAGGTGGGCTAGAACAAAGGTTGACTAACTCTACTCCATTCTTTCCTCATACCCATGCCTGGAAGCACCTTAGGACAAAAAATGGATTTTTGCCCTATGACTGTTGAGGATTTACCACCTGGGCCAAGAGCAGGGCTCCAAAGTGCTATAAGAGATGCTCTGACCATGAGCTCTCCTTCTCTGGAAGAAGCCTGAAGCAGATGCAGGGAGCTGAGCAGATGATGCTACCTGTCATTTTCTGCAAAGAGGACCAGTCAGTGTTGCATAGAACAGCACATATGGGAGCAAAAAATGTAGGAAAAGAGGCTGCAGAAACCCAGCGATGGTAGAAGCAGATGTGAAACTCAGGGGAAGGAAGCAAAAGCCACAAACAGTTATTAAGAAGCTTCAAGAGGAATAATGTCAGGACGGAGAGATTCAGGAAATGGTTTGAAGCCGGGATGAGAGTACACAGAGAACTGGCACGAAAGTGTGGGTAGCAGAAGGGAGGATTTCTCGGGAGTTCGTACCTGGTGCAAGAAATGAGGAGAAACAGGGCTGGTATTTGTGATAAATGATTTAATTATATGGACTTCCCTAAGAAGTCAAGGACTTGAATGTCAGTGGCCAGAAAGCAAGAAGTAAAGCAGAGATCTGGTGGAGCGGGACCTGCAGGAAATCCTCAGGTTATCCCAGACCAGCTTTGCTCTGTCTGTGGCATGCACGGGAAGAGAGGACTGTGGACCATGACCTAGGCAGAAACTAAACCAGTTTCTGTTTCTTTACAGGGCCCAAACGTCCTTCCAAAAAGGACTAACTACTGATAAACCCACAACCAGTTCTCAGTTTGTGTCATGTCTTTGCTAATCGGGTCTGTGAAAAAGGAAACATGCTTGCACTGAAGTCAGCCTTCATGACGGTTGCAAAACACAGAAACACCCTAACTTGACTTCCTATCCCCGGTTTCAAAGGAAGTAAAATGGATGCAGAGAACAACCGTCAGTCGCTGGAAGGCCAGGCAGGACGGAGCAGTCAGACCCACATCGCTGCGTGTCAGGGGGCACCCGAAGGCTCCTGCACCCCGCTCTGCTGCCTGGGACATTTGGGCTTGCTGTGCCAGGCAGAAGTGCCCGGAGAAAAATTGGGAACATCCATTAAAAATGTGCATTAAGCTCTTCATTTTATCACTCTTCCTCCTCCAGTAGAAGGATTTAATTCCAGCACATAGGTATCTCCTAAGCTCCTAAGGCTGGACCAGACCTCACAGTGCAAGGTGTTATATGAAACATGGGAGGTAACAGAGACAGTGGAGGTTTCCAGAAGAGCTGCTTCCAGGCAGGAGGAACTCCTGGCCAAGAAGGAACTGGGCAGGATTTTATGCCATGAAACCAGCCTTTGCAGAACCTTTCTGGGCAGACGTTAGCACGGAAAGATTAAAAAGGAGCAGCGTGACTGCCTGTGGGACGTCCCAAAGGTAGGGCTGGCAGGGAGCAATGAAAGAGGAAGGGCACCACGGTGAGCACAGAGCCATGGGCACAGAGGACAAGATTTAAAGACATCATAAACTAAGCCAAAGACAGGTTCGGAGGATGGGGAGTTGCACCGAGCCCTCCCCAACCAGAGGGATGTGGGAGGACCACCATCTCTCCTCCCATCCTGCAACACGCGGCTGTCCTGGTCCTCCCCGCTGGGCAGAGCTCTGAGCCCACGTGCTACTTAGAGGACAGCCCATGGAAAATAAAACCAGATGATTTCAAAGTGACAAAGCAGCAGCTGATGTTTCCCGAGCTCGTGGGGCTCAGCAGGGCAAGCCCCAGCTTCCCGATCCATTGCCCGGGTTTGCACCATCCTCCCAATGGACTTGAGGAGGAGAAGGAATTTGTGTGCTTGTTGTGATGCTTTACGTTTTGTTTGCATTTTTAGCCAAAAGAAGGGCTAAAATGCTCTAGTGGGGATCTGAAGTCATGTTATGATGTTCTCTGAGTCACAGCTCAAAGGAAAGCTGCTTGAGCTTGACATTCCCGTCTTCTACCCCACTTAACATGGAAAACCCCCTCCAGGCACACATGAAGCCAATGGCAAGGCAGAACCATAAAATCATAGAATCATTTAGGTCAGAAAAGACCCTTAAGATCATCGCATGCAACCATTAACCTAACACTGCTAAGTTCACCACTAAACCACATCTCTAAGCATCACATCTACACGTGTTTTAAATACCTCCAGGGATGGGGACTCAACCACTTCCCTGGGCAGCCTGTTCCAAGGCTTGACAACCCTTTCCATGAAGAAATTTTTCCTAATATCCAATCTAAACCTCCCCTGATGCAACTTGAGGCCGTTTCTTCTTGTCCTATTGCTTGTTACTTGGGAAAAGAGACCGACTTACCCCTCACTGTCCCCTCCTGTCAGGCAGTTGTAGAGAGCGATCAGGTCTCCCCTCAGCCTCCTCTTCTCCAGGCTGAACACCCCCAGCTCCCTCAGCCGCTCCCCACCAGCCCTGTGCTCCAGACCCTGCCCCAGCTCCGCTGCCCTTCTCTGGACACGCTCCAGCACCTCCATGTCCTTCTTGTATTGAGGGGCCCAAAACTGGACACAGTATTCCAGGTGCGGCCTCACCAGCGCCGAGTACAGGGGGACGATCCCTGCCCTGCTCCTGCTGGCCACACTATTCCTGACACAAGCCAGGATGCTGCTGGCCGCCTTGGCCACCTGGGCACACTGCTGGCTCATGTTCAGCTGGCTGTCTACCAACACCCCCAGGTCCTTTTCGGCCAGGCAGCTTTCCAGCCACTCTTCCCCAAGCCTGCAGCGTTGCATGGGGTTGTTGTGACCCAAGTGCAGGACCCGGCACTTGGCCTTGTTGACCCTCACACAGTTGGCCTCGGCCCATCGGTCCAGCCTGGCCAGATCCCTCTGCAGGGCCTTCCTACCCTCGAGCAGTCTGTCCCAACCTTCCCAAAAATGAAAGGTTTGGGGCACTGCAGTGCTCACAGACCATTGCTTGAAAGATCTTTACTTATGCAGAGCTCTTAGTATCTCTCCTCAGCCCTATCTGCTCAGAGAAATACAATTTTAGTAGGTGGAAACACCATGCAGCAGTAAATGGCTGTGCTATTCCTGCTCACAGTAAGCACAGCCTCAAAGTCAGGCAGGGGCCTGCAGAGGTTGCTGAGACCGAGAAAAATGCTTGTGCTGGTGCCTGCAGGGAGCAGGGTGAGGGGAGCAGGAGATGCTGCAAGAGGCTGCAGTTCCTCCCCATCCCATAACGACGTGGGTACAACAGGACAGACAAATCTCATTGCAGGGAGGAAGAGGACTCGCTGCAAATTCACAGCCGCCTGAGAACGGCGCCCTGCAAAAAGCAGCTTTTTGATTAATAATTTTCCATTTGAAGTTTCCTCCCCACTGTGCCCACACATCTACCCCGCTCATCCCAGAGACACGGAAAGCCATGGAGCATCCCACCTCGGTGCAATCACTTCTTCCCACAAACCCCACCTTGTTCCTTTCAAACGACGACCTGAGGATTTCATAACGCCGCTGATAAACGCCGCCAAGCCAGTCCCCGTTTAGAGAAGGACAAGCAGAGGTAAGGGGAAGTGAAAGGGCTCAGCCAGCGTCACGTCACGAGTCAGCAGCTGGGGAATGAACGCAGGAGCCCAGGGCCACCAGCCCTCACCGCCCCGGCCACTGGGGACGCAGAAAAAACCAGTTTATCCCCGGCCAGCCTCGTGAGGCTACAAAAAATCATGGCAATGAAGAAGAAATACAGCCGGTCACAGCCCTGACAAAATACCATCCATAACCCGTGGCAGCGGGTTCCTTTGCAGAGCCCGGCGCTCCCTTGCTCTGTAGCGAGGGGCAAAGCGTTTCTTTTCCTCCGCGCTTCGTTTCTGCCATTGCAAAAAGAGATGCAACGGCTCTTTCCTATGCATTGGGGGGTAAAGAAGTGTTTTCAGATACTTTACCACATGCTTTGGTAGAAAATTAAATATGCCAGTGCAGGTTTTGCTGCAGATGACTTGTCTGAGCATTTTAGCAGCATCACCTTTTCTTGGCACGACAAATAAATACTTGAGAGTGCCTAAAAGATTTAGATACCCAAGTCTTTGTATTGAGTTTGCGTGGCAAGGTTTTGGGAGCAGGGGGGCTGCAGGGGTGGCTTCTGTGAGAAGCTGCTGGAAGCTTCCCCCATGTCCCACAGAGCCAACACCGGCGGCTCCAAGATGGACCCGCCCTGGCCAAGGCTGAGCCCATCAGTGACGGTGGCAGCGCCTCTGGGATAACAGATTTAAGAAGGGGAAAATGTTGCTGCGCAACAGCAACTGCAGCTGGAGAGAGGAGTGAGAATGTGAAGGGAAGGACTCTGCAGACCCCAAAGTCAATGCAAAGGAGGGCAGGAGGTGCTCCAGGCACGGAGCAGAGATTCCCCTGCACCCCTGGTGCAGCCCCTGCTGAGGCAGCTGTGCCCCTGCACCCATGGGGGCCCACGGGGAGCAGAGATCCCCCTGCACCCGGGAAGGAGCCCACGCCGGAGCAGGGGGATGTGCCCCAAGGAGGCTGTGAGCCCGTGGGAAATCCGCGCTGGAGCAGGCTCCTGGCAGGAGCTGTGGCCCCGTGGGGAGAGGAGCCCAGGCTGGAGCAGGTTTGGTGGCAGGGCTGGGGACCCCGCGGGGGACCCACGCTGGAGCAGGCTGCTCCTGAGGGGCTGCACCCCGGGGAGGGACCCACGCTGGGGCAGTTCGTGAAGAGCTGCACCCGTGGGAAGGACCCACACTGGAGCAGTTCATGGAGGACTGTCTGCCATGGGAGGGACCCCACGCTGGAGCAGGGGCAGAGGGTGAGGAGTCCTGTCCTGAGGAGGAAGGAGCGGCAGAGACGATGCGTGATGAACTGACCCCAACCCCCATTCCCCGTCCCCCTGTGCCACTCAGGGGGAGGAGGTAGAGAAATTGGGAGTGAAGGTGAGCCTGGGAAGAAGGGAGGGGTTGGGGGAAGGTGTGTTAAGATTTGGGTTTATTCTTCATTATCCTACTCTGATTTGCTTGGTAATAAAATCAAACTGATTTCCCCAAGTCGAGTCTGGTTTGCCCGTGACGGTAATTTCTGAGTGATCTCCCTGTCCTTACCTCGCCCCATGAGCCTTTCGTTAGATTTTCTCTCCCCTGTCCAGCTGAGGAGGGGAGCGATAGAGCGGCTGTGGTGGGCACCTGGCCTCCAGCCAGGGTCAACCCGCCGCAGTCTTATTTTGAAAAATTGCTTGACCAGAGCGACCTCAGTGAGAGTCAGCAGTTCTCCGTCTTTCGCATCGTTTGCATACTGTTTTAACGTTTTACCAAACGCTTCTTTTGAATGAACCCTGAAACACGCTGCAGAGAGCAGAGCTATTGCTTTTGTCTCATTAAAAGCAAAAGGAGTGAGAATCCGCTCGCCAAGTTGCAAGCTGTTAGCCAATAGGTCAGACTTTTAATAATAAGTCTGCTTATAGTCTGCTTTAGCATTATCGCCATTTCTCGTTTTCCCCGCGTAGTTTTACAGGCGCCTACAAGGACCGAATGATGAGACCCAAAGCTTTGCTGTCGGATTACCCGAGATACTCTGCAAGAACAGGCTTGGGGAGAACCAAGCACGTAGCCAGAAAATTATTAAAGTGAAAGAAGAGACCCTGTAAAGTGAAAGGAGAACAGCAGGTTGCAGAAACAAATGAAAAAAAAAAAAAAAAATTGAAACCCCACGCTTGCTCAACTTGTGGCAATCGCTACAGGCAGGGCAAGAGGAGACAAACGTGAACTTTGGTGTATTTTTAGTTTTGCACAGCTCTTTTGCAGGCAGCTGCAGGCAGCACAGGCTGCGGGAGGGAGCATTCGGGGCAGCTTCGGCCATCTCCGGACTTGGGCCCCTGGGCGAGCGGGAGCTGCGGTGGGATGCAAAAGAGCAAACCTGTTTATTTAACGGAATTTATCGCCTTGTGCTGAGACCTAAGAGCACGAGCGAATCCGAATGCAGAGAGCAAACTCGCAACGCGCTTTCTCGACGCGGCACGTGGTGAGCATCACGTCGTGAACTTCGGCGGGGATCCGGTTCCAGAGCAGGAAAAGACAGATGCACGCACCCCACCGAAGAAACCACAACTACCGGGCTTTAAAGCTAAATCAGGCCCCAAATGAAGCTTGAGGCACAGCCCTGCTGCCCCGGCTGAGTAAGAGGGGGAGCCACAGCTTATCCACATCAAGAAATTCGGCGGTCAGCGTTCACGACCAGCTGCGTTTCAAAGCTGGAAGGTGCAATACCAAAACCAGCTCAGCTTTTGCAGGGTTTGGTTCTTTTTCCAACTTCGTCCCATCAGTTGGAGCATCCCTCCCCTGGCGCCTTCCCACAATCTTCCCCTTTGCCGTCGGGCTGTCCTAACCAGTGCAAAACCACTTGCTTCGGCGAAGAATTCTCCTCCATCCCTTTTTGGCTTAAGCAAAGTAATTTAAGAAGAAAAATTGCAGGAGGAAGTTCGCGGTCTCTCACAGCACTTAACAGCAGACCGAAGCTGGATGAGCAGCCCTCCGCACCTCATTTAAATGCTTTTTTTTTTTTTTTCTGCCCATCCCTCATTCCCCGCTTCCCTCCCCAGCCCTCGCGGCTGATGCACAGTCACCAGTACGTTGTGTGGAGACCGCCTGGGGTGGGACCTGCCTTTTCCATGGCCCAAACGACCACAGCGGGACCTCGATCTCTCCACTGAGTCACGTCCACCACGTTCCCGTCCAACCTCCGCCCCAGCTGCCTGCCCCAGGCACGTCGCTCAGGGGGGAGTTGAAGCACACAGGCTTCGGAAAGGAAAAAGCCAAGCAAAATCCCCGGCGACACCAATAGTTTTGGGCTCAGCAAGAGGATTATTCAGTAAATAGACGTGTTTGCTCAAAAAGGGAGCGGGCGGGCACGAGCGCCCCGTGCGATGTCCCGGCTCCTCCTTGCCTTCGGGGCTTGCGGCAGCGCCTGCCCCGGTATTTTCTCCCACCGAACCCCCTCTTCCAGGATCCTCCTTCAAAAAGCACCGCACCGGGCAAACCGGGCAGCGCTAGCCAAAGCCAGCCCTGCGGCGAGGAGCTCTTCTTCAGTCCAGCGCGCCACTGAAGCACGACAAACCGTGTCTGCTCAGCTCTCCTGGCATCGCGCTTATTGCCCCCCCGGCCTGGGGGACGCGGCCACCACCCTCGCATCCCTCCCCTCCTGCACATTTGCAAAGCAAAGGGAGCGCCCGTGGCAATTTCTTGGGCAACGAATAGCTGAGAAACAGCTGCCGGATGCAAAGCTGGCTTTGTTTTCCAAGCCGGGCTCGATACCTATATGGGATTTACGTATTTGACAGTGCTATGCCAGAGGACAAGTTAATGATGCTGGGCGAGCCCGGTGCTCTGCATTTACCCCTCTTATTCCACAGCATCCAGCAGCCCCAAACCCGGCGCCCGCTCCTCCCGGGGCCCGTGCACCTTTGCCCAGTCCTGCAAGACAGGAGCTGCTTCCCAGGCATCGTCTGGGGAAACCCTGAGCGCCGCCATTCCCAGATGGGGATTTTCATCCCCGAAAGCCAAAATTTTGTCATTTATATCCTGGTTGCCGGTACCTGGAAGGAAGGCCCGCGCACCAAGAGGAATTGAGCAGCCACAGCGCCGATGCCCTGCAGCAGATAAGCGGCCCTTCAGCACTTCTCCATTCCCAAAAGAAGACTCAGAAGAATAAATTGTGCCTTTCCCCAAACCGTGGCTTTTTCCCAGCAGCAGCGCACCAAGGGACTCGCTCCTGGTCCGGGATTAGCTCGACATCAAAGCACCCTTTTTGGCCGTGGTGCCTCCAAGTAGTTCACCGGCGACTAATTAATATTATCGAACCCTCTGCCTGGCACCGACTTCCTCCAGCGGCACGGGGCAGCTCGCCGGGGAGTATTTTGGCCGCACAGGGGAGGTTGCAAAGCCACAGCTCTCGGGCCACGCGTCTGGACGGGCAGCGCCGGCCGGGGGATGCTCCGAGCCTTCAGCAAAAGCACCCCGGGAGGCTTTGGAGCCAACTCGGAGCGGAGAGGGGTGACCCCCGCACCCCGTCACCGACCCAGCTGTGCTCCCCTGCCTCCAGCTGTGACCCCCCCCCGGCTCCAGCTGGGTCCGACCCCGCTGCCCCCCATCCCCCGTGGCCCCACTCACCCAAAAGTGGTCCCTGAACCGCGCCTCCCGCATCCTGCCGCTCCCGCAGCCCCGCTCCACTGCTGCCGCTGCTCCCGCAGCCGCCCGGTCCCGCCCCGCCGCGCCCGGTCCCACCCCACGGCGCGGTGTCGCCACCCAGTCCCGTCCCATCCCGCCCCCCCAAAAACGGCACCCACCCCGCCTGCTGCGAGGAGCTTCGCTAAGGCGCTCCCGGCTCCCTGCGGGCTTGGGGAGCGGGGCGTGCCGCCGCGGGGGGCACCTCTTCCCGACGGCGGCGGGGTCGGTGGGGATGCGAGGCATGGGATGGTGGGGAGAAACCCACCAGCGACGCTCAAAACCCGTTGACCCGCGGGGTTTCAACGAAGGGAACACGGAGCGGACGGTGAGGCGTCGCCTCTGACCTGCGGCACCTTCCCCACCTGCCTTGGGCAGAGGCTGCCGGATATTTTGGGAAGGTTTCACCACACGCGTCTTGTTCTCATCCTCGGTCGATCGGTGGATGCTGCCGTCCTGTTCTTACCCTTAGTCGATGAGGGGATTCGATCAGGGGACGCTGCCCGGGACAAAACGCTGGGTGAGAGTGAGCTCGGAGCGGTTCTGAAAAAAGATGAAAGCAGATGAGAGAGGACCCTGTGTGGCAGAAAGCCTGAATCGCACCCGTGAATCAGACGGGGACAGCTAAAGCAGTCCAGTGATGTAAAAAAAGGCATTTTCCACTTACCGAAATAAATCTGCTCAGTTGCGACCTGGGGCTGCTGCCACTTGGCAGACGGTTCGGAGGTTTACGCCGGCGAAAGCAGGTTTGCATGGATTTTGCTTTACGCATTCGCAGCTGCAGTTCCTGCCCCGGCAGCGGAGGTAGCGTCGCATCTCTGTTTCAGATCTTAGAATCACAGAATCGTTTAGGTTTGGAAAAAGACCTTGAAGATCATCCAGTCCTTAATTAAATCTGCCTGGCTGCAAACAGACAAAATACTGCAAGGTGTGAATCCTGGAGTAAATTTCCAAGTCCTTCAAAGCAGCCCCTCTGCCCTTTCGCCTGACCAGACGTATTTACCATGCAGTGCTTTAATGAGGAAATTATCACTTTCCTAAGTCACAGCAGCATCAGGGCAGAAATCAGGAGGTTCAACAAGGCCAAGTGCAAGGTCCTGCACGTGGGACGGGGCAGCCCCGGTGTCAGTACAGGCTGGGGGTGAAGGGGTGGAGAGCAGAGAAGGACTTGGGGGCACTGGGGGATGAAAAGCTGGACACGAGCGGGCAATGTGCGCTGGCAGCCCAGAAGGCCAACCGTGTCCTGGGCTGCCCCCAGAGCAGCGTGGGCACAGGGCGAGGGAGGGGGTTCTGCCCCTCTGCTCCGCTCTGCTGAGACCCCGCCTGCAGCCCTGCGCCCAGCTCGGGGGCCCTCAGCACCGCACGGGCATGGAGCTGTCGGAGCGGGGCCGGAGGAGGCCACAGCAATGATGCGAGGGCTGGAGCAGCTCTGCTGTGAGGCCAGGCTGGGAGAGCTGGGGGTGCTCAGCCTGGAGAGGAGAAGGCTGCGGGGAGACCTGACTGCGGCCTGGCAGTGCTGGCAGGGGCTCAGGAGAAAGATGGGGACAGGCTTTTTAGCAGGGCCTCTTGCGATAGGACAAGGGGTGATGGTTTTAAACCAAAAGAGGGGAGACTCAGACTGGATATAAGGAAGAAATGTTTTACGGTGAGGGTGGTGAAGCACTGGCACAGGTTGCCCAGAGAGGTGGGAGATGCCCCATCCCTGGAAACATCCCAGGCCAGGTTGGACGGGGCTCTGAGCACCCTGACCCAGTTGAAGATGTCCCTGCCCATGGCAGGGGGTTGGGCTGGATGGCCTCTACAGGTCCCTTCCCACCCAAAGCATTCTGTGATTCTATGAAATCATAACTTTGAAATATTTGTTACCAAAACCAAACCCATCTCTGCACAATTTCGGACTATGACGCCCCTGAGCTCGGTGCTTTCTAACTACAGCAGCACGTAAGTAAAACGTGACACCGCAACACCGAGAAGTAGCTGGGGTTTAGTCGCTGTGCAGGAACAGGGCAGCAAGCTGTAAAAGCTGCTGTGCTGGAAGGGACGAGCGAGGACGGGCAGCCAGAGCAGAGGCTCCACCGCAGCATTCCTCCAGGCCGGTGAAGCCTCCCGGGCACCTCTTCTGGAGCTCTGCGTAGAAGAAACAAGGTTGTGAAAGACAAAAGGAACTCCACAGGAAGCCCTCCTCCGGGAGCACAGCACTTCTCCAACATGCCGGCGCTTTCCAAAAAGATGTCTGACACTTCTGGACTAAAAATAAGCATTTATTTTTTTTCCTGTAGTGCAGAAGCAAGAGCTCACGCTCTCAAAGCACTCAAGCCATTAACAGAGAAGCTTGTGAGCCATGAAAGGCTGAGACGAAACGTTTCCAGCTGCTTGCAACACAGCAGGTTTCAACTTGGAGGGGGAACACTCCTGGGAAGGAAGGAAGAAGCTAACTGGGGACAGAGCCCCAGCAGAAGCCCTGACCACGGGTAACTGCGGAGCAGAGGCTGGCCCAGGCTCAAGGTCCGAGGTCCAGCGTGCCGGGTAAAGCTGACCACACCACACGACCTGGGGCGACATTGAACAGAACTTTCCCACATCTCAGATACAAGTTCTGACACGGATCTCGAACCCCTCATAGCATGAAGTCAGGAAATGAGAGAGGTGCTCTGGTATATAACCTCCCCCCACGCCATGGATGACTGCAGGCAGTTTTTATTGACAGAACTGGAGTCAGCTACAGGGTGGTGGCCTTGGAATCTCCAGCAGTGACTACTGTTAGTTACTACTACCACGCAGCTGTCCTGACACACAAGGACAGTCGGTTCTCAAAGAACCCATCTTCTGAAAGCCAGGCACCAGGATGGGTTAGACAGCAATGCGAAGAAATTATCACAGAATCGTTTAGGTTGGAAAAGACCTTTAAGCTCATCCAGTCCAACCATTAACCTAACACTACCAAGTCCACCCCTAAACCAGTTAAGGGCAGAGTAATAATTTCATGTTTGCTAGCTTGGTGGCTGGATTATTTATAATGAAAGTAAAACTAGGAGTCATTAAGGTTGGAAAGGATTTCTAAGATCATCAGCCCAACCATCAACCCAACACCCCCATGCCCACTAAACCATGTCCCAAAGTGCCACGTCTGCCCGTTTTTTGAACCCCTCCAGGGATGGGGACTCCCCCACCTCTCTGGGCAGCCTGTTCCAACACTTGACCACTCTTTCTGTGAAGAAATTTTTCCTAATATCCAATCTAAACCTCGCCTGGCGCAGCTTGAGCCCATTTCCTCTTGTTCTATCGCTAGCTACTTGGGGAGAAGATGTGTAGAAGGTAATATGGGAAGCCTGAAATGGCTGGGACATCAGGGAGAAAGCAGCAGTAATGTGTGAGCTCAGCTGTGGGTGGGCACTGCACGGGGACGCAGAGCTGCACAGGGTTCACCACTCTTTCCATGAAAAAATTTTTCCTAATATCCAATCTAAACCTCCCCTGATGCAACTTGAGGCCGTTTCCTCTCATCCTATCACTTACTTTGGAGAAGAGACCAACACCCCCCTCCCTGCCCCCTCCTGTCAGGAGCTGCAGAGCGATCAGGTCTCCCCTCAGCCTCCTCTTCTCCAGGCTGAACACCCCCAGCTCCCTCAGCCGCTCCCCACCAGCCCTGTGCTCCAGACCCTGCCCCAGCTCCGTTGCCCTTCTCTGGACACGCCCCAGCACCCCAATGTCCTTCTTGTATTGAGGGGCCCAAAACTGGACACAGCATTCCAGGTGCGGCCTCACCAGTGCCGAGTACAGGGGGATGATCCCTGCCCTGCTCCTGCTGGCCACACTATTCCTGACACAAGCCAGGATGCTGCTGGCCGCCTTGGCCACCTGGGCACACTGCTGGCTCATGTTCAGCTGGCTGTCTACCAACACCCCCAGGTCCTTTTTGGCCAGGCAGCTTCCCAGCCACTCTTCCCCAAGCCTGCAGCGCTGCATGGGGTTGTTGTGACCCAAGTGCAGGACCCGGCACTTGGCCTTGTTGAACCTCATACAGCTGGCCTCAGCCCATCAATCCAGCCTGTCCAGGTCCCTCTGCAGGGCCATCCTACCCTCGAGTAGGATTGTCATGGTATCAGACTGTTCATCCTGTGAGGCCTGACTAGTTAGCACCCACAAGACAGCAGAAACAGCTTCCCCAGCTGTACGCCCTTCTCTGAGAACAGCCATCAGGTGAAAAGGGTAAAAACTGCAAGAGCAACCCTCAGCCCTGTCACAACAGGAACCACAGGCTTGGCCACAGAGTCCAGCTGCTATCCACTCCTCGTTCTCGTAAGGGCAGTTCGATCCACCCAACAGCTCGAGGCCCCCTCATTTTTCAGAGTTCCTTTAGCAAGTGTGCATCCAGGGGAGCTCAACTCTGTGGTTTTAAAGGCACATGTTGTTCAAGCAGCCAGCCAGAAAGGCAGTAATTTAGAACAGACTATACAAGCCTTTTGACATGGAAACTTTTATTCTGAGATCTGTACATTCAAGTCGCACATACTTTTAAGTCTTTGATGGAGCTGGAGCATGGGATCACGACAGCCTGGTCTGTTTGGACAGTTAAAGAGTTTATGCCTCGAACGTAGCCAGGAAACTTGTGACTATTTCCTTCAACTTAGCTTCTGTCTGGTCAGAGATCTTTCCTTCGGTCCTGTTGAAAGAGTTCAGTTAAACTTCTGATGCACAAATAGACATATGGTCAATCCCTGACTGAGGCAAATTAAAACTTTACAGTGAACCTTCCAATTTCTAACCAAATTCACAGACGAAAACACATTTCTGTCTGATGCATGAAGCTGTACCACTGAAACTAACATAACAACCCTTCTAAAGAAGTTAGTTGTCTTGAACTCAGGTTTGTCAACAAATGCTTTCAAAACAGCTGCACGTAGTTAGAATCACAGAATCATTTAGGCTGGAAAAGACCTTTAAGATCATCCAGTCCAACCATTGACCTAACACTACCAAGTCCACCACTAAACCAGTTAAGGGGAGAGTAGCAATTTCACATTTCCTGGCTTGGTGGCTGGATTATTTATAATGAAAGTAAAACTAGGAATCACTAAGGTTGGAAAGGATCTCTGAGATCATCAGCCCAACCATCAACCCAACACCCCCATGCCCACTAAACCATGTCCCAAAGTGCCACCTCTGCCCATTTTTTGAACACTTCCAGGGATGGGGACTCCCCCACCTCTCTGGGCAGCCTGTTCCAACACTTGACCACTCTTTCTGTGAAGAAATTTTTCCTAATATCCAATCTAAACCTCCCCTGACACAGCTTGAGCCCATAGTTCAACAAGACTCTTCTACAGAGCTACGCCTCAGTGACGGAAGGCACATGATTCGACTCACACAACAAAGCTAGGACCAGTTTACAGGACAGGACTACAGAAGTACTCAATCCCAAACAGTCCACACGCAGCGGCAGGGAAGGCAGCAAGCAGCACTTAATCCACAGTACCGTAATAGCGTAAAGCTATCAAATAGGGGAATTGACTAGATTAAGTGATTTCAGTATCAGATTCAGAGTGGTATTCAGGTAGGTTCACTTGAAGCATCAGCTGGATTTGCTACGTAAAGACTGGAGGCAAGAAGCTGAGCTCTGGACAGTGCGAGGCCAGTAGGAAGGCTGATTTAACCTCCAGTGCTGGTACAGGCAGCTTAAGGCCTGACGTTCTGAGACACACTAAATTCACAGTTCAGCGACCGTTATCTGTGCTCCAGCCATCAAGTCGATACCCTTGGGATGAAGTAAGAGAAATCATCATACCTGATTGTGGAGAGGAGGGCCTGGTGCTGGCTGAGTACGTGAGCTAGGAAAGCACTCTCAAATTTAGTGATTTTGCTGGGCTCCAGCTTGTCCAAGTGACCTCTTACACCAGCGTAGATGACTGCAACCTGCTCCTCAATAGCCATGGGAACTGCAGAAAAGAAAGCATTCAGGCCGTTGGTAACTCTTGCATCAGGACACAACAGTACTACTTCTCTGAAGATCAACTGCACATATACAACACGGTTCAAATAAATCTACGTTTACTGTGTCCACAGAATGTCTTAATCCTGCCACAAAGACCAGCCTTGTTAGCCCAAGAGACTGACGGGAAACACAGACTCGTTACTTCCGAGACACTCACCATACTGTCCTTGTTTGAGGAGCTCTGTCAGACGTACACCACGGTTCAGCAGCTGCTGTGTGGCAGCATCCAGATCAGAGCCGAACTGAGCAAAGGCAGCTACTTCACGATACTGAGCCAATTCCAGCTTCATGGTACCTGCCACCTACAACACAAGATACAGGTCCAGTTTGACCAGTTTTTACATGAGGCTAGTAGCTTGAAGGTTCTATCTTCAGCTGACAGTTGTCACAAGTCAGCTCTGCCTTGCATACCAGTCAAGTGAATCTCAAGACTCTGACAGACGATTAGATGCATTTCTAAAAATCCCACTGTCTGCTTGGCCTTTTAACACGAGCATGCTATTCCTCCCTAAAACGGGCACAGCTGGTATTAAACCTCTCTAATTCCGTATCTGGATTAAAAGAAGCACAGCATTAAGAAAGCATTCTCTATTTCTAGTTAGATCAGTACCCAGTTCAGCGTACTGAAACTTAGTAGTCCTGCATCTTTATGCAGATACTATTTTCCCTTTTCCCCCCCTCTCTCAACAGGCAATGGAAATATCAGAGATCCCCAAAGTTTGTTCTTTTATTATTTCATAACGCTAAGGAATCCAAAGCTTTATTCCCTCTCTGTTCACAACTCTGAATTTAGAGTGAAATGGGTTAAAAAACCTACACACTACTTGTCTCTAGCCAGAGGAGGAGCAGCAGTTTCATGCTTACCTGCTTCATAGCCCTGGTCTGAGCAGCAGAACCTACACGGGACACAGACAGACCCACATTGATGGCTGGACGGATACCTTTGTAGAACAACTCAGTTTCCAAGAAGATCTGTAGGAGAAAATTGTTTTATCATCTTAGGCAGAAGCCTGAAAGCCTCCTCAGAGACCTGTCAGTAAGTCACACAGAAGTACTGGCATGTGAAGAAGATGTCCTACCTGTCCATCAGTGATGGAGATGACATTGGTTGGAATGTAAGCAGACACATCACCAGCCTGAGTTTCAATGACAGGCAAGGCGGTCAGAGAGCCACCTCCAAAGGCATCGTTCATCTTGGCTGCTCTCTCCAGCAGGCGAGAGTGCAGGTAGAACACATCACCCGGGTAGGCTTCACGACCGGGTGGACGACGCAGCAGCAGAGACATCTGACGATAGGCAACAGCCTGCGTGGTATAAAAAAAAGCTCTCAGACTTCAGCATCTCATTTAAAATTTTGAATTTTTAAACCTGAGGTCATCTTACAGCTACAAACACCAATGCTACACTATGAGGCCTATAAACACGTTTCCTGACCTGTTTGGATAAGTCATCATAGATGATTAACGCGTGTTTTCCATTGTCTCTGAAGTATTCCCCCATGGAGCAGCCTGAATAGGGAGCCAGATACTGAAGGGGTGCTGCATCGGATGCTGTGGCAGACACCACAATCGTGTACTTCATGGCATCTGGAAAGAATCAGAGACAAGTGCCCCTGAATACATTACCTCCTCATGCCCATCAGCAGCAAATACAAGAGGCATGTGAAGTTCTAGTTGCTGAAGCAAGCCCAGGCAGCATCACGACATTGTTAAAGCAAAGAACGCTGTACTAGAGTAACACGTCTGTCAGCTCAACTAACTCAGGAAGTTTCAAAAGCAAGTTCATGGCAGCTAATGTCTAACACTTGCAGACTGCTTTCCCATTTAAAATGAAGTTTAAACTTTCACTAACATACACTTTGGTTCCAGGAGTAACTCACCCTTAAAGTCTGTCCTGGTTTCTGCAAGGAGATACTACCCGTTGTTTCATAGCACCAAACAAATTACTGTCTTTAAAATGGGTTTAGTTTTCTTCTAGGTATGACTCTGCTTGACCAGCAAGCAAGAGGCAAGGTGCCTGATCTCTTGCAAGCTCTTTTACATATGCAGCCTTGGTCAACGAGATCACAGTTTCTGAAAAGATGCTATCGTTTAATCCCTTACATTTGGGCTGTAAAGTCCATGTTTTGGCAGTAAAGTCTCTTCACTAAACTTGCAACTGCCATTCACACTGACGTGCACACATATGAAACATGCCAAGTCTATAAATACTTGCAGGCCGTAGCTTGTCATCAGGCCTGCCTGACTGCCAAGAGGAAGCTCTCTGAACTCCACTAAAAAAACCCATGGAAGGTGACTTTTCCAGAAGCAATTCAGCAGTTTTGGGGGCTCACACTAGTCTTCTAATGCAATGTAGCAAAAGACGGGTTTTTTTCCCCTAGATACCTAGAAAGATTTCTTGTCCAGAAAAGCAAGTAGTTCTCACATCTAATAACAAAAGAATTCTGTCCATACTCGCAGTGAGGAGAGTTCATTGTAGTATTCAGCATTATAATGAGAACAGGATGTCACTGGCTGCCAGGCTCAACCATCTTCAAAAATCTGTACCTGCATCAGTGAGCCTCTTCACCAGCTGAGCAACAGTAGATCTCTTCTGGCCAATTGCAACATAGATACAGTACAGCTTCTTTTTCTCATCTGTTCCATCATTAAATCGTTTCTGGTTGATTATTGTGTCAATTGCAATTGAAGTTTTCCTGTGGAAGGCAGAGATTGGTAAATGAAGCTGCCTACGGTCCTCCCAACCTCCACGCAGTTCTGTGTTCAGCTTGGTACAGCGGAGCACGCTGTACTCATGTCTCTCTTTAACGAAACACTTTTGGCTTGGGCATTTAACTTACCCAGTCTGCCTGTCACCGATGATCAGCTCACGCTGGCCACGACCAATTGGCACCAAGCTGTCCACAGCCTTAATACCAGTCTGCATAGGTTCACGCACAGAGATTCTGGGAATGATCCCAGGGGCCTTTAAGCCAACTCTTCTACGCGTCTTAGATGTAATAGCACCCTTAAAAGAGAGAAGAAAACCCTGTTGCCACCTGTATGGCACAGATACAAGCGGAGGCAGTAAACACCTAGTTATGCTTACCTTCCCATCAATTGGATTGCCCAGGGCATCTACAACGCGGCCCAGCAGCTCCTCCCCAACTGGAACATCCACAATGGCACCAGTCCTCTTCACAACATCCCCCTCCTTGATCAGTCTGTCATTACCAAACACGACAACACCAACATTGTCGGGCTCCAAATTCAAGGACATACCCTAGGACAAAGATCACATTATCCTGAGAAAACCCATACCAACGTTTACAAAATTTTGACAGTTTAACACAAATACGATTATTCTACAGTGTGGAACATCCAACATCATCTTATCTCTATCTTATTTGTAACAATACTCAATGTTCTGCTTTTATGTACAATGCGTGTATGTTCTTCCATACCGGTGAGAGAACCTGCCGGAGCCTTCAGCTTACTACATAATTAGTTACACTTGCAGCAGTCTACCATTAAGTCATTTATCTCTCTAAAAAGAAAAAAGGATAAGCAGGGTTCAAATACAACATTTCTCTCCTGCCTAGGAACTGGACAAGGGAAAAGCACTGGCTTCTTCTCTACCTAAGGCGAGTTAGGTCATTAAAAACATAGTAAGAGATGTTGCAGTACTCTCCGAATAGTCAGACAGCTTTTTAAATCTAGTCTACTCTCAGGACTGTAAGAATTCAGCAAACTGCACACTGTATTGGAGCACAGAGGCTACTACTCAACAGTAAACAGAAAAGCCAGCCTGAAGCCAAAGAAAACAAAATCCAACACCAGATTCATTCTTAATACTCCCTAGATGAAGACAGATAAAGTTCAGATGCTTGCCAAGAACCATACACTAATACTGAAAGCAAAGTATTACAAATTCAAAGAGTATTTGCTTTTGCAACGTATTAGAAGTTCAAAGAATATTTGCCTTTTGTAGTTTTATTTCAACTAGTTACTACACATTAAAGTTGCAATAAAGTCTGTAAAAGGTCTATATGGGTAACTAATGGTCTTCCTAAGCATAGTCTCAGATTCTCCTTAAAAAAGTTTTTCTATTTCTAGGCTAAACAAACTTCTTCACTGAAAGCTTACCTTCAGTCCAGAAGAGAATTCAACCATTTCTTCTGCCTGGACATTTCTTAGGCCGTACACACGGGCAATACCATCACCAATTGAGAGCACACGGCCAGTCTCCTCAAGTTCAGCAGAGGTGTCGGCTCCCAAAATCCGTTCCTCCAGAATAGAGGATACCTCAGCAGTGCCTGGGAAGAGAATTTTCAAACCAGATTTAGCACATTCAGGCAGAGTATGAATTCAGTAAGCTTGTCTTGAATTCACAAGCCAAGGTACCCTTTCTCAGGTATGCCTCAAGGTCTAGCAAGCAACACTCTTCCTTACATATGATACGTAAGATAAATAACAGCTTCTGTATTCACAGCCAATAAAAGCAGCTTCAACTCATCACCAGTCAGCTTCAATCAAAACACTGATGGCTGTTTAGTTACCAATTTCCTTCATTATATCCTACACTATTAGCAATCTCTCTCCCTAGAAAACCATTAGATTAAATAGATCAGACTTCACTCAGAAAGAACGGATGTGCTAGCTCTGCTTGCAGAGCATTTACTTAGACTGAATGCATCAAAACACCCTGCCAACTGATTGGTAATCCAAGATCCAAATATATTTAAAGGAACTCAATATATTTAAGAAGAAAGTTGTTTGATATAAGCTATAAAAATGTATTCTCCATCTTCCTCAAATCTGTTTGGCAGCATACCTCCAACAACTTTTTATTTCTGCAGCTAGGAAACAGTAAACAACACTGTGAAACTGTTATTTCCCAGTAATACCTTTAATCATCCTAAACCACTTCAAAAATTGTACACAAACCACTACCAAGAATACAGCAATGTAATGCTGCTGCCTTCTCTAACATCAAGATGCTGGCAGCAAAAGCATTATGCTCAAGGACACAAGGTCAAACCCAGGCAGGCCTGGGAAAGTCATCCGTTCCTTCATACTGTTACAAACAAGACAGGAAACTGGAATTTGAGGCATTTTTTCAAATAATTCTGCAGGAGTTGAAGACTGAATCAAATCCTCATGAAGCAGGTAAGCTGTGTAAGCCAACTGCCATATAACCACTCCTTTGGCCTGGGCATAATCTGAATAATTATTCAAGTCAAGTCTCCTGGATGTGACTGTGTAACAGATAGTTTACTGTCAAACACTGTCAGTACATAAATGTCAAGTGTTTTGTCAACTGACAACCCCCCCACCCCTCACACTCCACACTCAAATTCCCTTTTATCTGATAGAGCAAGTTCCTAAACCTCACTCTTATATGAAAACCTTTCTCAGACTCACCAGTTTTCTGAAAGCATGTTTTGGAGGCATGGATGTTTCTTGTAGCAACAAATGCTGCACCCAGGGCGTTTCTGGAAATCTAAAATAAGTAATTGTTTCAGTAACAGTGAGATTTCCTTAATCATCAAAAAAAAAAATGTGACGAGATAACACACTGAAGTTTTTGATCATGAGCTTATTATACATTTAATGTGTCTCAGTTTTCAGATGAGCCCCACAGCACTCCATTCACAACTTGTAGTTACGGAACCAAGTGCAGCACTTCTGAGCAAGGACAGATGGTAAAGGAGATTGCTCTAACTTGCTTGCTGCATTTTTCTGCATTGCACCGATGTCACCATCACAGCACCGCAGCACCTCCCAAAGCAACACCTCCTCTCGTTTGCCACAAAGAAATCATTGCACCCTTCACGGTTTCGCACAAGGGAGAAATAAGATTGTGTCTTCTAATGGTTGGCCTTTCTAAGAAAAATCTAACTACAGAATTTCTGAAGTATGGCTAGAACAGATATGATAGCAGAACTAAAAAAAAAAATCTGTGATAGTGAATGCATTAAAAAATTATAGTCCTACATCCCAAGCAAAGCTCGCAGTGCAGTCCCATGCAGTGTCAGTGCTTTTTCTCTGAAAGCCTGACCAGGCCTCTCCTCCATTCACCTTCACAAGGGACACTGGCCGGGAACAGGCCCTGACAGATCTTCGCACCCTCGCTCTCCCACAAACACAGGGGAAAAAAACAAATGCCACCTGGCAAAGCCTCACAGCTCAAATCCCTAACGCTGACTGGGTTCTAGCAGCCTTCAGGCATTAACCCGAAGCCCCGCAGTGCCAATCTGCACCTCCGGGGAAGGGCATGCCGTCCCCTAGACCCCCACCAGCCCTCAGGTATGGGCACCCCCGCTCCTCAGCATGGGGTCAGGCCCCGCTGTCCCCCAGCTCTGAGGCGAGCCCCCCACACACACCCCCCGCCCCAGCCTCCGGAGAACGGGAGGCCGCGGCCCCTCAATGTCACCGCGGCCCCCAAGATGGCGGCGGCGCCCGTCCCCCCCCCCCCCCCCCCCCCGCACCCGCCCGCTCGCTCCAGGGAGAAGCCGCGCTCACCAGGCCGGCCTGCCGCGGCAGGGAGCGGGCGAGGGCGGCAGCCACACGGGCGGAGAGCATGGCGGCGGGCAGCGGCTCCTCCGGAGAAGACTGAAGCGAAGAGGAGGCGGCTGCCGGCCCCGCGCTCTCTCCACAAAATGGCGGCGGTGCGCTCCGCCCCTTTTGGCGGCGAGGCCACGCCCGCGGCGCGCGGCGGGGCGCGGCCCGGAAGTGCTTCCCCCCCCCCCCAGGCGTCGTGTCGCCTTCCCCCGCCCCGCCCCTCTGAGCGGTGGGGGAGTATGTGGATATATAAAAAATAATTAAAAAAAAAAAAAGAAATGGGGCTTTTAGAAAAATATCCCGTTGCGGCAGGTGCCCTTGAAATGGCCCTCGGCCGGCGGAAGGGGCGGGGAGCGGCGGTGGGGCGGGGCTGGGGGCATGAGGCGGGCAGGGGCCGAGGTGCGAGGCACAGGAGACCGGGGTGCGAGGGCTGTGGGGCGGGGCTGGGGGCATGAGGCGGGCAGGGGCCGAGGTGCGAGGGCTGTGGGGCGGGGTGCGAGGGCTGTGGGGCGGGGCTGGGGGCATGAGGCGGGCAGGGGCCGAGGTGCGAGGCACAGGGGCCGGGGTGCGAGGGCTGTGGGGCGGGGCTGGGGGCATGAGGCGGGCAGGGGCCGGGGTGCGAGGCACAGGGGCGGGGTGCGAGGGCTGTGGAGCGGCCCGGGGCTGGGGGCATGAGGCGGGCAGGGGCCGAGGTGCGAGGCACAGGAGACCGGGGTGCGAGGGCTGTGGGGCGGGGCTGGGGGCATGAGGCGGGCAGGGGCCGAGGTGCGAGGCACAGGGGCGGGGTGCGAGGGCTGTGGGGCGGGGCTGGGGGCATGAGGCGGGCAGGGGCCGAGGTGCGAGGCACAGGGGCCGGGGTGCGAGGGCTGTGGGGCGGGGCTGGGGGCATGAGGCGGGCAGGGGCCGGGGTGCGAGGCACAGGGGCGGGGTGCGAGGGCTGTGGAGCGGCCCGGGGCTGGGGGCATGAGGCGGGCAGGGGCCGAGGTGCGAGGCACAGGAGACCGGGGTGCGAGGGCTGTGGGGCGGGGCTGGGGGCATGAGGCGGGCAGGGGCCGAGGTGCGAGGCACAGGGGCGGGGTGCGAGGGCTGTGGGGCGGGGCTGGGGGCATGAGGCGGGCAGGGGCCGGGGTGCGAGGCACAGGAGACCGGGGTGCGAGGGCTGTGGGGCGGGGCTGGGGGCATGAGGCGGGCAGGGGCCGAGGTGCGAGGCACAGGGGCCGGGGTGCGAGGGCTGTGGGGCGGGGCTGGGGGCATGAGGCGGGCAGGGGCCGAGGTGCGAGGCACAGGAGACCGGGGTGCGAGGGCTGTGGGGCGGGGCTGGGGGCATGAGGCGGGCAGGGGCCGAGGTGCGAGGGCTGTGGGGCGGGGTGCGAGGGCTGTGGGGTGGGGCTGGGGGCATGAGGCGGGCAGGGGCCGAGGTGCGAGGCACAGGGGCCGGGGTGCGAGGGCTGTGGGGCGGGGCTGGGGGCATGAGGCGGGCAGGGGCCGGGGTGCGAGGCACAGGGGCGGGGTGCGAGGGCTGTGGAGTGGCCCGGGGCTGGGGGCATGAGGCGGGCAGGGGCCGGGGTGCGAGGCACAGGGGCGGGGTGCGAGGGCTGTGGAGCGGCCCGGGGCTGGGGGCATGAGGCGGGCAGGGGCCGAGGTGCGAGGCACAGGGGCGGGGTGCAAGGGCTGTGGGGCGGGGCTGGGGGCATGAGGCGGGCAGGGGCCGGGGTGCGAGGCACAGGAGACCGGGGTGCGAGGGCTGTGGGGCGGGGCTGGGGGCATGAGGCGGGCAGGGGCCGAGGTGCGAGGCACAGGGGCGGGGTGCGAGGGCTGTGGGGCGGGGCTGGGGGCATGAGGTGGGCAGGGGCCGGGGTGCGAGGCACAGGAGACCGGGGTGCGAGGGCTGTGGGGCGGGGCTGGGGGCATGAGGCGGGCAGGGGCCGAGGTGCGAGGCACAGGGGCGGGGTGCGAGGGCTGTGGGGCGGGGCTGGGGGCATGAGGCGGGCAGGGGCCGAGGTGCGAGGCACAGGGGCGGGGTGTGAGGGCTGTGGGGCAGCCCCGGGGCTGGGGACATCGGGCATGGGGCAGGAGTGTGAGGGGCTGCAAGGCAGAGGCGGTGGTGTGGGGCAAGGGGTGGTTGGGGGGGTGTCCCCCCTTTTCTGGGAGCTGTGGGTGTCTTGTAGCAGCTGCGGGTGGCAGAAGAAAAAGCACCATAGGGGAGTGCTCTCATCTCGTCTGCGCTCTGGAAATGGCAGGGTAAAAGGGACACGATGTGCAGCGCCGTGTGGGTTTCCTTACCGATACAACAGAGGAACTTAAAATTTATTAGGTGGTCTGCTGATAACGCGCGAAACCTAAAAGCTGACCCCACAGGCGCCGTCAGAGGTGACGGTGACGGGATGGCAGCATCGCAAGCTGAGGAGAACCTCATGGCAACAGGCGGTTGTGCTTACGGTGTGAGGGGCTCTCTCCCTTGTCGTGATCCGCCGACCAAGGCCCAGCCCTGCTGGGACGGCGTGCTTCACAACCAGTCCCATGTGCGAGACGTAGGATTTAGTCTGCCAGGGAGAAAAGTGCCAAGACTCAGGCAGGCATCGTGTCCCCGTGGTAATCCAGAGAGGCTATGGAAACGTAGAATCGTTTAGGTTGGAAAAGACCTTTAAGATCATCCAGTCCAACCATTAACCTAACACTACCAACTCCACCACTAAACCAATTCAGGGGAGAGTAGCAATTTCATGTTTCCTGGCTTGGTGGCTGGATTATTTTTTAATGAAGTAAAACTAGGAATCGTTAAGGTTGGAAAGGATCTCTAAGATCAGCAGTCCAACCATCAACCCAACACCCCCATGCCCACTAAACCATGTCCCAAAGTGCCACCTCTGCCCGTTTTTTGAACACAAAAGTAAAATGATAATAAAAGTAATAAAGTAAAAACTAGGAATCATTACGGTTGGAAAGGATCTCTAAGATCATCAGGTTAGTAAAGCACAGGTCCCAGCAGAGCTTTCTGGGAGTTGAAAGGGTTAAGCGAGAAATCCTCAAGCATTTTGGCACATGTTGTATCAAATGTGAGGCTTCAGCAATGTTTCTCATGCTGCTTATTTCAGCAATCACTTCAAATTCTTGTCAAATTGCCTGAAAAAAGAACCACATTGATTTAAAGAACCCATTTAAGTCTCGAGCATGTGCACATTATTGCTAAGGAAAGCTGGTTCCTTGATAATTGTTTAAAGGGCTTGACTCAGAGGATGCGTTTTTATGGCGTATTTTCTAATCAGGAGCACAGTTTTTATGTGAATTTATGTAAGCAGTGATATCCAAGCTGAGGTGTTCAAAAAACGGGCAGGCGTGGCACTTTGGGACATGGTTTAGCGGGCATGGGGGTGTTGGGTTGATGGTTGGGCTGATGATCTTAGAGATCCTTTCCAACCTTAGTGATTCCTAGTTTTTACTTTCATTAAAAATAATCCAGCCACCAAGCCAGGAAACATGAAATTATTACTCTCCCCTTAATTGGTTTAGTGGTGGAGTTGGTAGTGTTCGGTGAATGGTTGGACTGGATGATCTTAAAGGTCTTTTCCAACCTAAACGATTCGATGATTTTTTTTTATTATTAGTATTATTATTTTCTCTGTGTTTTAACAATTTAAAACCGGGAAGCTGCGCTCCCGCCGGGCCGGTTCCCCCCCGGGCCGGTTCCCCCCTGGCCGGGTCCCCCCGGGCCGGTTCCTCCCCAGGCCGGTTCCCCCCTGGCCGGGTCCCCCCGGGCCGGTTCCTCCCCAGGCCGGTTCCCCCCCGGGCCGGTTCCCCCCCGGGCCGGATCCCCCGTGCCGGTACCCCCCCCAGGCCGGTTCCCCCCAGGCCGGTTCCCCCCTCAGGCCGGTTCCCCCCCGGGCCAGTTCCCCCCAGGCCGGTTCCCCCCGGGCCTGTTCCCCCCCGGGCCGGTTCCCCCCCGGGCCGGTTCCCCGGCGCACCCCCCGCACCCGAACTACCAGCCCCATCATGCCCCGCGGCGCGGCGGGCGGGAGGCTGAAGGAGGCGGAGGCCGCCATGGAGGAGAAGCTCCAGCGGGTAACGGCGGGGCCGGGGCGCGGCGCGGCTCACGGAGCGGGAGTCCCGCAGCTGGAGGGGGCCCCGTCCTCCGGCTGCCCCTCGCCCCCCCGGGGGCTGCTCCCCGCCGGCCCCGGGCCTGGTGGGGGGCAGCGGCGCGGAGCCGGCCCCGGTGCCTCAGCGGAGCCCTCGGCCCTACGGGCGAGGCACCCGAGCGGTTGCGCTGAAGGTTTTGCTGGGCCCTGGCATCGTCGCTTTGCCGGGCTGGCGCTCGGACGTGCGCGGTTTAAGAGCAGGAGCCAGCCCGTGCCCTTTTCTTGCCCCTTTAAATGTTGGGGGGCAGGCAAGGCGGGGTGGCTGGGGGGGCTTTGCAGCGGTGAGTCCTGTGTTCGCCCGCTTCCCCCTCTGCTACCGGCGGGGTAACAGCCCGAGCTCGCTGACCTTAAAGTATAAGCTCACAGCTGGTTTGAAATGTTAGGTTATGAACATCTGGGCTGCCTGAAGATTTTGCATTTCAAATCACTGTCCCTACAGAAAGCGGTAGAAAGAGGCGATTTATCCTTTGATCGTGAACTTGGTGTTTTTGTGGTATTAGAGTTTTCATCTACGTATACCTAGTGCTGTTTGCTCCTAAGGGCTCAATGGTTTTCTCCCCAGAATAGTTTGCTGTGTGCAGTGTACATCGCTGAGGTGCCGGTAAGGTAGAAGCGTAAAGAAGGATGAGCCAGAAAGAAATGTCTTTTTAACTTAGAAAACTGGATCCTTTTCCATCATCAGGTTGCTTAGATAGCCTTAGACAAGAATTTATGTTTCCTTAGAGTTGAACATCCACGTTTTTGATTATTATTACTCATAATCTAATCCTTCCGTGCCACCTGAGAGCACTGTGTTAATCTCTCCCCATTTCTGACCTCCTTTTCACTGTGCTCTGCAGGGCTCATGCCTGCACGTTGTAGTAACTCCTTCTCCCCTGCTAGCCTGTAGAGACTGTTCCCAGTGATCATGGTTTGGGCAGTTTTATCCCACGCTGCTTCAATGCAGTTTTCCCCAGCTGCCCAAATACCCATTTAACATCTCTTGGATCATTAGCGTGTCTGTAGCAAACAGGTCATCTGAATAAAAAGGTACAATTTTATCACCTGGTAAAGGTGTCCAGTGAAATGAGGGAGGTTAAAAGGGGAATGGTTTTCTAGACTACAGAGGGTGATCGAAGAAGAGCCAAAGGACGCTGTCTCCCCTTTTTCCACCTATGCCTCGACTGACATAGCAGGAGTTATTCTTCAGAGCTTGCAGCACTTTACATTTCTCACATCTATCAGCTATTTTCTGCTGTTTCACTTGACCATTTACTCTCCCCCCCCCCTTCTCTGGCAGGTTACGTCATGGCTAAAGAAAATATACGGGAATCAGCCTATTCCACAGTACGAAGTGAATGCGAGGACAGTTGATATCTTGTATGAGCTTGCAGAATGCAATGAAGCCAGAGACAGGGATGTTTCTTTGCTGATAGAGGACATGAAGCAGAAGGCAACAGAATATGAAGCAGAAGGTGAGTTTGAAGCTCCACTTCTCAGTTTCATCAAAGTTAGTTTTTCTTAGTGACCCTGAAGATTGCCTTTGTTAAAATCTTACGAATAAATAAGTATATAGAAATAAATATATATATATATATAAAAAAATATATTGGAAAAAACTCAGCTTTTGTTCTGGTACAGCTTTTACTACAATGTATCCTATGCCTTCCTTTCAGCAAAATTTATGGTGACATAAGGTTGGTCAAGACCAATTTTTTAAGCCGTCTTGAGCAGGCTGTAAATACAGGAGAAGCAGATTAATTGCTAAAACCTCCTAGCCTGCTGGGCTGAATAGCACAGCATTGGAATATCGGCTGGGTAGACAGGGAAGCAACCCTACCGCTGATTTAAGAGTCTGAGCTGGTGCTAATCCACTGTTAAGGAAAGCAGTTGAGGAAGTTGAAACAACAGTGAGGTGATTAAGTTATGCTCGAGCTGTCTAGAGTGAGTGAGTGCTAATGTGGGTTTCTTGGAGCGAGTGGTTCAGGAGACCAAAATACGGTTTTTAACACACATGTTAAAAGAAAAGAGTCCCATCTAGGCCTTAAAAGAAGAGTAATATAAACAAAATTACTATTTTGGGTTGTATTTGTTTTCCAGCTAACTATCTACAGGGCCTTCTTGCGGAAAGCCTGGATCTTTCTCTATCCAGTCTGTCCAGCGAAGGCACCAGCTACCTCAATGTCCTGGTAAACAGCGCAATGACACTTGAAACAAAGGACACTTCTCTTGCCAGGTAATTCTTCCCGCTGTGCACCAGGGGTCATGGTCTGTGCTGTTTTCCTCTGCTTTTTCTATTCAATAGTTTCAAACTTGACTTTCACACCAGGAATCACTTGTCCGGCTTCTTTTGCACCCCTTGGGCCGCTCTGGAGGACACGGGAACTGAGCAGAAAGCTCTAACTCTTGATTATCCCAGCAAAGGAAGTCTCTGACGCCCGAGAGGTGCCTCGGCCACAGTTAAATCCCTCTTTTGCCCCTGCTTTTGTGGTCAGTGGCTGCAGGACGCTGCCGCTCAGACTGTCGTGCCAGGTAGCACAAGCTAGAGCAGGTTTCATGCTGCTTAGGCAAGGACTGGGGAACTGTAACTGGTCTTTGTCTCAGCTCCTGTTTCTTCCCCCTCTTCCCTGGCCTCGGTTAATGTAAGGAGATTTCCTTAGCTCAGCCGCAGAGAAATGGCAGCTGTTAGTCTGCTCTTCCTGGGCCCCTCTCCCTAGCCCGGATTTGACCTATAGCACAGCAGGTTTGTGCTGAGCACCGGCAGTAAGGAAGGGCTAAAATCTACCTTGGAATCCAATTTTTTGTATGATGTTCAGGAGCTTGGCTCTTACAGCTCTTCTCCTGAGCTGGAGGGGCAAGCAGCTTTGAACTGTTTGGGAAGAGACTGAAATACTGCTGGGCACGTCTCGGGGATGTGCATTTTCAGGGACTGAATACAGTTTCAAAGGCAATTTGGCAAGCCAGGAGTGGAGCATCTGATCGTGTCACTAGAGTGCCAGGTCTTGTTCACTTCCTCCTACTGAGATTGCTGGGCCGTTTCCTCTTCCAGATGAAATCTGTTAGTTAAGGGAAGCAAATGCCCTTAGTGACTTACTTTACTTTCCTTCTCTAAAATAGCTGGCAGTTACCTGATGTATCATAATACAAGAACAACCAAAAAAACAAGTAATTTGTGGAAAGTGTGGAGAAAATAATGATAATAATAATAATTCTGCGTTGCAGAAGAGCTGACTCCTGAGCATTCCCACTGAATCTCTCTTTTCACCAGCTTCTTCTGTGCCATCAATGATATGACTTCGGAGCTGTACGCAACAGAATCGAAAAACAGAGAAATGGAACTGGAATTGGCCAACATTAGGAAAAAACTGACTGCAGCGCTGATGCTGGAAAAGCAGTTAGAGGAGTGAGTAATGGATGAGAAAAGGGAAAGATGTAAGCAATGCTGCTCATCCCTGCAATGTGGAACATCAGTTGTGATAACTAACAAGGATAACTGAATTTTCAGGGTTTTGACATATCTCTAATTCACAATATTTGGAAGTATCTGTGAAAAGCCATGTGCTATCGACACATTCAGTAATCAAAAGAGATTTGGGGTACCATCAAACCCATTATTTGGAACCAAAAATGGTCTACAAGCAGTTTTCAGATATGGGCTGGCATCTTCCACCAGTTGCCTTCATCTGAGGTTGAAGGCAAACCTGATTTTCTTACCACATCTAGCATGGACTCTGTAGTCACAGTGAAGGAGCCAGGCAAAACAAAAACCGTTTCTAGGTAAGGATTTCCTTTAACCAGTGTTAACCCACATCAGCGTGTGGGAGGCTTTTTTAAGAAAAAAAAAAAAAAGTATCAAGTCCATTCCCTAGAGGATGTAATCTGAAGTGCTTTGCCAAGCATAGCAGGATCAGCCCCTGCCTTGAGTTGGGATTGGCCCAATGATCTCCACAGCCCCCTTGCAGTCTAATTATTTTCTGGTTTTTGTCTTTTAAAGTAGTAATTCTGGCACTGCTTGTAGCAAAAAATACCAGACCTGCGTGCTTTGTGCAGGTTTGCCATGGCCCCTCTCTGTGATCTTAAGTTTAGCTTGCGTAGCAGGTCTCTAATTGAAGTAGGGAATTATGCAGAAGACTGTTACTCTCTGCTTTTACGCAGATGGCTTTCCCCTTGGGCTGTTTTTTTTCCCTGGCCTTTGGGACTCTGGATGTAACGGATATGGATGTTTCCACTGGGAAATCTTGCAGGGAAGTGCAAGTTGGTCTCCATTCTCTCCCTTCTCGTGTTGGTTGCATTTACAGAGTTTTGCCTGAGCATAGATAATTAAGCAGTATTTGTATACTGGGATCTCTTTGAATGTAAAAGTTTGTTTCTTTTTGTGTTTTTTTTTTAAGGGATCTTAAAAAAACGGAGGAACTTCTGGAAGTAGAAAAGGCCAAAGCTGACAGCCGATCCCAGAACCTGAAGTTCCTGACAGATAAATCCGAGGATTTAAAAATCAGGATCAAGGCTGCTGAGGTAGATGGAAGGAATTTACTAACAAGACTTTGTGATGGGATGGCACAGTCATGCTTGGTTGGGCCCAAAATTGTAGTTAAAGATATCTCTGGAGCTTCCTAAACTCCAGGATCTAGGAACCTTGGGCTAACCGGACAAAGTGTTACTACACTTCAGTTGTTCCTCCTATATTCATGGTCTCTCTCCAGGACATCCTATGGTAAATGCAAGGACACTTTGTCCTCTTTCCCTGAGAATTGTATTTGCTCGGACTACCTTGTGCTTATTGTGAGGTACTGTCATATAAGAGTATACAGACAGCTGCCAGTAGAGCAGCTGGTTCACTGAGGTAAATTGTGTGTCAAAATTCTGAATATAGCCATTTTGTGAAATTAATGAATGATTAAACACAGAAGGCAGAAGTACCGTCTTCTCCTTCACCTCTCCTACATGATGAAGGAGATGTGAATGCTTTATTTCCCACTTGGATGCTGCCCGATACCTTGACAAATATGAGATGGAAAATGTTGTATTAGAGTTGATGACATTTTACTGCGAGGCCTCTTCCCAGCCTTGCCATGTGCTCTTCTCCCAGCAGTCTTCTGGAAAGACTTGTTATTCTTGGCATAAATTTTAGTAGCAACTGATTTTGTATAGCAGCTATAGCTGTGGTTCAAATAGCACACATTTCTGTTGTTGACAAGCTGCGTTCTTGTTTGCCTGTTTAGATCAAAACCCAAGGAAATGGTATCATCTTTACATATATGTTTTTAAATCCTGTTACATTTTGTGGTCAGTTATGAACAAACTCTTTCCTGTTTGTAGGAGCAGCTTGCTGCCACAGGGTTGGACCAGTCGCTGACGCACGAGGCACTCGTGAGCCTGTCTGAGGTACGGTCTTTCGGTACAAGGTGGATGTTTCTACAGTGCTACAGACCAGGCTTGTTTGTTGGGTGGTTTCAGGACCCTGGTTACCTGAAGAAATATTAATGGTAAAAAAGAAGCACAAATAAAAATCCCAGATGGATACCTCTGAAGTGGGGTATATGGGATGGGTTTGTCCCTCCGAGAAACTGAGAAGCATCTATGGGTGCTGAAGTGGCACCTTTTCTTCAGGGTTAGGTATGGGCTTATTTTGGACTTGGAAAGAAGCTTTCCTTCTGGACTGATTGAGGGGAATAATTGGAATCTTTATTTTTGTTGCCTTTTTCCTTTTCTTCTCTTTCTGCCTCTGTCTGTAATTGGCAATATAGCCTACTGGAGAATTTCCATGGAATAAATTCCCTGCCACTAGAAAAAAATTGGCAGCCCGTGATCTGCCTCCTCTCTCTGCAATTCATGTTATAAACAGAGTGGATATTCTGTGAACTGTAGCCTGTTACATGGCTCCCTGTGTATTGCAATTACTTGACAGAATGAGCCAGGTGATTCTTGCTACTTTGTGTGAAATAAAGCTGCTTTCAAACACTTCAGAGCAAGGGGAGGAGGTCAGGTGAAACCCAAATTCTGAACCACTGTGTGCTTTTTTTTCCTTGTGTCTTTAAATATAACGTTTTTCAGCTGTATTGTAAGCCCAGCAGGATAATTTGTGAAAGGAAAAAGCACATTCTTGAGTTACTAGCTATAGATTCTCCAGCTTCATGCTGAAGCATTTGTACACATGTAACATGTATTTGTGTTGTTCTGTCTGCACTCACCACATCTTAATATTATTTGCTCTTACTGTAATGAGAACTTAGTCTTTCTCCCCGTTTCTTTTGCCAGCTTTTCCTGCATGTTGGTTAGGTTGAACAATGAAAATGGGTTTCCTGATTTTTATGTTGTCATTCTCATGAACCAGCGCTGGGTGGCAATGTTTACATTGCACAGTGTTTCAGAAGAGTACTAACCAAAAATCATCTGTGTTGGAATTTTACATACAAAAAGTCATAGGTAATTTTCTAGAGTTGTCATCTTCTAGAACCTGAGCATAAGGGCAGCTCTGACTCCCCAACATTTCTATATCTGCTTTGCCAAGAGCTCAGTGAATTGGGCAGCACAAATGGCTTTATCTTCAGGATGCATTTTTTTTGTACTTTGATTATTTGAAAAGAGTTGAGGGCTGTGGAAGGTGCTCAGTTTTCAGCCCCAAGGAGACATTATTTCCCTTTGTTAACAGAATAAGCAAAGCAGTGCAAGTGTGAGGGGAGTCTTTTTAAAAGCTGCTGCATGTGCAAAACTCTTTTCACACAGAAGCCATGGGCATGAGAATGTGTCCCCTTCCTTGGGGCTCAGTTCTCTCCTGCAGTCATGTTGACAGCGAGAGTCCTCTGTCTGGTGGATTTTCACTTGAAGTCCCCCCTCCTTTCAGGGAGGAGAGATCAGGTGGTTATACTGCAAGAAGAGACATCTGAAGATGTCTTCACAACAAAGAAAAATTAATTGATACCTCTGTGTAAAATATGAACCGGGTTTGACTGACTGATAACTGAATGAACAGCAGATCTTTAGTTTTCCGTGGGTTTTAAGAAGGATCACGAAAGCTCTCGCCAACATCTGTGAATTCTGAAGTGCTGTAGATAATTGTGGCTCTATTTCACTGATTTACATCACTTCTACAAGTAAGACTAAAGAATATAATCTGCCTTGCTCTCTTCACAGAAACTGGCTGGACTGCAAGAAGAAATTGTTTCTTTGAAGAAGAAACTGGAGTCCTACCTAGATTTAACTCCTGTAATTATTTTTTTCCACTGTTCTATTGTATTTCCATCAGATTAATTTTAATGGACTTCAGAACATAAAGGATGTTGTTGTAATGGTTTCAGTGGACAGGTGAATGTCCTACAGGCCTACTAATGGTGTAAACAGCAGACTTTACTTAAACAGAAGGGTATCTATTTATTAATCAAAGCCAAGAGATTAAGTATGCTTACCAGGCAAACTTTGTTCTAACAAAACGCACAGACTTGCTGGGTGAGCTCAGTATCAAGGTAAATCAGCTAGAAACTAGACAAAGAAATGTGGAAGAAAATATAATTCCTTAGTATAACAATTTTTTTGAGATTTACCAACATATTAGCTATACTTGTCATCAGGCTGTCAATATGATGGACACAGCACATTATGCAGAGGTTGGAGCTCTGAGCAAGATTTTAATGATTATGAAGAAAAAGCCAAATGTAGGCATTGTCCCCTGAACAAGTACTCTAGCTTGTGTGAGTACTGGCTGCTCCATCATTTTCTTTGATTTCTCTTGAGGGTGCTGGGTACTCAGCTCTCTGAAAACACAGGTTTTCTCATTTAGGTGACTAAATTGTAGTTTTGAAAGCCCTTGTCTGTGTATCTTTTCTTCATTTTATATTTCGGCTATTGTTACTATTGGTCCCTGTGCTAGGAGTTACTGTCAGACTGCTGTGTGACGCATCTGTTCTAAAAAGGATTTTACTCTTTTCAAATTAGAACGCTTGTTACAATAGACTGTTTCAGTTAAGGGTCATTTTGTAAACAACTTCACAGTGGCTTAAAGAAGTCATGGGTAAGCAGGGCTTTAGTCCATGAAACAGAAGACCTTGGCTTTGTGTGATGTCTGTACATCACCACCTGTGATATTTGGGACCACTAAACCCAAGTACTTATAGTACTTGATTAGGACGAGGGGAGAGGGCCTCAAGTTGCATCAGGGGAGGTTTAGATTGGATATTATGAGAAATTTCTTTACTGAAAGAGTGTTCAAGCATTGGAACAGGCTGCCTAGAGAGGTGGTGGAGTCACCATCCCTGGAGGGGTTCAAAAACCGGGTAGACATGGCACTTTGGGACATGGTTTAGTGGGCATGGAGGTCTTGGGTTGATGGTTGGACTGATGATCTTAGAGGTCCTTTCCAACCTTAATGATTCCTAGTTTTACTTTCATTATAAATAATCCAGCCACCAAGCCAGGAAACCTGAAATTAATTATTACTCTCCCCTTAATTGGTTTAGTGGTGGCCTTGGCAGTGTTAGGTTAATGGTTGGACTGGATGACCTTAAAGGTCTTTTCCAACCTAAATGATTCTATGACTCTATTCTATGATTCTGCTTCCAATCTCCTTTGGAAGATTGCCATTGGTTTTATAGATAAAGACTTTTCTCTTTGTCATTCAGGGGAGAAGTAGCGAAAACTGGAGCGAATAGTTGAAGGGTTTTGGTTTTATTAAATACAGTTGTGACTGTGTAGTATACAGTTTTGTATTTGAGTTACCTGATATGGCCTGTTGCCTCCTCATCTGAGCACCCCGTGGCCTTTGATAGAGCTAACCTCAGACCTTTCTGTGCAAGAAGTGAAAAAGTTTTTTTGCCAGTGCTTATAAACGGAGCATAGAGGTCCAGAGAAACAGAGAGAGTTGTCCAAAATCACACAAACTCTATGACTAATTGCGTCTCTTGTATTATGAACTAGGGGCCTGTCTGCTGGGCCACCCTTCTCTCTCCACCTCCTTAGCCCCTCCATCGAGTTCCTGCCTCTCAACACATCTCCCTCATACAACTACCTCTGTCTCCCTCCTAGAAGAAAAGGATGAAGGGAGAAGGTGGAACTGCTCTTTTAAATCCGTCTTACTCCAAGAGGCAGCTGCCTCCTTTCCTCAAGCGAAACAGGACATTCAAATTGGATTAAGTTCTCCAGTTCCCCCCTCCCTCCCTCCCATCTTGCTGTCAGTGGAGACAGGGAGAGCCCTGATGCCTCGCTTCTGGTGCAGGCAGAAGGAGGGAGGGAGGTTTATCCTTGCAAGCGTATTGTGCTTTGGAAAATTCATGCATGGATATGTTTAAAGTCCAGTTCCTCGATTGGTAGGTTTGGAAAATTGCTGAAAACAGGGGTTTTTTTTAGACTTCAGGCCATACCAGACTTTTGAAAAATATGCGATTGCCCAAACCAAACTGATACTAGGTTTTTAATGTCAGTACCTTTTGCGTGTGAAGCGTGTACACAAAACTGATTTAATTATCCCTGAATTCCCCTGCGGTACATCATTAGACTCTTGCAATGATGCAGGGACTCTGTGTTTCCAGCTGAAATACTGATTTTTTTTTTTTTTTAATGCCATTTTCTCTCACTAGAATCCTTCCCTTGCACGAGTGAAGATTGAAGAAGTAAAACGAGAACTGGTAAGGTTTTTTTTTTTATCTTTCACAGAGATTTAAATGAGTGCTGTCATTCCAAAACAAGCTATATATATTAATTGGTTGTGGATTTATCTACCTCAGATTGTAGTCTTAATGATCTCTAGAGGGAAGTTTTGCTCTGGTAAGGCAGAAGCTGTGCATATTGGTAGGAGGAACTGGTGGAGGAACGGTATCTAAGCTACAAAGGCAGTTGGGCATAATGGTATCAGTGGGGATTAGGTATCTATATCCCTCTGGGTTTTGTCTGCTTCACCTGTCAGAATGTTTATTCACTCAGCTGTGTTGCAACTTACTGGTCTCCCAACCTTCCTCCCTGCTCCCAAACTCTCAGAGGGCTCTAGGGCCCGTATTTTATTTGACAGCTGTCTCCTAGACTGCGATGGGGACCTTCCCCTATAAAACAGAATGCCCATTTCATCCGTGCTTGTGTAATCTGCAGGTATGGTTGTTGGGAAACACTGATATAAAGCTGTTTGGGAAGTTCGTACGTAGCTTTCCTGAGTGAGCTGGGCCACATTTGAACATAAAACCTGTCTTAATTTCTTTGGGCTACTGTCTGCTTGCTCATAGACAAAGAGCAAGATACTCAGTGATAAGCGTTAAAGCTGCAATCAAAAAAACCATAGCTATTTGAGAGTATTTTGTACAGTTTCAGATGGGACTGCTCAGGTCGGTAACCCACTTGGTTTTGATCCAGAAATACAAGCCTTACCAGCCTGAGGCTTTTACCAGGTCAGAATACTTGCCTCTGGAGTGTACCTCTTCAGCTTGAAGGTGTCTGATATCACAGTATAAAGGCAACCGAGCTTGTTTAGCCCTTGATTTGGAGATTTCTCTGGAGCTGTCTACAGAGACTGCCACTGTTTGCAGTAGTGAGACCTTCTGGTCCAATACTTGGGTTAATCAGTGCTAATAATATCCCAAGGTTCGATCATTGCAGATATGTTTGTCTAACAAAAATGTAGGAAAACTGTTTCATGGTCACTGATTCCTCTTGCTTTTCTCTCCTGCTAGAATGCCTTGGAGGCAGAGTTCTCAAAGCAGATTGATACGCTGACTCTTGAGATGCCAGAGCCCAGCAAACTCCAGTTCACCTGAAGCGGCCTGCGTGGAAGATTTCCCTTCTACTGTCTATTTATTTGCACTAGTAAAACATTTTGGAATTTTTGCCCTACTTCTGCAGCTTTCTGGCTTACTCTTCTTGCCGTTGGATGGCACACTTGTGACCTTCCAGCAAGCACGCTCATTTTTAGGTGTTGACGTAGCCTTGCGTTTGTAAACATCACCTATTTTTCATAAAACAACCCCCAAACTTACTGTTTCTTTATCCGTTTTTTCTGTATGTGATACACACCTGGCCTCCAGACAGCACCTTCACCAGGAGATGTCCCTGTCAGGATTTGGTTGACCATTACCACTTAGAATTGAACCGATCAGGGAGTCTGGTTTTCTCCTTTTTCCCTGTCCAGGCTCTGGATTTTTCCTGGAGTTGTCTCTTTGGAGGTGCAACTATGGTGATGACAGACTCCCTTTACATCTACTAGATCATTGGGTTTTGCTCCCTTGTTTTGTTTTCTCTTGTCATTTCAGGGTTAGGGACACATAATGTTTTTTTCCAAGTTTGTCAAGATGAGTTCTAGACTCATGCCTGGAGCACTTCTTGGTTTGAGCATTTTCTTTAAACAGAAGTGAACGGTTAAATTTCTCCTTAATGTCTTCAGCAGGGATTTGATATGTTAATCAAAGTGAACAATAAGGAAATTGTGATCTAAGGCTTAGAATAAGTAGTTCCCATTGCCTTCTAAAGCCCTGAGGCAGCCCAAAGGGGTTTTTTTTTGGGTGTGTGACAGCTGTCTACCTTCATGGAAAGAGGCTGAGCTCTGACTTGGTTCACATGGGTCATAGTTTTGGCTTCACAGATCAGCAAATTGTACTGAGATGAGATGTAGCAGCGTGAGTCTCCTGAGGTTCTGTTGTTTCTTTGTCATCTGAGAAAATGGAAGCCCATGGCACTAACCTGTAAGGTTTGCTCATGTTCAAGGCTTTGAGAGAGAACAGTCTACCATTGACTATTTGTTGTTTCTCCGTAAATTATAAACAGAGCTAAGCAAATGAAAGTAGATAAATAGCTTTATGGATAGTGAAGTGATAGCTTTAAAAACAAAAAAAGGCTTTATAGTAAGACCTTTCTAGATCTGAAAATACATGAATATTTTTGCAGAACCACCGTGGGTTGTGATAATTTTGAAGCTGGATTGTCCTTTCCAATTCTACCCCAAATGTCGTCTTCCAAAAGGGTCCCCAGAGCCCCTCCTCTTACTTCCATGCCACCACCACACCAGCCTTAAACACCCCAGGTTTTAAAAGTTGTTTTGTACTAAAGCCAAAAGTCTGAAAATCTCCTGTGGATGGGGAAAAATAGAAATAGTGGCAGCACCTAAGGACGCCAGGCATGGTCTAGAGTCCGTTTGTACTGGGCAACATCCAGACAAATAGCAGTGGTGCTCTCAGTGACAATTTGTAGCTACGTCTGTTTGCAATTAAGAGTTGCAAAAGATTATGGTAATGACTGAGTATGGTGTGCCTGTCCTCAGGAGCTGCTACTTCACTGCAGAAATTGATTTCATTGATCTGCAGGAAAAGAGATCCTTTCTGTTGCTTCGTGTCCTCCCTTGAAGCAGTAGGACTGTGAGAGCTGGATCTGATTACGCTTAGGGCGTAGCTCTGGTTTCTAAGAAGCTGCAGGCTCAGAATGACGCTGGTGTTGGTAAAGTGCCACAGCCTCCTCACCTCGTGGCCTTCGTCACCCTGTTTCTTACGCTGCGATGGGGAAGAATTGAAGGATTTTCAGAGAATGGGAATCTTTGGCCTCATCAACACCGGAGGGAGTTGCTGTTTTTAAATCAAGATGTTAGGAAGGGGTTAGTTGCCCTAGTTTCATGGCTATTCATCTTCAGTTCCTTCTGGGCTAGAAATCAAGATGGCAAAAGTGAGTGGACAAGCCGTCTTTTGTACACGTGGGCTAAACTGGCTAAGGGGAGATGACCTGGGAGGTAACCGATGTGAAATCTAGAGCAGGCACAGTAGTGCAGGGATGACAACAGGTACTACTGCTTACCAAAAAAGCCACCAAAAGAAGGTGAGGGAGTAGTCTGAATCTGGAAGGAGCAAGAGCATAATGTGATCCTTCCTGTTGCAGAAGGGGAAAGAAGCCAGTCTTGAAAGGCATCGGAACGTAGCTGGGTAGGCATCGGAGAATGATTTAACAAGAAAGCCATTGTAAGGCACTGGAGGTCATGGCCTGACAATTAAGGAATCTTAATCACTGGAGGCTTTTAAGAGCAGATCAGAAATGCTTTGCTTAAGTGTTTATAATGCGAGGGAGTGTTGATCGTGCTTCAGGATAGAAAGATGGATTAGATCAGGGCTTGAGGACGCTACCAGCCCTGCTTTTCAATGAGAGCCTCAAGACTTACTCAGCTAACGTGAGATGGAGGCTTTTTATCGCACATCTGTAACCACAACTCAAGGCTTGGGAGGATTTTCCGGGACTGTGGCACTCCCTTAGCACCACTTCATCACATAATACCGCACCGGCTGTGAAACCTGGGGGGTGTTCTCCCCCTGCGCCCGCAGGGCAGCTGTACCGCTCCCCGGCTGCTGCTATTTGACAGCACGTCCTGTGTCCCATTCATTGGCAAAGAGCCCGAACGTAGACAGCGGCAGGGCCAGACCGGCTCAAGAGCTGTCCAAAGATAGCCACGTGTTGCTTGCTAGCGTTGGAAACGCAAGGGAAAAAAAAAAAAATACCCAGCAGCTGCATTTGAGCTGTGTGCCACAGCTGAGCCGTCTGCAGCACATGCAACGTAAATCAGCGGCCAGTTGTCAGGTCCGACAGTTCAGCTTTTGATGGAAACGAGGAAAGTCAAAGAAACGAGATTCATGCAGCCAGTGGACTGTCACTAAGATTTCTCACTCTTCAGCTACGCGTTTGCATGGGCAGGGTGCCTTGCAGGGCAAGCAGCAATGTCCTTCCTCGCTGTTGGTATTTTGGGGCGGTCCAGCTTTTCCAGCGCGGGGATGGGATGCCGGCACAGGAACGCCTCGCAGAAGTCCTGCCGAGACAGGAGCACGCCAGCCTGAGCGCTCGGCCAAGAAAAATGCTTGATTTGGGGCTTCACCTTCTGCCCTGGCAGCTGTTGAGTGTTTCCACGGAGGTCACAGCGGGTGGCGAGGAGCTGCGTGGCATTCTGGAGGCAGGCTGCCAGCTGGACCCCTCGGCTGTTGTATATTATGAAATAATCACCCAACTGAGAATGACACGAATGCCTGGCGAGGCCTCCACTGCTTCACCCTCACTTCAGGTTACATCAGCTGCTCCGCTCTGAACTCCCAGCCCGATTTTTGGAGACACCCATCTAGTAACACCTGCAAGCCCAGAGCAGTTGTGCTCGCTGGGTGCTTCCCGTGGGGCTCCCGCTGCTCTGGGGCAGCTGTCCACGCTGTGGGACGCCGCGGGGCTGGAGCGGGGGCCAGGATGAGCTACAGATCCATTGGTTTTACGGACAAAGTGCAAAAGACGTGCAGGCTTTATCACTGTGCGCTCAATTCCTCCTCCTGGAAAATGTGAGGATCCAAATTCCACCTGGGGGGAAAAAAAGGAATTAAAATCATGCACTAGACGTGAAAACCAGTGATCAACCTCAAGTGTAAACTTGTAGATGTTTTACCACGAAGTGAAATGCTGTTCGTATCAGGCCAAAATGCAATTTTGCTTTAAGATTGCTTTAGGAAAAAAATTAGAATTCATCCCCAGAGTAGCTAGGGGATAGGGATTTATTTAAAAGAAAACATGTAAGTACTAAAACCAGAATCACCAAAATAAAATGCTAGAGAAATGCAAAATACATGAGGCAGATTTAAGGCTACTGAGCTGAAGTATGTATCTATTTACTCAAAATGCATTCAATCAGAAAATATAGATGGAATCTCTTTTGGCTATATATTTTAGCTAGTACTGTAGAAATACTCTATTTGTTGCAAATATTTCATTGTGGTTGTTTTTCAATCGTGAAAGTATTCAAAATCTTTTTTCATTCATATCTATCCTTTAGTAGATAGAGAATACAAACATGGGACTTTGCAATTAAATAGAATTTTTAAAAATATTAAAATAGTTTCAAGATTTATTTTAAAAGTAAGTCGGTTGCATTTTGTACTGTCTCCAGTAAAACACTCCAAATATTCTTTTGATACGCAATTCTGGTTTGGGTACTCGGAAGCAGAAAATGTGATATGTCAAATTGTAAGTGTATTTAAGTTTTTTTTTTTTTTTTAAATTACATCTAGTACTGAATAGGTCTTACAGTTCTGGAAAAGATTTTGTATTTCTGAGCTATTCTTTGAATTTTTAAATTACAAGGTCAGCAGTGAAACAATAGTAATCCTGGTCCACGCCGCCTTGTGTGCTGCAGGAAATCCTTCACATTTTCTCGGAGTATGCAGTTGCTGTTAGTAACTTCAAGCGGCTTTAGAAACATTTTTCATTTTCTTATATACTCAATTCATTAAAGAAAAATTCAGTACCGGGCTGGAAGGATTTCTCCTTCCCCAATTCAGAAATATTTCTTCTGAAAAAAAAAAAAAAAAAACCACGAGTGAGTAAGCAGAGGCTTTACCAATAAGCGTGTGTTTAAAGTAAAACTTGTGGTTCCTTCTCTCTTCGCTGGGTACCACCTATGTGGGAGGATACGGCGCTGCCTCCATCTGCCTTGAGGTCATCCAGCATCACGCCGTCCTTCCTGAACCGTGTAATCTCTGGCAAAAAAAAAAAAAAAACAACCAACAACTCCAAAACTAGGACCTAATCTAATAAATGCTTCCTCTAGCCCCTTGCTAAAGATGCCTTTAATGCTAATTAAGCAGCTGCTTAATTAGCCAATATTGGCTGGTAAAACCCAGCAGCAAGGAAAGATTTTATACCTCTTCCTCCCCCAGGAGATGTGGGCCGTAGCTCGGGGGTGCGCGAACTCCTCGGCGTCCTGAGCACCTTTCCCGTGGTCCCCGTCCGGCCGCCGCTGGCGGCTGCGGAGGCGCCTGGGTGACGTCGCGAAGGAGCGGGAGCGCAGCGAGGGGACGGCTTGGCCGGCTTTCAGCGGCGCATTTGTGCTTTCAGATGCTTGGCAGCCCGCAGCCCAGCTTGGAAAACGGGCGTTGTTTAAATGTTACTCGGAAGGTGAAGTTTCTATATATTCCTTCTGCAGAGGATGCTTAGTCATGTGCCTACGGGTACCGCCGTCGGATGCGTGAGGATGAGCTCGTGAAAAGTCATTCTCCCAGTCTGGAGCTGGAGGGGAAGTTTTGGCTTGGGGCTGGTTGTGAGATGGGAGCGGGGACGGAGGAGCTCCGCTCGCCCTGCAAAGAGCCGGGTGAGGGAAGCAGGCCTGGAAACCCTTGCGAGCCAAAATGCTCTTGCAACCAGCTTTTACTTTGACACAGGAGCATGTTCGGGGTTGCTCCTGCCCTCTGCTCCAGCGCTGAGCTAATTTCCTCCCATTGTCTTTGGGGAAGCGCAATAGAGGAGAGGTGGCGGCGGTGGTGACGGTCCCCTGGAAGCTCAGGCTGCACCGCCGGGCCCCTCCGCAGCTGAAGGAGCCTCCGCCGCTCCCTTCCCCGCCGATCCCTTCCAGAGATGTCCCGCCGAGGCTCCCATTTCTCAACCGCGTTTCTTTGTGGCGGAGGAGTTCTTATCGCTTCCTCGCGGAGGTAACTAATGCTGAAATCATTTCACTCTTGGCAGAAGCGGTCGAAGAGTGATAAGACGGAGCCAAAGGAGCGTAGAAGAGGTGCTGGGCTGTACTCCCTAAATTCCAGCACCACCTCTCGCCTTTCCTCCTCCCTTCGTAATCTTTCAGCCCATCTCCCTGAAAATTCACAGTGAGTCCCCCGGTATTTCTCCTAATCTGGCATTTAAAATCTCAGGCAATAAAGCTTTCACCACTTCCCTTAGGGAGACAATTTTCCAGCCTACGGTTCTCCATTCAAAAGCTTTCCACCCTGATTTTCAGCTGAAACATGCCCTTCCTTAATTTCACCCCATTAAAATCATTAATGTATCTCCAGCCTTCACCCTTTGTGCCGCTTACTTCATTCAAATATTTATAGACCACTAACGTCTCCCTTCTTAGTTTACTAATTCCGTTGTACCTATGATAGTCAGAATTTCTTCTTTTCTTTCATAATGCCTCCAGGCTGCCGATTCCTTCAGTCGTGGCTCTTTGAGCACCTTTCCATTTATCACTCTTCTTGCAAATGCGAGGCAGCTGCTCACCGCCCTCGCCTGTGTCCTTATGCTTTTCTGTACGCCGTCCAAAACTGCATCGCCTGTTCCTCGCTGCCGTGTCCTAACGCCTGTGCAACAGCGTGCCGTCCTCCGGCCGCCTTTCAGGAGCCGTGCCACCAAAGCGCATCCTTCCCTGTAAATACAGATTCTGGATTATTTTCCCAGAAGTAGCCGGCCAGGTTGTGGAGGTTGATTTTAGCTGGTAGTAGGGCACGGCGAGAGCCGTGTTAGGAAATCAAAGCAGACTCTGGATTAGAGCCCCCAGCAGCCCCACGCAGGGCAGGTGTTATCTTCTCCTAAGCACGGATTTCGTTAGTGCCCTGCTTGTTCCCTCTTGCGCAGACACCGCCAATATTGGACGCACTGACGAGGCTGGTGCTCTTGCGAAAGAAGTTCTTTACGTGTTTGGTGAGAAATACTTCGCAAAATACTGTTTTAAAAGAGAATAATGAATGCCTGAATATGTATCCCTAAGTCTAGCTGAATGTCTCTCTCATTCTTATTTCTCCTCAATGTGATAAATGCTCCTGAGGTAGTATGGGATGTCTGTCTTTGTTTCCGAAGCTCATGTACGTGATTTGGGTGTGTGGCAGGGGTAGATGCATACCCGTTTCTATATGATCAACCCTATAGCTGATTCTGTGCCGCGAGCAGCAGCTGTGGAGGAGCGGGAGCCTCCAAGGGTGCCTCTGCTGTATGATGCATGTTTAACGCTTGCTTTTCCCAGGCATTTGTATGCCCTGATCAGGATGTAGGGACCATACCGAAATGATTGCTGCCACGTTTTCAAATTGCAGAGCAGTACCTACAGTGTGTTGCGCAGCATATATACCCCGGGGCTGCAAAGCTAAATAACTCTCATTAAGAACGATCAGAACGACGCTTAATGTACGCATTATAATGTCGCCCTAATTGCACACCGCCTTCCCCCACCCAGCCCCCAGGCCTCTGATCTCAGGGAGCGCAGAGCTGGATCACCAGGCTCAGCGTTGAAGGGAGAGCGAGCGTCAGCCGAGACCGGTGAGAGGCGTTCGCGGTGCTGGGCTCCTGCCGCCGTCGCCCGCGTCTCTCCCGAGCTCGGCCCTCCTCGCCGCCCGGCCCCCGCGCCGGGGGAAGACGCTTCTTTCTTCTCATTTCCTGGTTTCCTTCTGCTTCCTTCTCCGCTCTTTTCCTCCGGCGTGTCGGCTCCAACCGCCGCGCTTGGTTTAGAATCATAAATAGAATCACAGAACTGTTTAGGTTGGAAAAGACCTTTAAGATCATCCGGCCCAACCATTAACCTAACACTACCAAGTCCATCACTAAACCAATTAAGGGGAGAGTAGCAATTTCACGTTTCCTGGCTTGGTGGCTGGATTATTTTTTTTTTTTTTGCACGCTTCTGCTTCGCTGCTGGGAAACCAAAGCAAGTGCTGAGCTGTTAGCCCGCAGCCGGGCCTCCCTCCCGGGGGATTTACCGGCCGCCGGCCCCCTCAGCCTTCCTCCGTGGTGGGCGACCCACGGCTCCAGCCGGCATCAACCGGCTGCGGCTGCCCGCCGCCGTGCCCCTCACACGGCGTCGACCGCTCTCACCTCCTTCCCGCCACCACGGGCACCGGCGCCTCGACGCGCCGAGGCCTGGCTGCGGCCGGGCGCGGCCCCTCAGGCGATGCCCCGCGGTGGCCTGGGGCTGCTCGGGGGTCTCGGGAAGGGGCTCTCCCGCCGGTGTGGGCGGACAGGGAGCACACCCGGAGCGGCCGATTGCTCCGGGCTGCCGGTGAGGGCCGGCCCGGCCGCCGTCCCGCCCGCCGCTCCCCTCAGGCAGCCGCGGGGGCGGAGAGCGGAGCGGGAGGGGGCGGAGCCTGCGGGCCTCGGCGCCGCTCTGCGCCGCGGGGTGGCGCTAGGCGGGGCGGCGGCCGCTCTGCGCGGCGCTCGGCTGCTCCGGCGGCGGCGGGCGGAAGTGACGTCACGCAGCGGAGCCCCGCGGCCTCCGGTGACATTTTCTCTGGCGTCGGGGGCGGGGGGGGCGGCGGCGGCGGCGGCGCGGCTGAGACCCGGCTCCTCCCGGCCGCCCATGCCCCAGCTGCTGCCCCCCGGGGGGAAGGCCAGGAGGGGCCCTGCGTCGACCAGGTGAGTGGGGCCGGCGCGGCCGGGGCTCGCCCGCTGCGCTCTCCGGTGGGGCTGGGCCGCCGCGGCGGCGGAGCCCTTGCCGTTAGCCCCGCTGCGGGCGGGCGGGGGGCGGGTACCGGCCTCACACGCCTCCCCCCCGCCCCTCACCCGGGGCCGGCGGTGGCCCGGAGCGGGCGGGCACGGCCCCGCGGCTCCCCGGGGGCCTGGGCCCACCGTGGCCGGGGAGGCGGCCCAGCCCGCGCCGGGCATCCTCCGCGCCGGCCGAGGGCTTTTAGGACAAGGTGGGTGCCCGGTGGGCGGCTGTCGGCGCTGAGCGCTCGCCGCGGGGTGACCTCCATCGCGGCCCGACACGGCGCCGGGAACGCGGGAGTCCGGCCCCAGCCGCCGCTTTTTTTGCCCGAACCTTGCCCGGAGTCAGCGGATGAAACCCTTGCCACGGCTCCTGGAAGCAACTTCTGGCCACTTTGTGCTTCCTGCGACTTCAGTAGTGCGTTGTGCGATCCTATGAGCTGTTTGGAGAAAAACAAATCGTGTAACTGCTCCAGTTTCACGCTCCTCTAGTGTTTGGGGTTTTTTGGTTTTGTTTTTTTTTTTTTTTCTTCTTTGTTTACCTTGGGTGATGTGGGAATATATATATTTTATGTGGAAAATAAAAAGTTCAAGTTGTTCGATGCTTATCTAGCCTGAGTTCCCCTTGAGCTCCTGCCATCTAATGGGTTGCAGATGTGGCTTTCGGCGACACAGCCATCCGAGGAGAATATAAAATTTAACTGTGCTACTTGTCCTTTTTAAAGAGGAAAAAGGCAGGCTGAGCAGACTTGTAATATTTTAACTATTTCCCCAATTCCAGTGTTGTGACTTTCTGTGCATTGAGGTTATTGGACAGCTACTTAAAAGGACGCTTTTTGAAAGACTTGGCGGGTTTTTTTTAGTTTTACATCGTGTAGCTGATACGGAGAACTTCCCCCTTTGTTAACTAGTGTCTAATTGTGTCTGTGTCTTAGTTCGTCAATAGTGGAACTAGGCTGCTCGTATTAAAGTTTGTAGGTACCTTTATGAATCCATAACTGCAATAACTTAGTTAAACAAGGTCTTGGTTGTAACTAGTTATGTTTTTTAAACCAGCACAAAGTGCCTAACAGTATTTCAAAGGCTGAAACATCTTGCGTGGTAGAAGTGCTGTGACATAAGGGTAAATTCTGTTTGGTTTTGGTTGTTTTCTCACTAGCAAGTAGTTCTAGCTTTTAAAAATGAATGAGTAGTAAATCTTTGAACCCTTGAGTATCTCTTTAAAAATGTGAAATTTGTCTTAATTCCCCCCGCCCCCGAAAAAAAAAAAATTATTTGGTTTTAAGTCTTCTCTGGTACTTGTCAAGCATAAGACCAAATATAGTTTTGCTTATAGGCAAGTGCCAGCCTATTTCCAGTTTTCAAGCTAGAATTTTAAGTACAGACAGTAATAGCTCTCCCCTTAGAACACCAAACAAACGTTGAATTTAAAGTGTTTCTCTTAAAGTTTCTTATGTTGCTTAAGTCTATTAAAAAACTTAATGTTTGACCTTGAGGTGGGAACTGGGCATGGTGCTCTTTGAGGTCTTCATCTTGTGGTTCTCCTGCCCTAGTTAACACCTGTAATTGCTGTTTCTGTGATAGAAGAGCTGAAAGTCAGGCAGTCACAACAGAGCAGCTTCCCCTGTTGCCCTGGAGGAGGGAAACATTGCCTTTGCCGGGTGAATAGGTTTGTAACAAGCGCTCAGGAGAACAGGGAGTTGCTTGTCATGTGTTTGCTAAACCCAAACATTTCCCCCCCCCCTCCCCCCATATACATGTACAACACAAAAGTGGTGAGACAAGGTAGGGAGAACTCTGCTGTCCAACAGCAATCATTTTAAAGCATCATTTTCTGAGTATTTATCACATCTAGCGATCTAGAGGAGTCTGGTGCTGGCAAAAGAAGCTCCAGAGGGAGTTGTTATATGGCTACTGAAAGCTAATAAAAATACTGCTTTCGGTGGTTCTGGTGTAGCGGTAACACTGGTGTTTTGTCTAGGGGATTAGGAGGAGGGACGGTGGGGGTGATGGAAGGTGGTACGTGAGTTTGGGCAGCTGGTATTTATGCTCGAGTATGAGGATCGCAGTTCTGACTCATTTTTAAACACTTGAATTTTTAATTATAATGTGTCGACTATTTCTGTTTGCTCTTCAGCCTAATTGCTAGTTGGCGTCTGGAAGAGGTGCGATGAGAAATTCCTGAGAAATCAGGAAGAGGAAAGGACTGTGGCCGTACATAGTCAAGCGTATGACGTGTATTGCAGTACGGCCTGGCCATCTATGCTCGTGCTCGATAAGTGCACGAAGGCTGCCTGCTCGGTAGAAATGAAAGTGCGCAAACAAGTTGGGAAATGAGTGGATACATTAAAGTGGGTACTGCGGAGGGAGGGGGAAAAGGGAAGGAACCTGAAGCCGACCGCAAGGCAGTTGAGAACAGTCGATACGGGGTGGTCACAACACACACAAACCAAGCGCTGCTCTAACCGATAAAGAGAGGTAGGAAGGATGTTTGTGTGCGTTTGACAAATGGGCAGATCATGCTGGCAGCTGACAGTGTGGAGGAGGTGGGGATTAATGAGGTAAGATAAGATTGGATGAACAAAGAGTAAATATAGAGAATCGTGAGGGGCTTTGAACACTAAGCATTAGGGAGATAAGTTGGTGTAACTTGATCGGAGCGACGAGAAATAATTGCCTTGGTTGTCCTGACCCCTCATCTCCTTGCTGTGTGTTTACCTTTAAAACGCAGGCTTCTTTGCCTTGCCTTGATTTCATTCGCTTTCTTCGCTCTCTCTTGTATATTATCACATCAGCTCCCTGCTCCACCAAGGTTGTATGTGCCATCTGTGACCCACCTGTATATCAACATCTCACTTAAACATCTGTTAATGAGACGGGAGTCTCTACGTACCACACTGTGAAAGTGGCTGCACACCGAGCATTCGCAACTGGCTGGTTACCCTCTGACCAGAATGTCACCACTAGATATGTCAAAGCTTTGGAAGCTTTGCAAATGAGTAAATAGTTTCAAGCAATCTGTATTTAATTTTCTATAACGTTTCAAAGTTAGTGTGTTGATGCTACTTCTTGACGGAATTGGGACTGCGGTCAATGTCAGCTTCTGTGGTTTTATCTACAGTTGATGAAATGACTTAGAAAACTGTAAACAATGACAGAAACCCAGTAGCAGTTTAATAACGCATTCACTAGATCAGAGCGATATGGATACGTTTAAATACCATAGTTACAAGCGTATAACTCGCACCTCAGAACAAGCACGCTGCAAAAAAAGTACCAAAACTTGAAAATCTTTGCTGCCTTGAACGTTATCGGTAGCCATGGGGAACCAAAAATGAAGCAGCAGTGGAAGAGGGGGACAGGCGTCGTGCTGGGAAAGAGCTCTGGGATAAAGTTGTGTGGTGCGGCGCACGTTGCTGCACAGTTACAGCTCCGAGATAACCTGAGGCTTACGTGGCAAGGAAACCACTTTTGTCTCGGTTTTCCAGTACGTGAATCAAAGTTCAGCAGAGAACTGACACACGTGCCTTTAACTTCAGCACTGTAACTCGGGAGCAGCTGAACTGTTATGACAGCGGAATCCATGGCAGCAAATATTATTGCAGGAAACTTAATATGATTTTCGTGGTGATTTGTCTTTCTGTCGCATCGTTGTTCCAGGTTTTTAATGCGTAATGCACTTCTGAGTCTGCAACTTGTGGTCTAGAATGCAGCGTCTACAAATGTGCAGTTCTGAGCAAAAAGGAAACTGGCTGAAAGAAACTGTAAATGAAAATGTGCTTAGAGTGTAAATATTAGCCTCTGCAGTTGCTTTCTCAGAACAGAGTACATCTCTGAGCTAGACTGGCGTGACCGATACCTTGTCGCTTATTCGGTGTTACTGCTGAGGGTTAGAATTTAAATTTGTGGTTGCCCGTTCCCACTTGTTAGTGTTCCCTCTTCACCTGTCCGATCAGCATGAATAGAGCCTGTACAGTATAGCAGTTTCTCCACTTACTTTCTGCAGTTCGGGCACACATCGATTACTCATTCAGGACTGAAAATGAGATGCGGCTCAGTCACCGAGGTGTTGCCGTTACACGGTTGCAGATGCGTTACCGAATGCACAGGGAGGTCGGGTAGCATGCCTGTGGTCATGTGGTGAGTCAGCTTTAGATTCGGAACAATCCAGCCTCGTATCTCTCTTTATTTAAGAAGGTACTTAGGCTTTGATATCAATTTGACCGTGTAGTCTGTCTCTTGAATGCTCCAAAATTGATTTCAGTAGTAGAATAGTGTACAGGCTTTAGCCATATCATGCCTTGTGATATTTGGTCTCCAGGAAGACAGCTTAAAAGCTGTTAGGACTCAGTCTGACAGCTTTTTAATCATAAGCAAAACAGGTGGTCACTTTGTAATTAAATGCAAGTATTTAAGATTCTTTCAAGCTAGCATTTTTCTTTCAATATCCATGGATCGTGGATTTGACTTACAGTGAGACTTCTGCAGTGACCTGCACAATGCTCTTCTGCTTTGATCCTTCAAAATTTCCTGGAATGAGCAGGAAGAGCCAGACCATGATTGGATAAGTGTTGTTCTTGCTACATTTCTGCTATAATGTCTTGTTCCACAGTGCTTGGTCATTAGTCTTTCAAGACTTATTTTAGAGAAGGCAGATTTCACTTCCATTCATCCAAAATGTGTAGAGACCAAGTGACTCACAGCAGCAGAGCTGGGAATAACTAAGAGCCAGACTTTGTAACACCAGTCGTCTGTGTGATGATGCAGTTATTACCATTTCAGTAATTTGTTTTTCATTTGGAATATTACATTTCCGTGATACCAGTTTGAGGTCGGCGCTGTGTGCTCCAATAGTATTGTCAGACTTTCTGAAGTAAAAGGAAACAGCTTAACGTGATAGCCAGGTAAGGTTACGACAGTACTGTTCTCTTGTGCTGTGGCTTTCTCAACAGCTGGTAATTTCCTGACTTCTCAGCTCACTCTCCCAGTTCTTTCTCTCCGGGAATGCCAACTCTCGCTAAAGAGACACTTCTAAGTAACTGGCAAAAGAAAAATTTTAGGGAAAAATGTTGGTAAAGAGGAGTAGGTCAGGAAGCTATCTACTAATTCCATGTGCTTGTGGTTGGAAATACATTGTAAGATAAGGGGGGTTTAGAGGCTGTCTCCTAATGAAGTAAGTAGGATGAAATGCTGGTAGCCTGAGGCTTCATCGTGTTTCATAAGATTTCTCTTGGAAATGAAGCTGTCATTGTGGGAAAGAATGGGCTTGTGGGTAGCAATGCCCATGAGCTGAATTACTGATAAATACAATTTGAGTTGTCAATAGCTATGGTTCCTCCAGAGCTGGTACTACAGATCACCGCTATGCAGAATCTGTGAGGAATTATTAAAAAAAACACATTTCTTTGAGTATTGTTTTTAAAAAGCCTTTCAGGTGAAGTTTTATTTTCCATGGTTCCAGTTACTGATATTAATAAGTCATCTTAAAGGCAATTCACAGGCTTTGGATCCGCTCACTGTAATAAAGAAAATCCAGAAATTGTTGGATACCATAAAACTAAGCTAGGGAAATTTGGTGAGTATCTTGCCAGAGTTTGCTAATTATTGAGGGCTTATGAAGTTATGGACCTCACCTCAATTTAAAGTCAGTTTGATAACAGACACTTGATTTCCTTTTTTGCTTTACAAGATCAAAATGGGTTTTTTCTACTTTTTAACACCTGGAGTGGATTTCACCGTTTGTATGGAACTCATCAAGCTGCAGCAATAATAAGACTTGAATGAACAGAATGGGGTTGAATTAATACTCCAAACTTGATGCTTGTTTTTCTTCTATCTCCCCTTTTGCTGGGGAAGTTGTATCTATTGTTTATGTCTCCTGTTGCTAACCATTAGTATTATTCTTAAGAAAGCTCTTCCAGCTGAGCCTCTTTTTCCTAAATCAAGAACAGTAATGCAACAAATAATTCAGGGGTAAATGGTGCTTTTATTTAAGGGTAAGTAAGTTTTTCTGGGTTTGCTTTTTTTTTTTTTCTCTTTCCTCCTGTCAGTACTTGCATGGTACTGATGAAAACTACCTTTTAATTTTCTTTTGCTCTTTTTATAGCTGGTAACTTGGTATCTTCTTACATGCTGTTATTTAATTTCTGTAGTCAAATATATGCAAAGTCTTCTGTATGTTGTGGGAAAGAAATGTCTGTTTCCCGGTCTGTCTGTTATTCTCTCAAAGTAGAGGTCAAATTTCTTCACCTCTGCCAACTGGGAGTAAATGCTGTAGGAAGTATCTGATAGTAAACCCCGTGTTAGAGGCATTATTCATAACACACATGTAACTGGCTTTTGACCCAGACAGTTTTGCTTTTTGAAATAACCCGAAGTAGCTTTTGTTCATTTGTAGAACCAACCTGTATTTACTTCATACTATTTTTTCATCTGTTGTTGGTCAAAAGCCTATTCTGAATTAACCCTCTCCTGCACTGTCCTTTTTCTTTACCAGGCTTCGTTCTCCTTCCATCACAGGGCATGCCACAGTCCCTCTAATTCTGCCAGTGTCCACAGGCGTTTGTCTATGACTATGGCATCCTACAAGAATTTAACTTTTTTGTTGCGTTAGTTTCTTAGGAAAGCTCAACTAAGGAGGAGAGTGCTTGGATTTGTAAAGATACAGACTCGGAGGTTAGCTATCTTGAGTTAGCTGTGCTCTTGAATATGGTTCAGTGGCACGCGTGAGCTTTCTTGGTGAGAAGGTAGCGGGATGTTTGCAGCGAAGCTATACCTCTTGCTTACTGAGTCCTCAGTAGGTCATGACAGACCAGTGTCATGAGTGCTTTCTTCTTGAGGAGCACTTTGGACATGTAAAGACTACGGTATCGATTGGTAGCGATCTGGTGGATGCTGAAATCAATTGGCCCCTCTTATTAGTGGTTAAAAAAAACGATCAAGGGTTTGGTGTCAAGAACAGCGCAACAGCAGTTGGTATCATACTGTTGCTAAAATTTTCATAATTTGAATGCAATGTGACTTAGTGTAATGATACCGTTTCTTTTTCAGTAATACACCTACTGCAAATTAACGTGGCGATATTTAGAGTTTATACTACTAACTTAATAATTAAAGCAACAAATTAATAGTCTTAGTAGCTTGTGGATGAGGAAATGACTGGATTTCAGGGTTTGGCTTACAGTTCTCTAGGCTTTCTGTAGAATTTGGGCATGTCACCTGATCTTTCTCCTTCAGTTGGCCAGACCATAAAATGGATATGTTACTGCCCTGTGGCAGGAAGGTATTGGCTTAAGGCAGAGGCACAGCACTGGTGTTGAATTAAAGTATTTGAAGCTTTAAAATACCTGAGAGTCGATTTATTTGCTGTGTACTAGCATGTGGCAAAGATGTTTAAAAAGGACCAATCATAAAATACTTGCAAACCGTGGAGTCACTTAATACTGCTTAACTCATCTTTGTTAAATGGCTGTCATAAATCCATACCATTTCTAGTTCAGCTTGAGCTTTTAGATAGCTGTAAGAGATGAGGGGATGCTGGCGAGTCGCTGTGTGAGCTACAGAAGTACCCTCAAGACAGCCCCGGGGCGGCTGTAGCATCACACTGTTAGTGAAAAAGAACATTACACAGAACTTGACAAAACAGCTCTCTTATCTGCTGAGAGTATCGATCCTCCTGATGTCAAGGGTTGTGCAATTTTGGAGTGGTGTTTTGCAAGATCAGGTGAATGGTCCAACGCTCTCCCTTGCTCCAGGCCTGTCGCTGCTGTCTGTTGTGCAAGATGCTCACCTTGCGCTCCTTCTGGACCCTGACCCTGTTCTCATTCGGCCCGCTAGCCCGATGACAAGGTGCACAGCTTTCCTCTGGGAAGCTGAATTACGAAAGAACTTGATGGGCGCTAAGGCAGGTAGGCAGTTCTACCTCTTTATAGTGGCAGTGGACTTCGGGATGGACTTAAGGCCTCCTGGAACTGCAGTCCGTGTCCCATGGCACTCGTTGCTGCTTCAAGATTTCCAAATAACAGCAACAGCAAGGTGCATTTGTGCCTGTTCCTGCTGGACCGGCTCTGATTTTTGCAGGAGGCAGCACAAGCCCTTCTCAAATGAATACTGCAGTACTGAGATGACTTCACTGCTTCAAAGCTACATTGCAGTTGTCCTTGTCCTGATCTGCCGATTGCAGCTATTGGCAGTAGCACAATGTTTGATTACTTTCAGGGTATTTCAGATAAATGTTCTTAATAGAAAAAAAATCTGTGCTCTGAAAATCAGGATTAATTTGTTACTGTTAAGCTCAAGCAATTTAAAACGCAGCTTTTCTGTGAGCGTTACTTTATTGACCGTGGTAGAACAATAGACCAACGCTTCTTGGGACGAAGAGGTCTGTTTATATAGCATGGCATGAACCACTGGAGGAAGCACAGAACAGATTTCCTTTGAGTAACAGAAATGGATAGGTGAAGTGGGAAAATTTGTTAAACTCAAAATCTTAGAAAAAGATGATACATTCGTATGACTATCCTCAGTAGGGTGATCTTCTGCAAGCTAATATATGGTAGAGAGAAGAAGAAATGAAGCACAGCTATCCTAGCATTGATTTCTGCCACTAGTTTTGTTGAAACAATAATGAAAAATCTAAGAGCAAGGTGCTTAAATTTTTAGGAACAGATAGTAAGAAAAATATGCCCTCTCTAAATTTTAGAGTAGCGAGCATTGTAGACTTTAAATCGCTGCACACTTGAGAAAAATGGTTTTGCTATGAGAAAGAAATGAGATTTTAGAAGGCTAAGTGCAGCCAATCCTATGCTCCTTTATCTGTATGCTAATGAATTTATTTTTATGAGGACTGTGGGGTTTTTTTTTTGGTGGGATTCTAGCGCAGCTGGTGAATATTTCTGGAAGCCTGTGTGCAGGCTTGTGAACTAACCCATAGCTGGTAGTTACCTTGCATTTGAAAGAGGCTGAATATGTGCATTAAACATTACAATGCAAAAACCTGTATTTAAATGTAAAGTCTAGCTTCTTATTTATGATGAAAAATGTTGCTTTTCAAGGTTGTAAAGGATGCTCTGCAAACCTTGTGTTTTAACACATAAACTTGTAATTTTTATTCAGTCTTGGATAATTTGTGTATGCAGCCTGTTGAGCACTCAGTAGGAGCAGCCTATTTTTAACCTTCATTTGTTTATCCAAAACCAGTTGAAACACAGTGTTAGTTTAATCTTCTCTTCTTTTGTTTCGCACCGCAATTCTCTTACCAGGGTCCTATTCTTTAGGATTGCTACCAGGCCTGATTTATGAATCATCTGATAAAGAGCCAGCTCCACTCCCAGAAATGTGCCTTAGGTAGAATTGTATGCCAGTGAGTCAGCTTTAGGGCAGTATTTTCAAAGGAACACTATATAAATTACACAGTACCCGTGTGGGGGTGGCTTAGTGTTATGAAAAATCTGCTCTCGAGCATCGTGCACACACATCCACACAGAGCTGAGTCAACTGGCTTGAGTTAAATTGAGTGCTGGTCACACTTCTGTTGTTTTAAGTGCAGGGGTATGTGTGACACTTAGAAGAAAATAAAAAAGAATGTATGTTATCATGGGGAGGAGATGAACAAATCCAAAAGACAGCAGTTGGGAAGTACAGAAAGCATTGGTACCTCTACATTTGTCTGGATGCAGATTAGGTTTTTTTCTGATAGAGGTTTAATTATTTGGACTGATTAGTTTTTAGTTACTTAGACATTTTGTTGTTGGGCACGTCTGTATGTGTTACTCATACGAGACTGTCACTGGTGAGTTTCCTGAATTAAGCATGTTGGCTTTTCATGGAAAGAAAGGTGATTGGAGTAGAAAAAAAGCATGGCCAACACGCAGATACACCTGCAAAGGTGTTTGGTGCAGTTTCAGAAGTGGCCAGAGTGACATCTTCAGAGTTATGTGGCTCTCTGTCAGAAGAGGACATAACCTTGGTCTTTCCCAAAAGTTTCTCCTGTATTAGGAAGTGGACTTGTGCGTTACGGTCAACTCATCAGTACCTAGGTCATGTGGTGCTTCTGCCCTTTCCAAGCTCACCATCCTCAGACACATTGTCTATCAAGATAATTCAGAGTTCTTGATGGGTTTTTCTGAGTGTTTACATAAAAAAAAAGTCAACTGTTTTACATAATTTTATTAGCCTCAGTTGTATACATTTGTCATTACCTCTCTTACACCTCTGATTTATTCCATCTGTGTCAGTTACGTTGAGTAAATGTGAGATAATGGAATCCACTGGTGACAGAAATAATTGTTTGTGTAAGTATGAGCCGCTATTAGTCTTTAGTTCTGTATAAATATGAACACATACTCAGATTGAGATGAAAATACTGACTCTTGTGACAGCTGGAGCTGTAAGGTAGTAGATGCTCTGGAAGGATCTCTGTAGTTAGCTGTGTATTCTGAACAAGTAACTCCTATGCAGCAGTGCAGTTCAACTTCTCATTTACACAGTCACAAAAGCTTAAAGAACGTACTTGATGTTATTTTCTTCAAAAATGTAGGTACAGTTTCTCATTGTTTTTAAAATTACAGCCTGCGAATGAATGGCTAGTGGTGCGAAGAGGTAGGTTGTGCAAACTGTTTTCTTTAAGCGCTAAAATGGCATTAAAAGACAATGTTCTGCTAGATAATATTTTTCATTTGAACAATTGCTCGAACTGGCGTAAGAAGGCGATACGGTTGTGAGCAGGAAAAAGTAGTGGTCTGTTGGACTCTGAATAGGAGGAAATGTGTCGGTAATAAACTAAAGTGACTTCTAACAGCAAGCTGCTATGAAAAACTTAGTACTTTTGAAGTAAGAATCTGTCATATCCACAGCTGCTGAGAAAAAGAGCTCATTTGCTTCATATAAGCTGGACATTCTTTATTGTGAATCAGTTCAATAACACCTAAAATGATAATGTACAATTAAGGTTAGGGTATCATGGTGTTTAAGTATCTCAGGCCTTGTCATTTCTTTGGGTGAAACTAGTTTCCTTCTGACATTGCAGGATATACAGTTATAAAGCAGAACATTTACTGAGAGCAAACCAAACAAAAATATTATGAAGGATGTATGAGTAGCCAGTTATTGATTGATAAATGGAATGTATGCCATCTTCAATATAACTCTTTGTGCAGTAGTATATATTGCTTAATAGCATACATTCCATGATAGTTGGTCTTTAGGAAGCTACTAACACCTCTGTTTGGATTTAATTTTTTGGTTTTTAATAAATTTTTTATCTTCAGAAATCTCAGAGCAAACAGTGCTGTGAAAGAAACACTCGGTTCCCCCTCCTGTGTCTAGTTGGAACCTGTGAGTTCAAGGTGTGATGAGACCAAACAGCAGGTAGTTTTTAATCAGATTTGTTTTTTTCTAAAGGGATGGTTTGTTGCTTGCACTCCCTTCCCTCATCTTCCTGCCAGCTCTGGCAGACAATTTCACTTATTTTCTGGTTTTGTTTTCTGCTGGCTTAGTGAAGTGAATCTACCCAAGAAAGGATGAGGCAGTTCTGGTGCAAAGGAGGGAATATGACTGCGCAGCCACGATTAGGTGGTAAAAGAGTAGGGGGTAAAACCCATCCCTGTTAGTGGCAGTGAATTGTTAGACTGGCTGCGCTGTCTCTGCTAATCTGACCTTCAGAATCCTTCTGGATTTCTTCACTAAAGTGCAGATTTCATAGTGTACAAATTGTGTGCCTTTACAAATGAGTCCGTGATTTGAAAATATTTCCCAGGTAAAGGTACAGTTAGATATTTGACAGCTTCTGCATACTGGTGTGTTCTGTGTGTGGCTGGAAAATAAAACAATCTCTGCTGGAAAAATCTAGCACGGAAGTTTTTACAGAATTGCCTTTTAAAAATGATCAGTGCAGTATCTGTGCATCAGGAAAAGGAGAATGATATTTCTGAGCAGTGTCTATCCATCTGTGTCTGTAAGCATCACAGCTTATTTTTCAGTGCTATGTTCTCATTTAAGTAAGAAACTGGTCTCTCTGTAGCATCACCTTGAGATTACCTTTTCTAGTACTGTTACTAGAAAAGTGAGTGGCAAGAAAGGAATGGGAGTTTTTCACTACAGCCTCTTCCTCTCTCTGGTCTATACGTTTTTCAAGTAGAACTAAATCAATACATTTTTTTCTTTCTTTGAGACAAGGCTTTCCTTGGCATAGATACTTGCCTCTGAATGTTCTGTATTGCTCCCTGCAGCAAAGTCTGTTTGAGTCATGACAGACTCTTTTTCCACCGAGATAAATACCAAGTTCTTTTTTATAAAAACCCCACTAATACTAGAATTGTTGACTTTTTAAATAGCCAGTTCAAGGGACCCGGAGAGTACAAACCTCATCAGAGCAAGTATTTTTTCCACACACGCAGAAACACACGTCAATGTTGACCAGATATACTTCTGTGAAGTTACTAGTCCCTGTGCTGCCTTCTCACTGAAAATATAATCCACTGATCCCTGTGTGAGGGATCAAACCAACGTGGTTTGAGTAGTTAAAGTAAGATCCTACTTAATAATAAAAAAAATCTTAAAGTCATTGAATAGATTGTTAGCAAGATGGTACCATGTAGAGGAAACAGTTTTTTCTGGCTGATAGGCCAGAGAGATGGGAAGACAAGTGCGGGTGTTCTTATAGTCCCTTTGGGAGGTGTGAGGTAGATGATGTTCCCAAGTAGGATGCTTGTGAAAAAAGCGTCTCTAGCTCAGTTTGGCTGCCCTTTAGCTTTGTGTCGAGCTCTGTCCTTTGTGCTCCCCAGGCTAAAAGGATGACTAGTGCAGAAGCTGTTCTGCAGTTATTAGTATGAATATTTAAATACATTTCTTTGGCCAGGCTAATATTCTTCTTGTATGTGTTTGAGCAACCAAATTTTTCCTTGCGTATACATTGGGGTGCTGGAGCGTGTCCAGAGAAGGGCAACGGAGCTGGTGAAGGGTCTGGAGCACAGGGCTGGTGGGGAGCGGCTGAGGGAGCTGGGGGTGTTCAGCCTGGAGAAGAGGAGGCTGAGGGGAGACCTGATCGCTCTCTACAGCTGCCTGAAAGGAGGGGACGGTGAGGTGGGTGTGGGTCTTTTCTCCCAAGTAGTTAGCAATAGGACGAGAGGAAATGGCCTCAAGCTGCGCCAGGGGAGGTTTAGTTTGGATATTAGGAAAAATTTCTTTACGGAAAGGGTGGTCAAGCATTGGAACAGGCTGCCCGGAGAGGTGGTGGAGTCCCCATCCCTGGAAGCGTTCAAAAAACGGGTAGACGTGGCACTTTGGGACATGGTTTAGTCTAGTCTACCCTTGATTGGCTTAGTGTGGGCTTTGTAGTGTTAGGTTAATGGTTGGACTGGATGATCTTAGAGGTCTTTTCCAACCTAAACGATTCTATGATTTCAAAACTCTTAGAAAGGTTTATTTTTCTTTTCAAAGTGCATGACCAGAGAAAAGCTGGGAGTTGCACTAGCAGGTAGGACACATATCCTGCTGTCTATAAGTCTTGGCCGGTCATTCAGTCATCAAATCTGTGTTTTACTTACCTGTATAATAGAAGAATTATTTGATAATGTAGATTTGTGGATGAAATATGTAGAAATACTGATTTTTACGACAGTATGGGGATGTGGTTTTTTTTCAGAACATGTGTATTCATCACTTGGGTTTGTTGATGCTGTGCTGTGGCCTTGGAAATAAATTGGTTCTTACATGATATTTATTGCCTATGTTAAATTACCATCTCCAGAAATTCTTCTTTGAAGTTGCTTTCAAGAGAGTTTTACTCAGTGCAAGTATTTGGAAACATTTTTCTTTATATGTTCCTGTATTTTGCAGTATGGTTTTTCTGGGGGTTTTTTTTGGAAGTAAAATGCTGGGTTTTCTGTTTGTTTGGGGTTTTGTTGTTGTTGTTTGTTTGTTTTATATATATTTAGTAGACCTAGAGTTGTCATCTCCATCTTTCTTGTGTTGTCTGATATTAACTAAGCATTCTTTCCTTAACTGGTGTTTCTCTCCCATAAATATTTTCATAATTCCCTTGCACCATCCAGCATTTCATTCATTAGCCTGGAGGAAGCATGAACTCTATTTTAATAATTTTTTTAAAAATGAAGTTTCAAAGTGGGTTAGGGCAGGCAGGACACCACTGAGCTTCTCACAGCACCTTTTAGAAGCAGGGAAGTAGCCTTATTCTGTGCTGCAGGTGGAGGGGGGGAAGCAGCGTACAATTACATACATACAATTACAGGCAGCTTGGGATGGTTCGGGAAACTGGAGAAGGATAGTCAGGGCACGGAAAAATCTCTCTGAACCATCCATACTTTCTCAGGCTGCTCAAGTACTAATTGCCCTTATCTGCAGAAACGCATTTTTTTAAAAACAGTAGATTAAATCTTACTACTTCTTTTTCTTGTCTATGCTTTTTTGAAGTGCCACAAATTTATCGTTTACTGTACTTCTAAACCCATAAACGATTTGTTCCATACCATTGATCCGTAAGCAAATACGGTAATTGGAAGATCTTTATTCTGCACTGAATTCCACGTGAAAATTGAGGTGGAAGGCAAAGTGTGAATAATGAAGATAAAATGATAAATATTGATCTCTCGAACAAAATTTCCCTGAAGATGCTTCAGGTACTTTTGGGTTGATAACGTGCACGTTATCAATCAGATAAATAGCTTGGGTGTTTTATTTGCACTGAAGCAAGGCAATTTATTAAATTATAACTTGAAGTAAAATGTAGGATATTGGTGTGGGTGGATACTGTTTCTTGCTTGCAGCCCATACTATTTGATGCTGTTTTCTCTGGTAGATTTGAGAGAAACTAGGTCAGCCTGTAGGTTCTCATACAACCAGGACTTGTACGGGGGACACTCAAGGAGCACTTGAATGGTGTATTAGATACTCCTAAAAAGTCTTTACGTGACGGACCAGCACGGTGTTTCTCTACTGGAACAAATCTATGTTACACATAGCTAATGCTTCTAAAGACCTTGCCTGTAGGTGTTGTAAACCCTGTGTCCCTGACAATTTAGTATCGCTTCATGGCACTTCTTGTAAATACGTCTTTGGTATGTGAGATCTGCTGACAGAGCGGTTCTGCTGGAAAAGGAAGGTGTTTGTAGTCTTGCTCTGTAATGTTCAGCAGCCGCTCGGTTTCTGCTCAAAGTGACTGGATTTCTCCTATGTCGTGTTGGTACTGTAAGTTCACTAATTACCATAAAAACGTTGTAATTTTATAAGGTTGAGGTCTTCTTCAATTGAAAGTAGATTTCTCGGAGATATGGAAACTGAACTATGTTCTGGTCTGTCCAGGCAGATGACTACCAAGTCTGGGAATTTTCAGGCTGACCTTGTTTATAAGGGCTAACATTCTCGTTAAAGTATGTTTAAAGTTCTAGGTGAAGAAGTTTAGCCTATGTTGCTTATAATATATTGATTTAAATATTATAAAGTAAGAGTTTAGAAATATTTTTATTATTTTCTGATCTGTTTTGATTATTCTAGTGAGGTGAACCAAGTTTAATGTGATTCCGGTACCATCTTTCATGGGTGTGTAAAAGGAAGAATAGTTTGGTGTAACAGGATGAGTTCACTAGGAAAGAGTAAATGAAGAAAACCAGTCTGATGCTGAACCGTACTGTCTGTAATTGAAAGCAATGAGTTGTTTAGGAAAATACTGCGAAGAGCAGGACCGAGTGAGTTACTTGGGTAAATTGTTCTTACTGTTCTCTTCTTGTGCAGGCTGCTGTATTGCTGAAGTCCATACCTAGTTCACCCAGTCTTCCAGACGGCGTGCTCCATGCTTTGAGACCAGGAGGACCTTGGTGTTCTGAAATGAAGATGGAGACAGTGGGAAAAGCAGAGGAACTTGTTGATTCGGAAGTTCCACCAAAGACTTCTGAAAAGCAAGAGACTGCTCCTGATGAAGACGGACCTCTAGAACTGGAGACACAAACTCAGAAAGACAGCATGCCCACTGCAGCAGACTCTGCGGTGCTCTCTTCGATGCCTTGCTTACTGATGGAACTGAGGCGAGACTCCTCGGAGTCTCAGCTAGCATCTACAGAGAGCGATAAGCCAACGGGTAGTCGAGTTTACGAGAGTGACTCTTCTAATCATTGCATGCTTTCCCCTTCTTCCAGTGGGCATTTGGCTGACTCAGATACATTGTCTTCCACAGAAGAGAATGAGCCTTGTCAAGCTGAAGCTGCTGCAGAGGGAGACCCTTCTGCTGTGTCTGGGGCTGCAGTTGGGAGGAAATCCAGGCGATCCAGGTCCGAAAGTGAAACTTCAACAATGGCTGCCAAGAAAAACCGACAGTCTAGTGATAAGCAGAATGGTCGCGTTACCAAGGTAAAAGGTCACCGAAGCCAAAAGCACAAAGAAAGAATCCGGCTGTTAAGACAGAAACGGGAGGCAGCTGCTCGCAAGAAGTACAACCTGCTGCAGGACAGCAGTACCAGTGATAGTGACCTGACGTGTGACTCGAGCACGAGTTCATCAGATGATGATGAAGAGGTTTCAGGGAGCAGCAAGACAATCACTGCAGAGATACCAGGTAGAGGATGTTTTTTAAACTGAACTGTAACGCATCTGACATCGTTTCTCAGCTGTCATGCTAAATTAGATGAGTGACACTTGAGAAAAACCAGGAGAACTGCAGCTCTGTGTAAATTTGAAGACTGCAGTATATTAACAAGACATGGGCAAATTTTAAAATCTGTTCTGAGGTTTCAGTGCACTTTTGCACACCAACAAAGCATAGAAATGGTAAATTGGAGGAAGGACTATCTTTGAATTCTGGAATTTTCAGATCTTTTCCTTTGTAAGCCTATATGAACTCCTATCAGTGCTGTCAAATCCCATTAGATGGTGATAATCTAATAAATACATTCTTAAGATAAGTGGCCAGCTTTGCTTTAATATATTAAGACCACAGCTTGGCAGCTGTCTTAGAAATGACATGGCATACCTCTTGCCTGTGTTACAGTAAGGCCCTGTTCATTATTGCACTTACGCTGTGCTTTCAGCTCTACATTTCAGTGCATGACAAACCTACTTAGCCTTATTGTAAATTCTTGCAGATTGCAGCTGGTCACCTATTTTAGGACATAAATATGAATTTGTTTACACAGGTGCCCAAGCTATATCCACACCTAAATTTTCAACATTTTAGACAAAGCTGTTACCATTTTCCTCTGTCATAAGGATCTGTAATTTCTATACTTTCAATTTTCCGACACATCCGTCTTAAGATTGGAGGCAGCAAATTATAGGGGCCTTCTCATGATTTTATTAGCAAAAGAGAGATGAATTCAAGTTTTTTTGTCTGCTGAGTCTTGTTATTTTATTAGCCCAAGTGCCGTGGACAGGATTTTGTGTGAATTATTCTTGCAGCATATTATACCATAGAACCGTCATCATATGGCAATCTTCATATGGCAATCAAAATAAAATCACATCAAAATAAACTTTTGGCTTGCCAATTTTTACTGGGTTGCATGCCTTTTTGCCTCTTGTGCTAGAATTTTTTTTTTTTTTGAGATAAATATCAGCTTACATAGGGCAAGAACGTTTAAAGGAAAACTGCAATGATTAGTCTTAAGTTGCTGAACTAATGTTTGCTAGATGAATGATTTAAAATATTTGCAGCAGATCTCACAAATAAGTGTGTTTTAAATGACTTGATTATGGCGAATGATTCTGTCACTATGAGAACTGGCGTTTTTCCCACATATTGCTAGGAAGCAGGTTGCACAAAGGAAGTTAATGTTTATTATTAGAAAGTCTGGGAAAGGCATAGTCCTCCTGTAATTTTTGTGTAGTAAACTTGTAATAGAAATTCTAAAATTATTTTTACCAGTTAGTCAAACTTCTAGCTTTCATAGTTTTGTGCCTTTTTATTTACTATATTTACACTTCGCTGGGCAATTAAAGCCTGATTGAAGCCTGTTGAAGAAGACTATTTCATTGAGTTTTGGGACAGATTTCCTCCCCCATCCCTCCCCCCCCAAAAAAACCCCACCAAACCCAAAAAACCCCAAACCCAAAACACACACAATAAATCCCCCAGGTTATATTCCTTTTTTTTAAGTCATAAAAGTACCTTGTGACCCAGAAAGGCACCAAATGGTATTTTCAGATCTGCCTAGATTTCTGACTTCCATTGCGGAGACCTGAAACCACTCTAGGGTACTTTTTCTGTGTCACTAGGCTCTTTTGTATTTGAGCTTTCAGTCTTAACCGTGAGATGCTTGCAGTGCAAAGGTCCCGTTGCAGTGCACGGAAGAGCTTGATGATTTAGTGATGATTACACCGAGGCCCAGTTTTACCTGCGATGCAAAATGTGGGAGTACAAAAAACCATCCTGAGAAACGGTGACCTCTGTTTTTATTTCATAGCCTGTATCATCTGCTTGATACTAAATTACATTTAAGACATTAAAACTTTTGAGCTGGCCTTTTGGAATTAGGGGCAATGCATACCTGCCACATTGCGGTTTTCCTTTAAATGGAAACGACGTTGGTTTGTGGGAAACAGTTTCCAAGTACAAGAGAAAAATATTCTCTATAGAGATAAGGACAAGGTTGGCCAAAAATGCATCCTGTGCTGCTTGTGGGTTAATGAAACGTTGTGGTCTTAACAGATGCAGCGGAGCTGTGAGTCTGAGTAGGACTCCCAGCTCTCCGTCGCAGTGGTAGGTTCACATGCCATCTGCGATCCCTCTTCTTGGAACTGGCAAAGCGCTTAACTTGAATTATTTTTTTGACTAGAAAGCCATTTTAGTGCACTTAGCATTACACTGTGAATATCCTCAAAATTTAGGGAATGAACACATAGTTAGAAAATAACACAGGGTATCAAAAAGCATTAGGAAATTCAGGCCAGGGGTGTCCTCTGCACACAGTCAAAAGCTAAGACTTGAACTAAAAGCTTGATACTTGAACTTGAGTGTCAAGAAACTACAATGCACCTGGCAGAAGGACATAAGCATGGAAAAACTTTTGCCTTCTACTTTTGAAAAAAAATCTGTACGCATTGATGCAGAAGAGTTTTACAGGTAGCCTGCGTTCCCCTTAGTCTTACTGTATTTGGACACTTGGCTGTAGTGTTGGTTACTGTCTCAACAGAGCTTCTTAATGGGACTGATTTTCAAATGTCTATTGTCTGCAAAATAGCTTTGCCAACAGAGATGCTCTAAAATTTTTAGCGACGGTTAATTTAATGTGGCCTTCGTGTACAAAGGTTGTACATACTCTGGCTCTTAACCTTCTATTGACACATGTAGCGTTACAAGAAGATGGTTCACTTGTGAGTGGTTTGAAAATTAAATGCCACATTTGAGAACACAGTAGTAGTCTATCCTGTCGTGTTATTAATCCTCTTCCATTTTAATAGTGCAGTTTTTTTTTTTTCAAACCATCCACATGACTGGCTCTGAAATATGTTTGGCTAAATTAGTAAGGTAAGGAAAATGGTCAGTGACATACATAATAATGCCATGAACATCTGTAGTGTTATTAGCTTCATCCTGTGTGTGCACCCAAGTTGTGAACTGAGCAGTTGTGCAAACAGAGAGGCACTTCTCTCTGCTGAACTCAAATGCAAATGTGGATTAAAATATTGGCAGTCTTGTTTTACTTCTCAATGAAGATTGAAGAGTAAAGAGTTGAGATCTTCTGGTGATACTTCAGTACAAATATTGTAAGCTCATTAGAGTTAAGCACAATATGATATGTTATTCTGAATATATTATGTGGTGTTAATTTATACCAGAAAATACAGGTTCTATCTAGTCTTCATGGATGCTACTGAGAATCTTGTCACTGAATCTTGTCACTGACCTGAGCAGTCATAAGCTTGGGCTCTTTAATTCAGGGAATGCCATGATTTTTTAATTACTGCAGATGAAGAGCAATTTCTTATCTTTTAATGATTGAGCCTCTCTGTTGGCATTTAGGATTTTACATTCTTTAACAAGTACTAGATAGCATTCCCTTTGAGCACAAGACGATGATCTTTTGAGTCTTGAAATAGGTTCTGCTAGACCTTCTGCTGTTGAAAGTTTTTCCTTTAAACAGTTCAAATGTGACCATGCAAATTAAATAAATTGGCATGAGAGCAAGTCTGGGAATCAATATTTATTTATGTGTAAACACTTTTCTTTGAAAGAAGGAAGGGGGGTTTTAAAAATTCAAATATACGAAAAAATTGGCATTTCACCACCATTATGCTTTCTACAACTCAGAAAAATCTGAATTGAAGTAAGGGTGACTCATGTTTTAGGCTTTCAGAAAAATCTGTTGGAAAGTTTGAGTATTGATGTTAAAAAAGGTGTTGCAGCTCACGTTTTAAAAAAGAAGAAAAGGGGTTTTAATATGTAGAAATCCAAAGAGAGGAGAACAATGTGTGTGAAGGACTCTCAGCCAGGTTACTTCCTTCTAAGAATTGTGCATAGGTCTTGGATGAAGCATCTTGCAAGGGATGAATTTGGTTGAAGCAACTCAGAATGACAATTGTATAAGAACCAGGTGGGGTGGGGGGGAATCTGTTCAGAGTGATTTGCAGTAAAATACTCATTTGGAAATGTCGGGTGGCATAACGACACAGAGGAATCCACCCCTGCTAACTAGAATGAAGATGTGGCATATCTTCCTGAATGTTAACATTGTCAGACTTCCTAAATTAAAAAACTTTGGATTTGGTTATTATTTAGATAGTGCTTAATAGATCCCATAGAGACAGCATTGAGGTGTTTCTTAGGTGCTGTTTTCCAAGAGGTATTGTCTTGAAAATGAGATCCGAGTCTTTGATTCTCACCCCTTTGTGATTGCAAATGTCTTCGCCTTTTAACTCGGCTTAACTTCAAGGACTATAAAGCTGTAAGGTTACAGATAGCAAAGGGAGCAATTAGATAAATGCTAGCATTTTTTATATAAAAGGGCATTTTTAGCCTTGATTTTCTTTTTAACCCTGAAGGCCACCAGTAAAGAAAAGACTGAATAAGGCTTGTTACAAGAACTGCAAGGGAAGCGTTTGAAACATTGATCTGCTGCTGCTGTAAACTGTAGATATACTATGACTGATGCCTTTTAAAAATAGTATTGCAGGGTAATACATATTTCAATACATAGTCTCTTCAGTTTACAAAACAGTTTTGTCAACTTTGACCATGCTAGTTCATTCTTAACTTTAAAAGTCTAGCTAGATTATGTCTCACATATCACCATCAATAGTTTTTATTTAAATTGCATTTAAAACTTACTCGACATTACTTAAAGGTGTCTGATCGTAAGCCTGTGGAAGTCAGGAAGACTGCCATTTGGTTACTTGATCTTGGGATAAGATCCCTGACTAAAGACGAATAAACAGAGTCATATTGGATGTTCAATATTAGGAGTATATGAACAGAAGAAACATTTTTTTTTAGGGAGAAAAAAGACATTGAATATACAAAAGGAACCATGTTTTAGGAAAAAGGTACCATTTTACTTACTTGTAGTTAAAATACAGTTGGAGGGATGTAAGTTAGGTGCTATAAAGTAATTTATTTTTGAGCAGATGACCTGAATGCTGAATTTCCAGCCTGTCTGATAGGTGAACAGATGGGAGAAAAGACTTAAAAAGTAGTGTTTTTAATAGAAGGGTTTTGGCCCCTGATGGGTAGCATTGCTACTGCTCGGAGATAAGAGAATAATCCTGGGCTTTGTTTAGCTGTTACTGAAGGACTTATCTATACCTCATTTAAATAGCTCCTAAAAAGAATGTATTGTTTAAGTAATACTGTAATTTCATGTACACAGTGAAATCCCAATAAAGAGGTAGTGCCTTATGTTTTTATTAGTAAATATTTGCTTAGGCTGTGCAATGATTTCTCTCATTCTTAGGATATTTTCTATTATTCTTAAGCCAGAGGATCCCACAAGTTTCACGTTGATGTATCGAATTGTCAGGTTCTGTAGCTGCTTTGTGTAGTTCAACGTGGTGCTTGTCTTGTTTTGCAGTTACCTTAGCTAACATTTGTGTGTTCAGACAGCATGCACATCTTGTCTGTTATTCCTCAAACAGGTACGGAGTCTCATTTTCTTGGGGTTTTATTGCTTTCTAGAGGATTCCTGAGTAAACTCTAAACTTAAAAATGTAGATACCACTGCCTTTTCTTAGTGATATGTAGAGTAAGATAATGAGGATGGCCTTCTCTTCTTGCTGCTGAAGTTCTTCCTGATAATCCCAAAGCCAGTCATTTTAACCATCTTTTTGATGGACAGAAGGAACAATTTCCTTCCAACTATGCCATGTCCGTTTTCTGCCTTGGCTAGAAGTAAGGCCAGAAATGCCGCACAGCCGGCGGCTCATGCGATGAAGGGCATGCTTGTAGTTGGCGTGAGGTTGATCGCTCCTGCGTGTCGTGTGGATTACCCCTGTGATGTAGCTGTGTCCATCAGACCTAACGGAGGGTGCTTTCACCTCATGTATTAGCGTAGCATTGACATATCTTTTCATGGTTTTGTGTATGTGTTTGTGTTGTGTATTCTCTTCACCGGTGTTTAGTGTGTTTTCCAAAATCAGAGCAAGAGCTTTGGGCTTGGCTACTTTAGATGCTGCAATCACTAGATCAGCCTTTCTCTCTGTTATCTTGTGTACAATTTTGTGTATGTTTTACAGTCCATTATAAAAAGGTTCAAATATGTAAGTAAAATACACATAATTATTCAGGTTTATCAGTTAAACAGTGGTATCTTGCATCGCAGCTTAATAGAACTAAACATGTTATGGTACAATGTTTTTGACACCTTCAGTTGACTTCAAAACTTGCAAGGGAATTGGACTGATTTGGTTTGTTTAAAAAAAAAAAAAGACCTTTGTGAGAGAATTGTCTGAGAATTCTAGAATAAAAATGATTCTGAAGCCAAAATTTCTATTATAACCTCAGTGAGTGTAAATTTTTTTTTATTTGACGGTAATACTGTTGATTAATATTTGCTAATTCCTCCCCCATTGTCATATCCAAGGGACACAATTAGAAAAGTTTGTTTTCCTGAGTTAACATGCCTTAATAAACAATATTATGTTCTTACTTAATGATGTCTTATCAAATGGCCTCAATGTCTTTAAAGCTGGCTTCAGTCGTGCTGGGGGATCTGGAGGAGCGACCAGGGAAATTCCAGGATTGCTTGACAGGGGCACCGTGTGGGATAGGAACTGCATAGGCAATGTCCTGGAAGAGGCCATGAACTGCTTTGCCGAGATGCAGAGGCAGACAGAGGAGAAATTTCGCATGTGGATAGAAAAGCTAACCCGTCTTGACACAGATGAAGAAAGCAAGCAACAACTGGAGCCCAGGGAACCTAAAATTCAACTAGTTGGCCAAAGAATCCCCCCTACCACACAGTCAGGGGCTTTCATACAGATGCCTGATAGCCAAGTACTTCCACAACAGTCGTTTAATTCTTACGTGGGCTATCAAAATGTCGATGCTACGCTAGAGTTTCCAGCGACTTTTAATAATAATTTTCCACCTGTCTTTCCAGAGAATGGGAATATTGCAGAGCCTGATCTGAATCAATCATAAACTTAAAAAAAAAATCCGATCTTTGCAATCTTGATGTTACTTTGGATTATGCTAAAAACAAGGTTTGCTTTTCTCTTCGTATATGTTTGTTTTGTTTTTCTCTTTTGGGTTTTATTACCATGGGTTGTTTTTTGTTTTTTTAATTTATAGAGAATATATATGTAGTTTTAAAAAAAACCCCACAGTATACTCATGTGCATGTGCCAGCACACACATACAAATACCTTTAAAGGTGTGTGGGGGAACCACCCTAAGCTTTCGTCACCAAACTTGGGAAAATATAACTTAGAATCCTTGTTTAAATACCCCAAAATCAGTAGAGCTATGTTTGTTACAATAGGAGCATTCAGAATATTCATCCAAATGCTCTTTTTGCATGTTAAAACATTTATATAAGGAAATAAGTTTTATATTTAAAGATGTAAATTACCCTAGAGAACCAGGCTAGATAACGACCTGTAACATTTCCTTAACTATCTGTTTACTCCCAAGTTTTACAGCTTGAACGTGGTACACATTAGGTTTTTTTCTTCTTCCTTTTTAGGCAGAAGTAATAAATAAGTTTACCCTAAAGATTTAGCTATATATAACAAATGTGCACAATGAAATTTTTTTTTGTCTCCCATTTAGTAGTTCATTTTCTGTCCAGAGTTTTTATTAATGTCACTGCTGTGTTGCACATGGCATATTTATGGAAGCAGCTTTCTTAAATTGCGTGCACAAATACACACGTGTATACATATATATGTGTTTGGTTTGGGTGGAAGTCATCTCCTCTAATTTTAGGCGTCTAGTTTGCTGTTCTGTGGATCCCCTGAGTCAACGGGACGAGATAAGCACCTACAGAGGATACCTCCTGGCAGTGTCTTTCTCTTCTGTTAGTTGGCTAAACCTCCCTTATAAACGGTTTAGAATAGATAACTTTTGGCTAAAGTTAGGTGAGATGAATCACACCCAACTGCGTGTGCATGCATGACCTGTGCGCACAAAGCACGGCTGCTTCCTTCTGTATATAACGATTAAACTGCAGCCTTCGTGCTGGAATAAAAAATAGTTGTGTCAGTCCTAAGATAAGCAGCCGGCGCTGGATGGATTGAGTCTTGGCACAGGAATTTAAAGGCAGGCTTGACGGGCAGATTAGCAAACACTGTGGTGGTCTGAAGGTACGCGTTGCTGGTCTGGGTGAGACAGCAAGAGCTTCTGAACCACGTCTGAATGCCACTGAAATCATTATTTACTGGTGATGGGGAATGCCAGAACATTACTTTCATTTAAATAATACACTAACTTGCTATTGTGTGGATTTTTTTTATACCGATAGTTATCCTGAATAGGCAGGCTTGAAACTGTGATGTTTAAAGTAGGATTAATTTAAACTATATATTAGAAATCTCTATTTAATTCTTAGTATTATCACTACACACAGGGATTTTTTGGTCACCTCTCCATTAAGGCCTTTCTTCATGTAAAGTAACTTCTCCATAGCTACCAAAAAATGTATATTTATCATCAGTTAGAACTTAATAAAAGTTTCTAATTCAAATTAAAGTTCTAATAATGGAAGTTGAAAGTCTTTGCATAGATATAGTTTAAGTAAAGAGAACACTATAGGTCTCCTTGAGCTCTGTTATTTTGCTTTTTAAACCACAGTCACTTTTTTTTCCCCCTAATTATTTTAGTGTAATTCATTTTCTTCCTGTTGGAAATAACCACTGTATCTTCTGTAGGTCTGATTTCTTTTCCTCCCTGAAGTCAGTGGGAGTTTTTCCATGAATTTATATGGGGGTTTGGATCAAACCTGTAACAGGAACTTAAGAAATGCTTTTTGTTATCAGTATAATACTAACACTGGTGTGTTAACATTATTCTTGGCCCAGAGTTACTTTTTTTTAAGTATGTGATGCCTTCATTAAAAAAAAATGAGGTTAGAAAGCTGTGTTATTTTCAGAGTAACTGTTTGAGAGACTATGCAGGAGATAATTTTTACGTACTGGAATAAATTCTTTACAGATCACCTTCATGCATAATTTTGATACAAAGATTTTGATATGAACTTGTAAAAAAAAAACCTCCCACATCTGAAATTGTGTGCATTTTTAACTTAACTATAGGTAAAAGTAAAATGAGTTATTTTATGTTTGATTGCAATTTAGTAAACTTGTCCTCATCTGTTTAAGATCCTTCAGGGAAGATTATTTGCTGATACATAAAAAAAAAAATTGGATCCTTCTGGTGTTCATAGATTTTTTTTTTAATATATATATAAATATATATACCTTTGTGATGATGATAAGAGCAGCATATTTTAAAGCATGACATCTTTACAAGTCTTCCCATGCATGCAGAAGCAGCTTTTTGCAGTGACTGGTTTCTTTTAATGTGTAAAAGTCACTTAACTCAGTATGTCTGTAAGCATGCCCTTAACCTTTTTTATAAAACAGTATATATGGAGCAATTAGGTATTTCAAAACAAATTGTGTAAGGAGATCAGGTGAACGTCCTTATCTCTCAGACTGAAAGAGACTTTTACATATTGATCTCATAAATGGATGATAACTTTGTTAGGGGTGTAGCCAGTGAAATTTCTGCCAACTTTCAATGTCTTGGTTAGGTAATCTCTTTTAAAAAAAAAAAAAAAATTTGAAATCATTCAGTGTATTAATAGGAAAAAAAATTGGATTTGATTGCTATAGGCAAAAATGAAAACCTGTCAAACATTTTTATCCATGCATGTTAATTGTTTTTTTTTTTTTTCCAAGCAAGTAGCTATGAATGTGAAAGAGCAAGCAGAGGATTATAGCAGTTGAGCATTCAGACTGTACTCTTTCTAGGATAAAACTGTGCCAAGGCACCCAGAAAACTGAGGGAATACTTCATATTGGATAGAATTTTAACTTAATTTCCCCGCAAAAGCTACCTATTGGTAAGAACACCCGGACAAGACCTATGGCTGTAAATGGGTTTGTAAATGGTAAATATTATTTTGTTTGGTTGCTCTGAAAGCGCAAACTTGCCTCAAACCTGAAGCCAGATCTTCAGCTGTCATAAATCGGCTCCTTTGAAATGAAAAATGTGCGTTTGATTTACACAGTTGAATATCTGGTCCGTGAGCTTGTTTTCCATGTGAAGCAGCACGTTTCTCCTTCCAGGAGCCGAGAGGGGAACCCCAGTTTTCTGTTGTTCAGGTGTAGTATAACCTACCTGATGAAGGATCTGGCAGGCTGCGCAATTAAACAGGAGCATCTCTCTTCTTGCGTTGTGTTGAGAAGTTGAAAGATGCAGAGCGCTGAAGAAACCAACCTTCAGATACAGATACTAGTGATGAGTCTGTATTTTAAATGTGTGTGCGATAGCCTTTGGCATCTCTTTGAGAAAAGAGATTCCTAATACAGAATTTCAGATTATTTTTTTTTTTTATCTTTTTTTCCCCCCTCCTGGAAATATTTTTGCTATATTCTATGGCTGCAGTTAAGTTTAATGATTTCCACTATAAGCTCTTCTTTTCAAAGGGCTTTGAGTAGAAACGTTCAGGGAGTTAAAATTTCTTCAGCTGAAATTTTAACATAAATTTTAATCTCATCCATTCCGTATGTCACTAAAGCAATCTTGCCTTATTTAAGGCCGTTTTAAGATTATCAGAAGGAAACCCTTCTACTTTCCAACCCAGAGTTACATTTTTGAATGTATGGTTATGCTCACATCTCAACAAATTACTTCAAAACCACCAAATTTAATGAGTAGAGGAGAAATCAGTAGGAGTTTTGCACAGACATGGAGAATCAGTTTAGAGTTTCTCTAATTGCCCTAGGTTTTATACTTCAGAATGGAATAAAGAAGCATTCTTGTTTCTTTGAAGAGAATTTTACTTATCTTATGGTTTGAAAGAGTAAATGCATCGAGTTAGATCAGCTCGTGTAGACCATACTTCCCCGGCGTAATTCCAGGGAAGATGGTGCCAGTTTAAACCCAACTGGCTTATTCAAGTTTGTCTATTACCATGTTTTTTTAATATCAAATTATATGTTTTCAATGTGGCAGCTGTTTGCATGGGAGTAACTGAACACCCCTATGACTGCAGAGCTGGGATTTAGTCGCAGGTGAAACTGTTAGCATCTTTTTTTTTTTTTTGTGCAAGTGCAAAAGAAGTAAGGCTTTATATAAAGGCTCAATTTAAATTCAATTTAAATGTCCCTAAATGTCAAACTGACGCTTCGGTAAATGAAAAATTAAAGGATCTACTCCTAGAATTGGACCCTACGTAGGAGTTCTTGGAAGTCCGGGGGCTTTCGTGTGCGGTGTTTTTGCAGGCTTGGCTGCAGGTTCTTCCCCAGGCGTTTGCGCTGCTTCCCTCCCTCGAGCCGGGTTTGGTAAGGAAGGTCTGTAGGAAATTCCACCCTTCACGCATCCTTTTATCTGAGGGTTTGGGGTTTTGCTTCACGTGCTTCTAACAAAACCTCTGAATTTTCAGGTTTTATTTAGGGGGGAAAAAAAAAATTAAGGTAATATACACCATGATCTTAAAGGTCTTTTCCAACCTAAACGATTCTATGATTCTATAAACCAAATTCAAGTAAAGGCAGTGAAACTTTATTCAGTGTTTCTATTGCAAGAAATAACTGAGCAGGGGAAAAAAAAAAATCTTAAACCTTTCAGATATACTGCTCTTCAGTGTTATTTTTAACAGTATTAGAACAAAATAAGTCAGACAGAAATATACATCTCTATTTTTTTAAGTTCACTGTGTCTTTTAGTGTTTTTTGCAGGATTGTTAGGTTATTTTATCTGAGCTGCTAGAGTTAAGACTGGAGGACCAATCTTAACTTCACTGAAATGGGATTATATTTGGCAGTTATTTTACAAATTGAAACGTATTTATTATCACGGATTTCTCTTGTTAATATATTTTGTCTCTTCCTGTATCCACATACTGTAAATCTCTTTTTTTTTTTTTTTTAAAGTAATAGTTCAAGGGCATTAAGAAATTAAATCCTAGCCCTATTAAAACCAGTAGAAAATTTCTGCTACTTTCAATGGGGCTAGCATTTCACCTCATTAGAAATTGAACTTATTCTGCAGTTTTTTGGTCAGAGACTCCTTCAGCTGACTTTACGAGGAGTCTTTGCCTGATGAGCGTGTGTAAATCAGGCCAGTCGAGTAAATGTTTTTAAAATCATCAAGGTCTGCACTGCGACCACTGCAGTTACGTTTGGAAGCATTAAAACAAATGCGCTGTGTAATTTGTACTGTAGAAGCTAAAATATTCAGGCTGATTGATAGAGATGGACAGTACCTTGCGGAACACGCAGCTCGCAAATTTTATTAGTCTCATGGTGTTAGATCAGCAAACTGAAGGCACATGGAAAACAGGCTTATTAAGTTAGAAGTGATTTCAAGTGCTCTGTTACATCTCGTAGCCTGATCGAGCAGGGGGTGAGTCTGGCCCATCAAAAGTTTTGCGTCGAGCCTGTACCGGCCCTTCCATGGGAAGGTGCAGTTTGTACTTGCAAAAATGTCATGTTTTCTGGAGGGGCGCCTACGGGGTGCGTGTTTGCCTGCCTTTTCCTAATGTAAGTTGTATTTACATCGGGGGAATTCTTTTTTTTTTTTTTTTTTTAAACTGTCATAGCTATGTAAGAGTAGGGTGTGATGGTTTCCAAAACCCTCCTGATACGCTTTTGCAAGTAAAACTGGGGAAGAGATCTGGCTAATGTATCTGCTTCCATAATTAGTGAATCATTAGGTGGCATCAGGGAAAATAAATCCTATCCTGAGATATAAAGTGCACGCCACTTCCTGATATTTTCAATACGCAGCCATGTTCCATGTGCCTTTGCTTAACGCACAATGAAAAGTACTTTATTACGTCTTTATATATAATTTGGTAAAACGAATCCAAGATATTTGCCATCCACTCATCAAAAAGCCTGAAAGAATGAATGTTGATTAGCAAGACTTGAATTTTTGAGATCTCTCTTGATGTGATATATTGACAATGATCCAGTCTGAGAACAGATACTCATTTGATCATGTTGGTTTGATTTTATTATTTTATTTTTATGCTAAAAAAAACCCCAAACACAAAAGCTTTACTGTGTGAAATGAAGGACAATGTGAGGAAAGTGGATTCATCGATAACTTTTTGTTCACTTTATGATTTTAGAGAGAATGTTGTTACACTACTATTGTTTTTTATTGTATTTCCAATGTATTCTTTGCCTAACCCTGTAAATTTCGAAATGTAACTACTGTAACCTGGAATAAATAAATAAATATAAATAGTAACAAAGTGTTTCATGTTGCTAAACATAAAAAAGCACAGATCTCCTGCCCCGCATCCCCCTTTGGGAATTGCTTTAGGGTTCAGCTAGTTTGGGCCATTTGAGCTGCACATATTTTATGAAACCACAGCTCTGGATCATGTTTTAAATAATACCAGGTTTGTATTGTTTATCTAAACCAAAAAGATGCTCGCTTCAGCCTGTAGTCTTGTATATGAAGCCTTTCTGTTTGGATCAAAGTTACCGATGTGTCTGCTGTAAAACTATTTTGGCAAGTCACTTAAGATGAATCTTCTAGTTTTTGGCACACAAAATGTGATTATTTCGATTACGTTAATGAACATCTGATCTTAAAATTTATATAGGTATTAAAGCCCATCCTATGTTTTGGTTAATCTTGAAGTAAATGGAGTTCTCTCTTAAATTGAAGTGTCAAGTGTAAATGAGGGCATTCTTAGATCTTTTATTATTTTAAAATGCCTCGGTATTCTCTTTTGTTGCATAAAAAGAATTGCAATTTAGTTCAGAGTACTGAGATTGAGCCAAAGCAGTGCCTGCATTCACAGTGAAGATGCAGAGGTGAGGCTGGAAGAAGCCGTGTCTCCTTGGGCTTGTGATTACCTGGGTGCCTCCGTGTGTTGCCTTCTTAGCTTTTGCATGTTTCACGAAAGCATCCTTAAACACTATTTTTAAACTCAATAATTTACCAGTTAAAAATAGCTCAGTAATTTGAGGGGAGTGTTGTTTTCAGCAAAGCTGAGCTCCTCTGCTTGTTGGCCTTGAGCAAGCTGCAAATCTCTGCTTGCCTCAGTTTCCCCCATAGGCAAAAGGAGGTTAATAACCACCTCGGAGCTCTTTGAGATCCACTAATGGAAAGCTTTTTGTAAGAATAGAGCGCTGTAATTATTATTGCTATTATTATTGTACCTGTTCTGTGTGTTTTAAAGCTTAGGGTGATATTCGCACCTAAATAAGGCTCCACGTCTCCTCGTTGCAAAGACACCGATGACTCCAGAGGGCGATTCAGACCACCAAAATTAGGCTTTTAATTTTGAAATTATTTCAATCAGGATAGTCCTCTGGAGATTTCAGGGGTTTTGCGCTACTTGTAGAGAAAATACAGCAAAATTTCAATCCCATCCCTAAGGCTGGAATTCATCTTGTTGAACTTTGGCAGCGTCGAAGTTAGGTGCCTCGTCTAAGGTGGTTGTCTGAGCTCTTTCTGTGTCCTGGGGAAGGAGGGGAGATGGTGATGATGCTCCAGGCTGCAATTTCCAGGCTGAGATTACTTGACCCTGCAGTTCCTCGCTCTGGAACTCTACAGTGGGAGGGAGTTTAGGCGACGAGCTTGGCACGACCATACCTAAATTTAAGAAAGCTAAAGAGAAATAATGACTGAAAGGACAGAATTCCCCGTTCAGGTTCTGCTAGCTTAGTATCTTTTGTTTCCTATGATAAAGTACTGCTGTGCGTTGCTACACAGCTGTTGCAGCGCAAAGGTACGGTGCTTCTTATAGCATCGCTGCTTTTAACCTACATCCGAAATTTTACGCTCGATTCCCCCTTTTTGCTTGTGCTGCCGTTCTAGTGAATTAAGGGCTAATAGGAGTGTGGATCTTACAGCACAGTGCAGACCGCTGAATGTTGAGATGTTGGCTCTGTGAAAAGCATGTGAGTGGCTAGCGGAGAAGAAATTAGTGAATTTTCTACGTTGCAAGTTTAAAATAACCTGTGCAGACCTGAATTTTTATGCACGTGGCTTCCGATTCAGTTGTCCTGAGCGGAATTAGTTTTGATGAGCTGTGTAAATTAAGGGAGAATTGGACACTTGGAAATGCTGTCCCTGTGATGACCTCTGCCTCTGAATTCTTTAAAAAAAAAAAAAAAAAAAAAAAAAAGAGCAGTCTTTCCCTTCCCCTGTTAACATTACATGTCAACAGCTGTATTTTGCTGCTGGTACTTATTAACTTTCAGCCTTGTCTTTTTCAAGCATTTATTGCTTTAGAAATGAATTAAAGCTTATCACCAGGGAAATGCAAGTCTTCCAGCTACCTTGGCTTCTCAAAAGACACGATTTTTCTTCAGTAGATTGTTTAAATTACTGACCAGGGAACCTCCTAATTGTGCTACATTAAATTTTGATTCTGGCACGGTTTGTTTTGATGTCTGTTTTTCTATCTGTTGAAATCCTGTTACAGTCGGTAATTATGAGGAGTGGCTCTATTGTAAAGAAAAGAGGCTAAGTTACAACTATGGTTGTAGTTAATCCTTTTACCTTTTCAACCTGCAAGCATTTTTTCCACTTATTTCCTAGCTGAAGCCAGTTGTCCTTATTTCCTGGTAGCACACATTCACTTTGCATCACATCATCGGATGATCACATAGTTGGCTAGGGAAGTATTATTTATTTCCAAATTTAACCCCTCCTCTCCCGTCCTTGTAGCACTGAAAAGGAAACAGGTTTTTGGGAATGAAAGATTTTCAGAGGATTTTTTTTTTCCCTGTGCCTTTGCTGCAACTTTCATCTAGTTGTAGTTGTCTACAATTTATATATGGGATTATTTATTGTGTTTTGTTTTTTAAAACACAGGTTGGCGTTGATTACTTACTACTTCTTTTATACATGCTGGGAATCCTAGGATTTGTTGCAGCATTGTCGCTGTTATCTTGGCCTCATGGGTCATTTAGTGGTGATAGGTATGGATAACCCCAGTGTCAGGGGCCTTTCATTTCCAAATCTGATCCTGAAAGGCAAAGCTGAGAAAAGCCAAAATAGGTGTCTGCAGTGATTGCTTTGTAAATAGGCAGCTTGTTTTTTCCAGATTGTTAAATTGGTGGCTATTACGCTGACAAATATAATTACAGTTTATAAATTCTATTGAAAATATTTTTGTCTGTTTGATGTATACTAAATTTAAGCTAAGTTATAAGGTGTGCTGTTTGGAAGTGTGGAAGATACAAGAGTGGAGCTACAGATAACAAGTTTATGCTTGTATTTCCTACTGATGAAGACTTTCACACAAGTTATTTCTATGGGTAGGTGATGAGAATATCACTCTGCATGTATATACATTTATTATACATTTTTGCATGATTATACATGTAGGAGTGGTACAATTTTGACTTGAGACTATTGGTGCCTTTTGTCCAAATATAATTTTAGTTGTGTAGACATGTCTATCTAAAAATCACATTTCGCTTCTGCTTTTGGAGATCTTAGTAAGAAGCGAGAGAAACAAAGACCTGAAGGAACAGTACATAGCTCCTGAAATTTTAGATAACCTATTGAAAAAATGGTCAAATAGTCAATATTGTACTTGACCCTCGTATCTTCTGCACTCGACTGTTTATTTTTATAGATCACATTATATATGTTCACGCTGAACTCTGATGATAAGACTGAAAGAAAACATGCCTCTCATGATTCAGTCCAGTTGTAACTTCTGCATGTAATTTAATCATCGGCTTTCACAAATAATTAACTGAACATAAGCCAGCTTAATTTTGAACGCGGTATTCCATTATTTTGTAATCGCCTTTTTAAAAGACAAAGATTGCCTTTCAGTTAATTATCAGGACTTCTTTTCCAGTCATATAATCATCAGTGTTTCATGTTGCGAACAGTTTGGTCTTTAATACATTGGCATTTAACTACCCATTTATTTTTGTCGGGTCTGTTTTAAGTTTGTAATATAACATTGTTTTATGAAATTGTTGTTTTGGAGGCAGGTCTGATCGGAAATATTTTGTGAATTTCTTCATACCTTGTTGCAAAACTGATCTTTAGTATGAGTTAAGCAATATGGTCACTCTTAAATGAAGTGTGCTGCTAATCACAAAATAGGCGTTTCCTAAAACAGTGGGTTGATTTATGTTTCAGGGACCAAGTTACAAAAAAACCCGCCAAAAACCAAAACCAAAAAACCCCACCCTAAAAACCTCAGTAGAAACAGCTTTTCAGAGAACTAAATTTGAAACTTTTTAGTTCATCATGTTCTTTCCGTCTTCAACAGGCACTTAAACACTCCTAAAAGAAACCAATCTTTCCGGAAAAGTCTTTTCATTTTCTTCTTTGTTGACCAATAAAGATTTCTTTAGTAATTTTGTAATTCCGAAGGTCCTATCTTCCTAAACACATTATTAGTTTATAATTATTTCATATTATCCCATACAAATGATACCCTTAACAGAAGAGTCCTGCAGACACTCAACTGCCAGAACTTCTGGGGGTTGAAGCACTGCAGTAGCAAAGCAGCTGAGCTTTGGCCCGACCTGTTTTTCTATTTCATACTCATTTTTGTGGATGAAGTCTTGGCCCAAAGAAAGTTTTGATTCTGCCATTTGGGGAGTGGGAACTCCAGCCACTTTCACCTACTCTTGAGTCGATAAGCTATAGCTGAGATGAGGCATTTGAGTTAAAATGTGCATCCTTTCAGAATTACAATATTTCTCCGTTCTCTCTTTGCTACCACATTAATCCTTGTCTTGACTTTTACTCTTTTTCTGAGCCTCTTCTGTTTCTAGTATACTTTCTACTTATAAGTGATTTTCATTTCTCACAAAGAAAATAGTCGGTCCTAACAAAATAGACCAAAAATAGCTTTTTGTTATTTCTCAGGAACAGATTTCAGAATCGTGTAAGAAATTTTCTCTCCATCTTTCCCCCTTCACTTTCGTGGCCAAAAATGCATATGGTAATCATATTGAATTAAAAGCACATTTATCACTGCACATTATAGTTTCATGTCTTGCTACTCTTGATCTTAAAAAAACAACACCAAAAACCATTGCCATTTTGAAAAATTCCCCTGTCCTTGACAGGTAAACGTTACGAAAGGAAAGTTGCCTAATGTTAAATCATTGTCACTGGATCAGTTATATCAAAAAGTTAGTTTTATTCAATCAACCCTGAAGTACTGTGAGCTGTCACTTGAGTTTTGTAAAATTCTCTAGATAAATATCTTGTCTTGCCAAATTTAATGTCCTGTGACTTATTATTTCTTGAAAGTTTTATCCTTTTAAGATTGTAAATGTAACGTCAGATATGGAGATGTTTATGTGCTAATGTAAAAGATAATACACAAATAACTGATACGTTGATAAACGTGTTTTTCTTACATTAGTGTTTTCTGTGTATGCAAAGGTTTAAAATGTCTCTGTAATCTCAGACAATGTTCATTAACTGAAGTTTAATAGTTCGTATAATTTATAGTTCTTTCAGAGCTTCATGTAGGAGATTGCATTAGTGCTTAAACAAACTACTTGTACTTTTAAAGGCGTCTTTCACAGTATACTGACTTCTAATACGCATTGCTTTTCTCTCCTTCTGCAGATGGACCTCCAGTTGTAGCTCATTATGATATATCGGACACAAATTCAGACCCAGAAGTGGTAAATGTGGACAATCTGTTGGCGGCTGCAGTAGTTCAAGAGCACAATAATTCTTTAGGAAATCAAGACTCGGGATCTACCTGGAGAACCAGAGGGCTGCTAGATGACCTCAGTGCTGATACAGGTATGTTTAAATTCTCTTCCTCTGACATTTGTTCCAGCATCTCAGATGATGGCTCTCCCTTGCTTGCTTTCAGTATTTTTGTAGTTTATACAGCTTTAAAAGCTCCCTGTGTGGATTTTGCAATAAAACAGTACAGGTGCTTATTAAAAAGGTCTGACATTTGTTCCAAAATACAACTGATAAAAATTGACAAAGATTCCTGCAATGTATTTTTGACACTAATATTCTTAACTATTTTTTCTACTCCTTTTCCCTCTAATTACTTCCTGGAACTTAGGTCTGGGGTTTTTGTGTTGTGGTGGTGTTTTTTTTTTTTTAAATGAAAGTGAGCTAAGCTTGTTACTGAATGGTTGATCATGACGACGCATGCCACCAGCTAGTAAACAGATCATAATCTCATTTTGAGTATTGTAATTGTCTTGAGTATGTCTTTTTTGTTTTCGTTTTATTTCTTTAAAATACAAGCATTAATTATTCCCATATTCCATCTGCATTTCTAACATACCTTAGAAAATTGGACAGACCAGCGTCAGGTAAAGATGAAGGGTGAAAAGGTGCTGGTAAGTGGGCTTAGCATCAGGAGACAGCAAAGGAATTTCCTTCAAGAAAGCAAGAGCAGGAATACTGTGGAAGAATTCAGAGAAGTTCATGTAGCTCATAAAAATTGTTCAGCTTCACTAAGTGCTTGCAACTCTTCACTAACAAGAGCGTTAAACAACAACGTGGCATGCTACTGTGTTTTGGATGCAGAGAGCTAATGGAATATTTCCCATTGACTTCACCCTGTAGCGTTGTATGCCAACATACTGCCTGCCTTTCCACTCCTTTTTTCAATACCCACATTAAGATTTTTAGCTGCATAAGGCACAGAGTCTTGCTTGCAGTGGTGGAGCACAGCAGTTTTTTGTTTCGGGCTGTGTTTTCCAAACGTAAGCCTGCCAAAGGGCACCTACGTTGGAATTGTCCTGGTAGCTCTGAGCTACATTTCAATGTCTATAAGGCTTAAAGAAATACAACTATGTGGCACATTTTGAAAGAAATGTTCCATTATTGTATAGTGGACAAGTCCATTATTTGAATAAGAGAATCTCTGTTGCATTATTTTCACTGTGGTCTGTGGCTGGATGTTGTTCCACACTTTTTGAAGCTAGCCGGTGTTTTCCAAGCTCACTGGTACTGTTTGCAGGATTGCAGCTGACTGATAGTTAGCTATTTGACCCCTAACAAGCCCACTCCTTTATAAAAAGTGATTTATTAAATGATTAGAACAGCTGAAATTAACTTTATTACATAGAACTAACGGCTTGGTACTTCAAAGGAGTGTAAGGAGATAAAAAGTAATGTTTCTTACCAAGCTTTCTTCCACTTTCTGCTTACGAGTACAATGCTGCGATGCAGGTAGAAATTTGTCTTCCTTCCTTCACCCGTATCCAAAAGGACTTGCTAGGAAGAGGTTGCCAGGTAAAAGAAAACTAGAAAACTTCAACGAACTTCTCCATCCCTGACCCTGTGGGAACGTGTCCAGACAAATTTGCTCCTGGTGCTACGGCCGTTTCAACGTCTGAAAAGATGAATCTCTTTTTCGTCCTGCGTACACCTTGCCCCAGAGCCCTGTAGCCTCCATCCACCTCTGACTGCACGTTTGTCAGCACTGGCCTTTCCTTACCACGTCTGGGACTGCACATTTGGAAAGCAGAATTTTCAAATCTTAAATCTTGTTCCCAAATTTAATCTTCAGCGAGTGTCTAGTTTAACAGACATTAAACAATGTGTTCCCATGGGAAAATAACAACATAAGCTTTATCTAAGTGAAAGATCTTATTAGGGCACACTATCGCATCTTTGTGCATGGGCAAATATTTTGGGCTGTTTTGCAAGCCCTGATGTTGTAGGGCAAACAAAACATCTCCTTTGGGCGTCATCCTAATGTTCGTGCAAAGAAATTAACAGCATAGGCATGTTATTAGGCATGAAATTTGTATGGCCGGAGGCTGTAAATCTATCTGTGAGCTATAATCCTGATTTACAGTCAGCTACTCTTGCTAATGGTGGTTTCTCTACTGCTAATTACCTTTTTGTTGCCTGAACTTAAAGCTTTGGTAATATATGAAAGCTCTTTTGGGGCTCTCATTTATACCTCTGGGGATTCATTTGGGGGCTATTTAAGAGGTGGTCTGCTTTGTCCCTCTGCCAGACATTACCCTGTCTAGCAAAGGGTGCAGAACGGTGGTACATCCTGAATGCATTAATACAAGATATTAAGGCAGGTTGATATCCATACCGGTTTGCGTGAATCGATGACCAAGGATGGTGTTGCCGTTCTGCTGCCCGTGCTGCGGCAGCAGTGACACACAGGAGCGGGGCGATGCGAATGACCGGGGCGGTGATCACGTAAAGCTCCCGTTGTGCATCGCCAGCACACGGATCAAAGCCTCTGAGCGCTTCCATTTCATGTTCCACACTATGCCCAGCCACTTCTATTAAAGAAATATCCGTGACCCATTTTGGGGCTTTCTGGCGGTCGGTGATGTTTGCCAAGAAATATTCAGCTGCATTGTAATGTTAGGAAAAGTCTGCCTGGGCTATTAACTCATTTTAAGTTCAGCTGACAAAGCTTTTTTTGTCTTGTGAGGTGGAAACTCCTCCTTTGGGTACATGGCAGCACACAGGTTTCCTTCCCTTGCTAACCCCGATCAGATGTTGCACCAAGGGTCTTTGCTTTCCAAAAGCTGAACATACAGTATGGTCTCCGCCCCTCTAGTTGCTTGCATCTTTTCCAAGTACTTAAAGCAGTCATCAGAAGGCTTCCCTGGCGCTTGTTTTAAATCTAATTTCTTCTCTCTGCATCCTCTTGATCTACCTGGGGGTGTAATCAGTTCTGCATCTTCGCACACCTTTGAAATTCGGTGGATCGTTATTGCATCCTCCTCCTCTCATCTTTGAAGAGGTGTCCGGTCAAACTAGATATACATAATATATTCATCTAATCTCAGATTTCCTCCTTGATTCTTCCCCTGTGTAATACAACTGAGTGAGTGGTTTCCAAGAAGTAGGAAGCCCTGCTTCAGGGCTGCCCAGTGTCCCCCAGGTTACTGCTAAAGCGAGACAGTAGAAGTAATCTTTTTTTTTTTTTTTTTTTTTAAGGGAAAAAAAGTAGAAGTTAGCGCTTTTTATTGAAATCTTATTTTTAAATTATTTTTTGTAATTGCTTCTTTTCTGTAAAACAAATAATAATTTTGGCTCTTTCGTGTTTTCCATGCAAGTATCATTTAATATGTCACAACACAGCTTCACTAATTGTGGTGGGGAACCTTCGTAGCAGTACTTGGCAGGAAAGACAAAACCTGCCACGCTCGTGAGTATTTAGAAAGCACTTATTGTCTGACAAACCAATGAACTGGATAGCATTGAGGAACTGTAATAAAAACCCACCACTGCTGTATATGGAACTTTTGAAAAACAGATTATTTTTTTTTTTCCAAGTATTTGTAATAATGTTAGAGCAGATGTGTGAAGCAGCGTAACCAGAAACTGATGGGTTTGTTGGGTTTTTTTTCATTAACTGGCTTCCCCTGGTTTTTGAAAAAAAGAAAATAAATTAATTTTCCTTGGTGTGTGTGATGTTTCTGTCCAGCCTGTAGGCTTTGTTTGCCACAGTATCATTGAGTTTGATTTATTGACAGTAGATTGTTGTATTTCTTTATTTCAAAGAGGTTTAGGCACAGTCTGACTTGGCATTGTCGTACAATAACAGCTGGAAAGCCTAATTACATCAAGTGTCTTGATGCAGTAGTTGGGCTTTGTTCACATTTGTGTAATAACACCATCACTAGAGCTATTGAGACTGGATAAATCCAGCAGTCATCCTGTATCAGGTGATGAACTGAAAGTTGGATAACTTGATCTAGTAAGATTTTCTAATCTTAGTGTTTCAGTCTTTTCTTGGTTTTGTTAGCTTGGGAAATTCATTTTCCAGCTGATTTCTGAGTTGTGTAAGCTGTTAAACATTGGCTGTATTTGCATTTTCCCCGTCTGTAGGTCATTTGGATCCAGGCTTCCTTGCAAGTGACAAAACCTCTTCTGGTAATGCCCAGATCAATGAAGAAATTAATATCGCCTCTTCTGATAGCGAAGTAGAGATTGTTGGAGTTCAGGAACATGCCAGGTATGAATTCCTTTTTCTTGCTCTAATATTTCTTTAATTTTATCAGAATATCTGTATTGCCAAAATTAATAAAGAAAAAACCTGCTGACTTCCACTTCTGTAGTTATCCATCCATGGCTGATGCCCAAAAGGTAGCAAATGTTGCACTTGTTTTTTTCTATTCTGCTGGTCACGGGGATGTCAGAATGTATTTTCCTTCAGACAATTACCAGCAAGTGTTCAGATTGAGCTTGTGATTTGATACCAAGCATCAACAGGCTAAACATATGTAGTATTAAAATACTAAATATTGAGATACCAACTTTATATACATCAGGAATTCAGATTTTAAGGGCGTAGTGTGAATATGCAAATACATAAACACAAATATTTATGTGGGTTTTTGTTTCCTTTCAAAATATTCACTTACTTTAAGCATTTAATCAGCTTCCAGTTTATTTAATTAATCAGTAGTTGTAAAAATACTATCAACTTTTCAATGGCTAATGTCATAAGATAGCCCCTTTAGATTAAAAATCGGATCCTTATGAATTTTGGTTTTATTTCAAGGTACAAGAGAATTCAAATCCCCAAAGCAGATGAGGGTAAGGAAGCCAGAGATTTCTCTCAAGCTCAGATAGAAAGCTGTCCAGCTGTGCTTCAGCTGTTATTCTTGATAAGCATTTTTTGATGTTACTCTTCATCTTTAGTCTATGATCTTTCCTTGGCTTAAGGTACCATGAAGCAGTTGAACAAGACTGGCATTTTCATATAGTATGAAGGGTTAATTTGGTGGAATAAAAGCAAGTTAAAACAGTGTACAGACAAGCTCTTTCTAAAACTAGTCTGCTGCCTGGTGGATGCTTGGAGGTGGGAAAGGGCTGTGAGGGGCAAGGAACAGAGCTGTTCCCCATTGTCCCTTCACTGTATCTTTCTTGAGGAAGGAAGAACGAAGGTGTACAGGACCCAATTTTCCAGGCAGGAAACTGTACAGATAGCGTGGGCACAATCCAGTGCTGTTGGATATGAAAAAAGGAAATTTTAAGGTGCTGAAGGAAGAGAGATTTAGTCTTCGCTTTTAGAATAATGAAAGGCCTTGCATGGCTAACTCTTTTGGAAGATACTAATTCCGTAGGAAGTAGCTATCCTGGCTGTTTATCCACCAGACCCAGCGCTTAGAGGTTGTCAGCACAGACTTGTCTTCCACTACTAGTTGTTCATGTAAATCTGTCTAGCCCTATGTACACAGAACCCTTCTGCTTGAGGTCCTGTGTTCAAAAGCTTTCCATGCTGCTTGCCTCGATAATATTTACTGTATACAAGAATGGAAATGTTAAGTAGATGCAGAGCTGCTGTTTAAAATCCATTTATCAGCTATCTCCTGAAAACTACTTCTTACTGGCTCCGTTGAATACTCACACATTTCAGTTGTTCAAATCCTATTTAGAATTTTATTTCTCTTCCAGGTCTAGGCTTGCAGTTTTGAAGTATTGATGGGCTTCTGACAGGGTTGTCGTTTGGAAAAGGTTTAGGTTTTTGATCAGTATTTTTTGCATGCTTAGTTAGTATGGTGTTTGGATTCAGTTCTTTTGCTGACACTGTTTTTTATCATGCTGCATATTCCATGTTGTTGTTGGACTGGTGTGAGTCGTGGCACCCTAGAGTTTGTCCATCATTTGTAGTCTTTCAGATTGCTAGTGAATTGGTGGTGTTTCTCATCACTGGAATATTACTTGGCATCTACTTGACACCAAGTCATGTTTTTCAGTTTGTTTAATTTTTGTCCAGTAGATTTTTTTTTTAATCATGCATGTGTATAGAACAGTCTTCCTCTGTTTTTTTTCTAGGTTTTCTTTTTTTGGTTGCCTTTACTTGGTATCTTCCCCTTAGCTACAGATTGGAAAGCATGTTCCCTAAGCCAATGTTTGATTGGACGTTTTGCTATTGGCTGGTGTGACTTGTTTGAGGATAAACACTCTTATTTTGTGAGGTATCATTTCTATGAGATAATTTATAGCTTGCTTTTTGTCATCTTCAGGAAGTAAAGTTAGTATTAGCTTTGCCTAAGCATTGAGGACTGGTTTGTATCAGAATGATAGACCGTAGTCCCTGAGACCGAACATCGTATTTAGTTTGCTTTGGCTATGAGCTTTTCTTGTCAGTTATGCTTAAAAATATTTCTTCTTAAAAGAAAGCTTTTTTTAAAAAAAAAAAAAATCCCCTACATTTGTTAGAGTTCTAGTTTCTTATTACTAACTCTTTGTAGATAAGTACTTTAAGTATTTATTTTTAAGACTGAAAAAGTAATAAAAAACGTCATTCTGAACATCATATCCAAAACTAAATACCGTATCTGAGAAGGAAATGAGACATTTATATTCAGAGAAGTTAGAGCTCAGAGAATGAGATTTTTCATTCTGTTTCATGAAACTCTAACCAGAGCCAAGAGAGATGAGCATAACCTAAGTAGTTCTGGAGAAAATAAATTGCACTACCTTAAATTAAAACAAATAAAATGTAAATGTTAGGGATGTCACTAGGAAAATTCCTAGCCTGGTACAGCCCTTGGATTATTACCCATTAGTTCTCTTCCATGTGGGTGGCAATGAAGCCGCAACGTGTAGTCCAAGGGCGATCAAAAGAGACTTCAGGGCCCTGGGACAGTTGGTAAGGGAATCTGGAGCACAGGTTATTTTTTTTCTCTCTCCTTCCAGTTGTGGACAGCGACACTGGAAGAAACAGACACACCCAGTCTATTAATACATGGCTCCATGGCTGGTGTCACCACCTCGATTTTGGGGTTTTTGATAATGGGATGGCCTGCATGGCACCAGGCTTGCTGGCATCAGATGGGATTCACCTTTCTCAAAGGGGGAAGAGGGTTGTTGCTCATGAGCTAGCAGGGCTCATTGACAGAGCTCTAAACTAGGCTTGAAGGGGGAGGGTGATAATATCAGGCTTGCCTATGACATGCCATGGGACGACGCACCAAGGTTGGAGGGACGGGGTGCTAGCGAGGGCCCTCAGCCTGCTGCTCTGAGACGTGCTGGCTACATGACAGCACGCTTGAAGTCTTACGGAGATGAGCCAGGGGCTCCTGAGGTACTAGGAGCCAACAGGGAAACACCAATGAAATACCTCAAAGGAATTAAGGGGTGTTCCTCTAAGAAGGTGACACAGCCAACAGCCCAGCTGAAGTGCCTCTACGCCAATGCACGCAGGATGGGCAACAAACAGGAGCAGTTGGAAGCCACTGTGCTGCTAGAAAGCTACGACCTAGTTGCCGTTACTGAAATTTGGTGGAACAAATCCCATGACTGGAGATATCAATGGTGACAAGCTGTTCAGAAGGGACAGGCGAGCAAGGAGGGGTGGAGGCGTTACCCTCTACATCAAGAAATGGATAGTGTGAAGAGCTGTCTCTGAAGAATAGCCACAAGCAGGCTGAAGGCTTATGGGTTAAGAATCAGAGACCGAGGAAACAAAGGGAAGCTTGTGGTTGGTGTTTACTACAGGCCGCCTGATCAAGGGGAGCCTACTGACGAAGCCTTCTTACTCCAGCTACGGGAAGCATCGCACTCACAGGCTCTTGTCCTGCTGGGGGACTCCACACACCCCAACATCTGCTGGAAAAGTAGCATGGCGAGCTGCAGGCAATCCAGGAGACTCCTGGAGAGCACTGAGGATAGCTTCTTGAGCCAGGTAATAGACAGCCCTACCAGAGGGGATGCGATACCGGACTTGTCGGTCACCAACACAAGTGAGCTAATCGGTGGCATCAAGATTGGAGGCAGCCTGGGCTGCAGTGATCACGCACTGGTGAAGTTTGCAGTCCTGAGGGACATGGGTCAGGCAAAGAGTGAAGTCAGGCTCCTGAATTTTAGGAAAGCAAACTTGCAGCTGTTCAAGGATTAGTCAATAGGACCCCCTGGGAAACTGCCCTCAGGGACAAGGGAGCAGAACAGAGCTGGCAGATCTTTAAGGGCAATTTCCATGGAGTGCAAGAGCTCTCGATCCCCAGGTGTAAGAAATCAGGCAAGGAAGGGAAGAGACCAGCATGGCTGAGTCAAGACCTGCTATCCAACTAAAGGGCAAGAAGGAAATGCACAGGCAGTGGGAGCAGGGACAGGTATCCTGGGAAGAGTATAGGGACACTGCCCGGTTGTGTAGGGATGGGGTCAGGAGGGCCAAGGCAGGGATGCAGCTGAACTTGGCAAGGGATGCAAAGAATAACAAGAAGGGCTTCTACGGGTATGTCAGCCAGAAAAGGAAGGCAAAAGAAAGCATACGCCCCGCGATGAGCAAGAGTGGCAAACTGGTAACAACGGACGAGGAGAAGGCTGAGGTATTCAACAACTTCTTTGCCTCAGTCTTCACTGGCAGCCTCTCTTCCCACACCTCTCGAGTGGATGGACCGCAAGACAGGGACTGGGGGAGCGAAGTCCCTTCCACTGTAAGACACCACCTGAGGAACCTGAATATACATGAGTCTGTGGGACCTGATGAGATGCATCCCAGAGTCCTGAGGGAATCGGCTGGTGTAGTTGCCAAGCCACTCTCCATGATATTTGAAAAGTCATGGCAGTCAGGTGAAGTTCCTGGTGACTGGAAAATGGGAAACATTGCATCCATTTTTAAAAAAGGTAGAAAGGACAGACCTGTCAGCTGCACCTCTGTGCCTGGGAAGAGCATGGAACATATCCTCCTAGAAGCTATGCTAAGGCACATGGAAGACAGGGAGGTGATCTGAGACAGCCAGCGTGGCTTCACCAAGGGCAAATCCTGCCTGACCGACCTAGTGGCCTTCTATGATGGAGTGACTGCATCAGTGGACAAGGGAAGAGCTACGGATGTCATCTATCTGGACTTCTGTAAGGCCTTTGACATGGGTCCCCCACAACATCCTTCTCTCTAAATTGGAGAGACATGGGTGGATTGTAAATTGGAGAGATGGGTGGACTGTTCAGTGGATGAGGAATTTGTTGGATGGTCATATCCAAAGGGTAGTGGTAAACAGCTCAGTGTCCAGATGGTGACAAGTGGTGACCCTCAGGGGTCCGTACTGGGACCAGTGCTGTTTAGTATCTTCATCAGTGACATAGACAGTGGGGTTGAGTGCACCCTCAGCAAGTTTACAGACAACACCAAGCCAAGTGGTGCGGTTGACATGCCAGAAGGATGAGATGTCATCCAGAGGGGCCTGGACAAGCTCAGAAGGTGGGCGCACGTGAACCTCATGAGGTTCAACAAGGCCAAGTGCAAGGTCCTGCACGTGGGACGGGGCAGCCCCGGTGTCAGTACAGGCTGGGGGTGAAGGGGTTGAGAGCAGAGAAGGACTTGGGGGCACTGGGGGATGAAAAGCTGGACACGAGCGGGCAATGTGCGCTGGCAGCCCAGAAGGCCAACCGTGTCCTGGGCTGCCCCCAGAGCAGCGTGGGCACAGGGCGAGGGAGGGGGTTCTGCCCCTCTGCTCCGCTCTGCTGAGACCCCGCCTGCAGCCCTGCGCCCAGCTCGGGGGCCCTCAGCACCGCACGGGCATGGAGCTGTCGGAGCGGGGCCGGAGGAGGCCACAGCAATGATGCGAGGGCTGGAGCAGCTCTGCTGTGAGGCCAGGCTGGGAGAGCTGGGGGTGCTCAGCCTGGAGAGGAGAAGGCTGCGGGGAGACCTGACTGCGGCCTGGCAGTGCTGGCAGGGGGCCTATAAGAAAGATGGAGACAGACTTTTTAGCAGGGCCTGTAGCAATAGGACAAGGGGTGATGGTTTTAAACCAAAAGAGGGGAGACTCAGACTGGATATAAGGAAGAAATGTTTTACGGTGAGGGTGGTGAGGCACTGGCACAGGTTGCCCAGAGAGGTGGGAGATGCCCCATCCCTGGAAACATCCCAGGCCAGGTTGGACGGGGCTCTGAGCACCCTGACCCAGTTGAAGATGTCCCTGCCCATGGCAGGGGGCTTGGACTAGATGACCTCTACAGGTCCCTTCCAACCCAAACCATTCCACGATTCTATGATTTGACCACTGCAGAAAACCTGGGTTCCTGAAATATGGTACACGTGCCTTCACAAAGAAACGGGAACAGGTTACCCCAGCAGCCAAACATCTGCTTAAGTACGCAGCCAGGAACAGCTACAGCCACCACCAATGCTTACAAAAGCAAAACAATTTTTGGAGCACTAGGTATAAAGTTTTACTAGCACTTGTTTAAGATTTACAGCCGGGAATGGAGTGATCATCTTAAAGACTCCAGTAAATTCTCGTAATCACTTCATCGTATAAAAAAATTAGTCTGTCTTTCATTTTGTTTTTTTTTTCTAATTATTACTAGCTTGTACTTACGTTGTCACATATCTATTATTAATATAATAGGTAAAAATACTGTGCAAATAATTAGATATGTTCCTCACTTCAGCAAGGCACTTGAGTATGTGCTTATCTTTAAATACATAATTTAGTCTCGTTGACTGTAATCACTGAAAGCTCAAATGTTTTGCTGAAGTGGGGCTGTACTGCTACCAGTGAGCATTTCCCAGCATGTTTGTAATTTTTAGTTAAGAAGTTAAGACGACCAAAGAAAAATCAAGTGTAATGGCTGTAATAATGTAATTAGCAGATCTCTCTGGTAATTATTGTAATGAAAGTATCATTATGTCCTTATTTTAACATGGTTTTGATTTCATATAGAAAGATAGCTTTTCTCTTTGTCTCATCAAGCATCACTTAAAATTTTTCTCTTTTTAAAAATCCAGTGGGTAAAACTGCTAGCAGGAAACTACGCTCGTGAATAGTGCGTGGTACTCCACGTGATGGGGCAGACTTCTTCAAGATCCTTGGGATCCGTGCACGTATTTTGCAAGGAATATCACTTTACATCCACTGGCAGAATTCAGTTCTTAAAAATAATTTAATCTCTCCCGCCACCCCCAAGTTTAAGTTTAGTCTCAGCTTTGTTTACTGGGGATTTAAGATGTCATGGGCTCTACAAATGGAAAATCCACAAGGACGTTGTGGAGAGGGACATGTTAACAAGATGCCTACATGATAAAACACTGCAGCTAAGAATCTTGTGCCTGAATTCAACAGTAGCTTTAATCCTTTGTGTTTTTTGCCTTGCTACAGGTGTGTGCATCCCAGGGGAGGTGTGATTCAGAGTGTGTCTTCCTGGAAGCACGGTTCGGGCTCACAGTACATTAACACTCAGCAAACACAATCATGGACAGCTGTGACTCCCCAGCAGAATTGGTCTTCGCCCCCCGAAGTTGTAGACCTCACCTTGGATGAGGACACCAGACGCAAATATCTACTGTAATGCAGTGTCACTGTGTTTGTGTCCCCGACCCCTTCTCCCCTTTGTGGCACAGAAGTTCATTGTTAAAGCTTCAGCTTCAGAAGCCCTGTTCCTGGCATTATGAAATTCCAACTCATGAAGTTTTTCATTTCCATAAGAATGTAGTACAATTTCAATATCATTTAAAATGTTTTTGCCTTCTCAAAGGAGGATTCCTCCCAGAATTCAAAGCCAATAGCTCCAAATTTAAAACACATCTACAGTTACTAACTTGTGTGTGCGTTAATCTGAAGAAATAACTGTGTGCAAACTTACGTCCTCCCACCCTTTCCCACCGCCAACTTCAGAACATTTTTAATTTATCAGTATAGTGAGTTTGGGAGTGGAAGTTAGTGTTTTGCTGTGTGAGCATCACTGATTTTGAGAAATGCTGTGTCCTCACTGATTTCAGTGGAACTGGGGGTATTCAACACTTCCAAAAATTGGGCCAGGAGTATTTATACCCAAGCTGATTTGGTTATGTTACCAGCAGGAGGGACATTCTTTAATACAAACGGCCCATAACATATGCACTGAACAGCTTTCAATTAAAGGATTTTTATTTTCAATATAATTTATAGTTTACACTCTTTTCAGTGCTGAGTCTTCTGTCTGCTTGACTACTGTGTTTCACTGATCATTTCCCACAGCTTGTTACGGTTTAAAATAGTAACAGTAGTGACTTAGTAGCAGCTGATTATTGCAAAAGCACAAGAAAAAAAGAAAAGTAATCAAAAGGCCCAGCATCCCTCTCCTTTTTAAACATAGCTGAACTTTTTTACCTATATCCGAGTCTTGCCTGGAGTAGGAGAAGGAGACAAAACTAAACATTTTGCTCGTAGTCCTAATTTCTACTGTTGCTTATTTGCTTCATTGACCATCTCAAAAAGAAAAAAAAAAAAACCTTGCAAAGCCTCAGTCTGGCAAAGCACTTTAGCAGATGCGTAGCGTTCAGCTTAGAGAGTTCGCTGAAATTCGTGGGGCCATTCAAGTGCTTAAAACTCTGTCCTAAAAGATGTTGCAGGATCAGGGCTTAAGGTTGTGATCTTTTTTTTTCTTTTTTTTTTTTTTTTTTTAAACCAACTAGATCTGCACCATTTTCCTGGCTTTAGGTCATGTCTCTTATCCTAGTTTTGGAATTGTTTTTAGGGTATGATCCAGGAAACACTTTCTACCAGGATATTTACTGAAATCAGTGGAACTACTTACTTTAGCAGGCTGTAGTTTCTGTGGCGTGTATGGAAATTCCTGCCCCTCATCTGTCATTTTGAGCTTTTCTCAAGGCAAAAACCAAAGATTAGACTTTAACAAGATGATATTCACTTTAAATGTCTATTGTGCAATTAAAATGTTCCTTTGTATTCAGAATGTTTCTAGTGGGAATTTTGTACAGCTCTATCATCAGAATTTTTGCCATTTAAGGCTGAACGGGGTAGTCAGGACATGGGAAGTTCTGTTTTCTTTTTGTGTTGGCTGCTTTCTAAATCTGTTTGGCTTCCAGTAACTTTATCTGTGGGCAGAAGAAATAAATAAAATTACCTGTGTTGTCACATAACTTAAAGGAAGAAAAACCTGCCAGTTATACCAGCAGTGGTGGTATAGTTAATAACAAACAGCTTTTTCTTTCATAAGCAGAACGGTTATGACTGCACTTTAAAGAGCAGCTAGGTAAGGGATTGATATTCCAATTTCAAGCTTTCTCAAACATTGAACATAAGTGTATTGCATGGCCAGAAAAATGTATGTGGTGCTTCTAGTGACCGATTTCTTTCTCTGGGGGTGGGAGGGAGGGAGCGGCGCGTGGACGGAGCCCATTCGCATTGCAGTAGGGAAAAGCCCTGTGCTGTTGGGGCACTGTATCAGTAGTGGCCGTCGGATCTTTTCTCCTTGTATTTTAATCACGCAACTCAGCCGTCATTTTAGTGGGCTAGCACACATGCTGTCAAGGTAACTTTGGAACAGTGATATAGTGTGGCTGCTTTTTCCTGTTTCACAAAGTCTTTTGAAGATCAGTTTTGAAGAAAGCTGCAGGGACCCATTCGTCGTCCTTCCATGAAAAAATGCAAACTAACTCTCTCAGTTTTCAGTTTGTATATGATGTGACTTCCATGTATATATAAAAACGACTGCGTCCTAACCAAACTTCCTCCAATTGTGCACTGTGTTTGTTTAAACAATTCATGTATTGTAGTCTGATGCAGATTTTCTTTTATTTAAAACACTACATATTTTCTCTTATTCTTCACAAAATTGAAAGGGTAGTGATCCGAAAACCGCAATCACTGGATAGCTAGGAAGCGTTTTTGTGTTTTGTTTTGTTTTTTTTAAAGAGAGCAAAAGGTGCCTGGATGGTTTTGCTCTTCTCAGTAGGAAAGAGAAATGCTAGCCGTTGTATGGCTAAGAACCAACGCACTTGGGGCCTGATCCAGAACCCACTGGAGTTGATGCGGGGCTTTCCGTCGGCTTCAGCGTGCATTGGCTCAAGCCCGTCATGGTTTTAGCAGTTCCTGAATTGCTGGAGTGTGAACTTGGAATCTTCTGTAGTGAAGACAAATCATTGCTTAGAATATAAATGTTTAAAACATGCGACTCTGGTTAAAAAAGTTGATTCTTCTCGACACTCATTATTTAGTTCTCATTTTCCATCTAGTATTTAATGGTCTTTGGAGAAAAAATAATAATAAAACAGAGTGTTATATATATATATAAATATATATATTTTTGGTGCAAGATGAGACCTTCTGTTTTTTGAAACAAGTCTGTAGCATAAAGGTTAAACTATTTTAAGACAAAATAAAATAGAGTGTATTATTTAAACAACATCAACTCGTTTGGGAATTTTTTTTTTCCCCCCACCTTCATTCAATACGCTGCCGTTTGTCACCTCTCCAAAACAAAGCCTTAAGCTCTGGGAACGGGTTCCAGCTGCCCAAATTCAGCAATGTTCCCTGCGTTTCATTTTGAACATCCAGAATGTAAATGTCATTTCCTGACCACAAAAGCTTGCTTTTATCTCCCAGACCAGGACAGGACCACCGGTTCTCCCTGTAGCGCTGGCGTAGATGCCGGGGGACGCGCAGGTAGCGGTACCGAGCCCGTTGCGCTCTGCAGAATCCCGTAGGGATAGCCGGAGCAACCTTCATAGCGGCATTTCTCCCACTGCATCCCCTTGTCCCGTCCTCACAGCTGTCTTCCGCTGGTCGACGAGACCGTTTGACTAAGAGACCGGTTACGTTCGGCTTTTCTCACGCAGCCGGGTAGTGCCGACAAGCTGGGATCTGCTGCCATTTGAAATGGATGCGTAGACCAGCGGCGAAGCTCCGGGCAGGTCCTCGCAGACCATGAGAGGTGGTGCCGGGCTGAACAGCGCTTGGAGAACCGCTAAATTATTCCGGGGAATTTACAGCTGCAAGTAAAGAGAAGGATGGTAAGTATAACTGCGCTGTGCTAAACTTAGGGTCCCGCTGCCTGCCAGTCTTCTCATAGCCAATGTGGAAATAGGAATAATAATAATAAAAAAATCCATTACATTTCCAGCTGAATAGGGGAGTTTGCTTTAGTTCTAATGTTTTATCACATGAGAAGGCTCTCAGTGGTGCAAATACGGAGCGCTGTTTATCCACGTATTTTAAATGTCAGGATTGATTACGAGTGAAGTGAGTTGGCTTTTCAGCCCCACTGAGTTCTTGGCTTTTGTGGAGCTTGAAAATACAAATTCTGGGCCTGGTGGTGGTTGTGGAGGTGGCCACCAGACTCGGATTTCATTTCGTGTGTATCACCAGCTGAGGGAGAGCAGCGCTGTGGAATTTGGTGCAGATGTGGAAAGACGAGAGCTGATGTATCTCCTGGATCTTTTTTTTCTCCATCACCAAGAGATACCCGGAGCCTTTGGACTTCAGGATACACCGAATGGAAAGCTGAAAATTTCTCCTGCGGCACCCAGCACATCCCTCGTGGCTCGGGCCACTTTGCTTTGTGGGAAATGTCATTTCTGGGGCAATACGAGAACTGACAAAAGCCACCCAAACAGGTTAGATTTTGTGTTGCTTTCCCCAGTGAAATCATTGCAACACAGATTAATTTTTTTTGGCTGAAAATTTAGTTTGTCTGCCTTAAAATGGAGACTGAAAGTGTTTTCCTAAGTGGATTAGTTCCCCAGTTCCCTGGAGAATCTGTAAATGGTGTCCTTTGCTGAGTCCATCACCACCATTTGCTGAAACACTACTTGGTTTTCCCCCTCGTTTTTAGGGTTGTCATTTGTGAATGTCAGCTGCTGTGGCTTTCTCTCCAGAGCATCGCAGGGATGCAGTTCCCCTTCTGTCTGCAAAGGAAAGGAGCAGCACGCCTGCAAAATGCAAACTTGCGACGGACAAACCCTGCATTTACTTTTGTCTTTGGTGTAAATAAGGTGAACATCCTCCTCTTAGAGAAACTAAACAGCAGCTGAGGAGTCCAACCCCCCCAGGTCTGTATCTCAGTACCGGGGAGTTTATGAAAGTATAAATGCATTCCTGAGAGCCCTTACGACTATTGATTCATAAATGCCCCTTGGAAGTTTTCTCCTGGAGCTGGTTAGTCATCTGGATTTGCAATTCAGCTTAAAATTAGAATTGAGTGCCAGCTACTGGGAAGGAAGGATCCTTCAGACAGTAAATCTCAGGGAAAAGCTGGAGTGGACAGGGGAAAACTGTCTGAAAGTTTAATTTCAGATAATTTTCTACATTTATTAGTTGCATTGGCAGCTTTGGGTGAATCCAGGGCAACCACATCAGAGCTGGAAAAAGAAACAAATAAAAGCCCCCTGTCAAACTCATTTTTCATTACTGTAGGCAATGCAAATTGAATGCAGAACTCGTAGAGTCTGACCAGTGCCTTTTCCAGGGGGTTTCCTACGCCTGCCTCTGTCAAAATGCCATCTCGTCCAGCTGAGGATCACATTTGCTTTGTCCATGCCTTCAAAGCATTGACAGCTTTTGACTGGCCCGTGACCAAGGACACCCAAGTCTCTCCCATTTCCTTTCTGCCAGGTGCTTGTGTGTCTACCTTAAACTTGACGTGACTGAACTCCAGTGTCACGTCCGTCACTCCAGCTCATCCGACCTCATCCACGTCTTCCAGTATTGACAGCGCTGCTGCGCGACTCTGTGTGGTCAGCAGTTTTTAGTAGAAATCTCCAACTCTATGTGCCAAAGTCGCTCATGAAAATAGTGACTTTCCGTTGCTTCCATTCATCTGTTCTAATGTTACCACCCGCAGATCACAGAATCATAGAATCACTTAGGTTGGAAAAGACCTTTAAGATCATCGAGTCCAACCGATTTAATTATCTGCATCCTAAAACACTCTTGATTTCCCCCCATCGTTACAACTGTGGCCCTCTGGATTGTTTGGCAGCATGGACCTCCAGAGGAGGCTGCCATTTTGAAGCAGGGCCCATTCAAATCTCCCCTCTGGGGTTGCAGATACGTGGGAGATGTTTATCCGTGGTGTTATGAGCCGGCAGTGGTCCTGTAAACCCAAAGAGGAGTTTTCGAGTCAGAGGTGGTTGGGCTGGAGTGATGATTTTAAGATCCTAATGGGAAATGTGTCACTTGTGTTACGTGTTCTCACTCAAAGCTCATCTTAACCGGCACAGGATATGACAGAGATTCATGAAAGGGTAATTTTATTGCTTTTCCACATGATTACACTTCCCATTTGGGTCCATTTATTCACACTCTCCCTGGACTGCGTGTGACAAAATGGCCAAATAAAAATACCCCTCGCAGGAGCTCTGCCAGTTACAAATCGGCAGCCAAGCACCACGGACCTATTTTCTGACATCTCCCTAGCACCTCCCTTCTGACAATGTTTTACAGCTCTAATGGGATCCGTCGTCTGCACGAAGAGCCACAGCGAAGCTCTCCACGGCACAATGGTGGGCTGGAAACCACCTTGGCTGGGCTTTCCTTCTTCTCTTGGCGAGCAGCACATCCCCGAGAGGAGGATACCCCCTCCTCGTCTTGCAGCAAGAGGGAAGGGCACCCTAAGAAACCCATTTTGCACTTAAATAAAGCGCCGATGTGGGCTAATGAATAGATTTGGGCAAAGCGGAGGTTCTTCTGAGCATTTGGGGTTGGCTCTTGAAAGTGAGCGACTGCACTTCTCAGCTTTCTGCCTCCGTTGCACGGGAGTGGGGAGGGATGGAGGCATCTTCCCCACGAGGTACCAACAAGGATGGGACCCATGGGAGCGGGAGGTCATCGAGGGTAGCTGGTGGGTGACTCCAAAGCTGCTCCTCCAGCTTTGCCTCTTGCTTCTGGAGGAGATCCCCAACCCCTGGGCAGAATGGCCACCTCCAGCACGGTGGAGAGATGTGACCAAAACCTCAGCTTGTAAACACATCCTTGATGGGGACGGTGTCTCTCTTTCTCAGCCAAGGGGGAGATGGGCCCTGTCTGTCTGTGAGATGCATCCCAAGGAGGAAAACCTATAGGTTTGGGTATTTTGTCAAATCATTCTCATTTCTGATGGTTCTTTACACATGCTGGGTCTTTTCTTGGACTGTTAGTGTCACATTTCCAATCCCATGCTGAACATTAGGCTGCACGGGTGGTGACAGGAACTCACCCTCGGTCTGTGGAAGGAGCAGAGCTCTTCAGATTCATTTTCAGCTCCGGACAGGTGAGCAATGGAGATCATCCAGACAAAATCCTGGTGGATGATCAGACATGGAAACACCAGCTTGTAGAAACACCCACGTTTCAGTGCTTTGCCCAACCAGCCTCCAAAATACTTCTCATTAAAAAAAAAAACCTCGAACGATGAAGAATCCAATCGCTGGCAGTCGCTATGTGTCCACAAACTGCGTCTGGCCCAGGAAAAGCCAGACATGGGAGCCAGGAGCATGTAGGGGAAGCAAAGTATATATGTATGTATGTATGTATGTATGTCCTCCCCCAGGTGCTCGGGGCTGGGTGGAGATTTGCTCCAACTAAATAACCTGACACCAAACCCATCCCTTAACACCTAACGCAATCTTGCGGCTTTTTGGTGTCTGTTGGCTTCAGGGGAAGTGTGGAGCTGCTCAAATGATCATGCATTACTTAGGCTGGAGCGAGTAAGCAGATGCCTTCCCTTGAATAATTGAAGACCGCGTGTTTACCTGTGCTGATGCACTCATTTGCCATGGGTGTGTTGTAGACGTATTCTTGATGACGAGCATCAGACAGCCCCAATACAGCCCTTGGACTCCTCTTGTGCAACCAAGCCCATGCCAAGCCACCACCTCAGGCCCTGACGTATGATGCCTAGGATGCGATTAAGGGACCAGAGAGCAGCGTGCTGCCCCACGGCTGCTGCAGGGAGATGTAAAAACCAGTCTCAATATCATTCTTCATTCAGTTGGGTTTTATTTTTTAAATTATCTTATTTCCATCGCTCATGGTGGGTTCCCCCACGGGTTCAACACAAACTTTGAGGACCACTGTCCCCTGCAGAGGTGGGGAGATGGGTGCAGGTCGCCTTTGGGGTAACCCAGGGCAGACTCAAGCCATTAGAAGTCAACAGTGGGAAGGTGAAGAGCAGGCTGGAGTCTTAAGATACCCAGAGCAGAGGACAAAACAGTGAGTAAATCCTAATGAAAAGAGGGATAACTTCAAATGGCAGCTCACAGCGTGTCTCAGACAAGACGTGGCGAGTTGAAAATGCTGTTTTAATTCATCTCCTCCGTTGCAACAGGAGGATGAGACCCTGGTGCACACCTGACCATCCTCCACACCTCCTGAGAGCATTTGAGGACCTTTTCTGTGGCTGGAATGCTGCTAAAACATAGTCTCAGGCCATTAAAAACCCCATCCCGCTTGGAGCTGCAGAAACCATTGCAGATTGCACAATCTCTCCTTCCTCCGGCTGCTTGTTAAGAGGAAGAACTAGGGCAGTTTTTAAAGCAGTCCCACCTGGGCATGGCACAAGGCAAGGAGCATGCTTTCCATGAGGATCTGAGCTCCCTGCCAGCCAAAAAAGTGTTTTTATGATGCTTTATACCCCGGTAAGCAGCAGCACTGCATGCTACAGCCAAGTTTTCGGAGGGGTGATGCTGAGCTCCCCCATCCATCGATAGCCAATGTGGGGTCTTGCCCTGGACCAGCACTCCCAGCTTGCGCGAGGATATAGCAAAACTTTTTAAAGTTCAGAAGAGTTCTCCAAAATGCTTCAAAATTAGCTTTACACCCGCATCTCCATGCCCCAGGGAGGAATTCCCTTAATTCCTGGTGCCCCAGGCTCAGGCCAGCTGGCTCCCAGCCCCACGGAAGGGCTGCGTGGGGGGTGTGTGGGTGGAGGTGAGGGGTCTCAGCAGCACCCAGTCTGCAAAGGGGGTAATTTGGCAAGAAATATTAATGATTTTTAGCGCAATTTGGCCACTGACATGTTAGCTCTGACAGCCCGGGCTGGAAGCAGCCCGTGGGAAGGCACTAGATGGCACCAAAGCCGGAGGATACGGGCTCCGGGCTGCCAAACACCCTCCGCTGCGTCCCCCAGAATGGGGCAAAGTGCCCCCCAAGACAGGCAAAAAGGACTCGTGGATGTGAAAACACCAGATTTTTTCATTTTCCTAACCATGCCGGACTCCATTGCCTTGGCTGGACCCTGCCCGCGCAGCCAGCGTCCATCCCGCAACGGGGAAACGGGCCCCGGGAAGCACGAAAGAAATTGAATCATCCAGACGTAACGCCAAAATTAAATCATCCAGCTGTGATTTCGAGGTAACCAATGACTGATGGGTCTGATGGACAGTCGTTTCTCTAGGTTTCCAGCCTGGGATCTGGGAATGTGGACAGGGGTCATCGACCTTGCCTTATTTTTAGTTCATGCAAAGCCAGCTTGAAAGCAAGGAGCGGATTTCACAGATAAAATTTTGCAGTGTCCTTGATTAGTGGCAGAAACCGTGGGGTTTTGCAGCGAGGCTGCTGCCGAGCACGTTGCCAGGAGAGGGCTTTCCTTTCACCCCGACTCTCACACCGGCTGTGGTTGCATCCCAAAGCCGCTGCCACAGGGAGCTGGCGGGATGCTGGGATGGGGAGAGCACTGGGGGAGCACCAAGGAAAACACACCAAAAGCTCTGCTCCCCAAAAATATGAGAAGGATGGAGGAAAAAGGGTGTGTTTGGGGCCATTCTTCTTGAAAATGGGTCATGCAAAATATCCTAAAGCCCAATCCCTGCCCGCTCCGTAGGGAGGCACAGGGTCATAGAATCATAGAATGGTTTAGGTTGGAAAAGACCTTTAAGATCATCCAGTCCAACCATTAACCTAACATTACCAAGTCCACACTAAACCAATCAAGGGTAGACTAGACTAAACCGTGTCCCAAAGTGCCACATCTGCCTGCTTTTTGAATGCTTCCAGGGATGGGGACTCCACCACCTCTCTGGGCAGCCTGTTCCAATGCTTGACCACCCTTTCCATGAAGAAATGTTTCCTAATTTCCAACCTAAACCTCTCCTGGTGCAGCTTGAGCCCATTTCCTCTCGTCCTATCGCTAACTATCGATGTTGAGGATGTGCGGTTAAAAACATAATTCGAAGGAAGCGTTTTATCAGCCCCAATATCCCGCTCCGAACTCGCTGCAGCGAAACATTGCCAGCTCCCATTTTGCAACAGCTATCATGTGTCAGAAAAATAACGTTATTTTGTAGGCTGCCGTACCTGCGCAAACAGAGAATGAAGTTCCTCAAAGCAAGATAGTTCAATTTTAGCAAAATGAGGAGACATAAATGGGGACAATGCAACCCACTGTCCCCCTTTGCCGCAATAAATTGTGATTCCTCTTCAATGAGCTCAGGAGGGCACTGGGTGGGCACTGGGTCCCTCCGAGCAGCTGTGAGCTCTCAAAAATCCCCGCTCACGGGAGAAGAGGAAAAACTGCCTCCTGCTTTCCTCCGGAGAAAGTCCTGGGCTGCGTATTTGAAACCCACTCTGGCAAAATAGGGGCACGGTGTTTTCTTTCCCATCTCCCAAATGGTTGCTCTTTGGATGTGAGGTTTTTACCCATTTTCTTATTTTCTCCCCATAAAACTGGGAAATTGAAATGCTAAAATATTTCATTTTCATTTTAAGCGAATGCATAATGATTTTCTCTACCTCGCCTTTTTTTTTTTTTTTTTTTGAGAAAATTAAAAAAAGGCGTAAAAGGCAGAATAGGGAAAATTACAGGGAGGCAGAAAATAAAGGAGCCAAATAATCATAGATTAAACTGCACTGTAAATAAATCTCAAACAAAGCCCTTTCATGAACCAGGAGCCCCCCACTTTCTGGCTCCCCTCCTGGGTTTGGGTTGCTGTCGCTCCCAGGCATGGTACGATGCTATGGTGTTTGCTGGAGACATTTCTTCTCCCTTTTCACCCTTTCTCTATCCATTCTTCATTTTGCCTTTAATTTTTCCACCTTCACTTTTCCCTGTAGGTTCTCGTCTTCAGTGCTGGTCTCCCAAGCAGCTTTTTGTCTCCCCCCCCATCTAAGACTTGAGACCCTCAAAACCCCAGACCTGTTCTTCTTAACGGGGTTTTTGTAAGACCCATCACCCTTGCCCGAGAAGCACCACCAAAGATCCAGCCATGGCCAAGCCATGGTTGTATGGCCATTGACGTCAAGTGCTCCCAAGGAAATCGGTTATCCAAAACGTAGCTGAAGATCCGAAAATAATCAAAGGCTCAGACCATCGTCCAGCAAAGAGATCACGCCGTCCATATACTTCATCCCTACCAGGAGCGAGGCATCAGGTCTTTTCATGCCGCCAATCCCATTGCTCCCCAGCCTGCCATAAAACGGCCTCTGGGGGTGCAAGATGTCTCCCTTGAGCAAACCATGGCTTCAAAACTCCCAGAAAAAGTCCTTCACCGGGGTTTTTTCCGCTGTCCTGCCAGAGATCAGCCAAAAAACCCCCAAGTTTGAAGGATGCTGGCTCATCAGTTTTTGAGCCGGTTGATCCCAACCCAACTTCCCAAAGGATTTCCCTCAGCTCCATTTTGCAGAGAAGGTGAAAAACCCCTTATCGTATCGAAATTACCGAGGGCTTTGAGGTGAGCAGAGGGCGAGTGCCAGGTCTGGAAATGAGCTGAGAGTTCTGGTCACCCCCTGGACCTGCCCGAGGACAGTGGCTGATGTGCCATACGTGTCCCAGGCCTTCTCAGCTGCTCTATATTTATATTTTTATATTTGTATTTATATTTTTTGAGTACCCTTTGTGTGTGCCTGGCTAAGGGGAGAAACCTTCCCCCTGGGACTGAGGGGTGAGACAGCCCCGGTGCCCCAATGCCTGTGCTGCAGCATCTCCAAAACATCTACTCCATAGGTATAATGGTGGCACGTGTGACATGCACGAGACTGGAGAACATCGCGTTGAGGAACAATTTCATGGTGTTCACTTTTAAAGAGAGCTTGTGGCCTCAAGCTGTGCCAGGGGAGGTTTAGACTGGATATTAGGAAAAATTTCTTCATGGAAAGGGTGGTCAAGCATTGGAACAGGCTGCCCAGAGAGGTGGGGGAGTCACCATCCCTGGAAGTGTTCAAAAAACGGGCAGACGTGGCACTTGGGGACATGGTTTAGTGGGCATGGGGGTGTTGGGGTGATGATCTTAGAGATCCTTTCCAATCTTAATGACTTCTAGTTTTTACTTTCATTAAAAAATAATCCAGCCACCAAGCCAGGAAGCATGAAATTATGACTCTCCCCTTAATTGGTGTAGTGGTGGCCTTGGCAGTGTTAGGTTAATGGTTGGACTGGATGATCTTAAAGGTCTTTTCCAACCCAAACGATTCGATGATTCTATTCTATGGTTCTAAAAGTGGGAGGATGCCCCAAACTGGGGGTGCTAGGACCCCAAAAGCTGCATTGGAGGAAACCAACAGGCACCAGCCGTGTGGGCAGGAGGAAGCCAAGGGCTAATTTTAACGTCAACCTGTGCCTGCGGCATCTGCTTGACATGCAAAGCCCTGGTGACGGATCAGGTGTCCCGGCGCGGGGGGGTTGCACGCGGATGAAAAGCAACAGCAGCGAGGGCTGAGCCCCACGAAATGCCCGCGACAACTGCTGCGGCGGGGCCGGGGGCCACGGGAGCAGCTGCCCGAGGCAACCAGAGCCGGCGGCGGGGCTGCAGCCCCCGGCCCGGGGCCAGCGGCGGTCTCAGGGGACAACGGAGGGGACGCCGGGGTGCTTTGCAGGGTCCATGCATGTCCTGGGAGTTCCCCGGGCCCCATCCTGCAGCCGTCACGGTGGGGATGGGCAAGAGGAGACGAGGTGGAAATCTCTCCTTGGTTGATTCACACGTGAATTTGGCTACATTAGCCCCCTCCAGGCTTTTTAGAGCTTAAAGACGTGTCCCTTTGCGGGGTGTGTTTAACACAGCGCGATCAAGCAGATTGCACCTTGCTGCTGGGAACGATTTCTTGCCGCTGGTAGAAGTGGGTGGAAAGGGGTAATTTTTCCACGCTGCATCACAAACGGGGCGCAGGAAGCGTTTTGTTACAGCGTAAGCATGGAAAAGAAAAAAAAAAAAAAAAGTTTGCACCTTCCTTGGAAATATTTGTGCTGCTGCGTGGTGCCTGCAAGCACCGAGTGTTGCAGACTGGGTCTGGCCATGCTGCGGCCGTGGGCATTGCTCAGAGCAGCACGGTGACAACGGGGGACAAGATCCAGCCTTCCCCCACGGAAAACCCTCCTGGAGTCGGCGCAGCCTCCTGGAAGACACCGGGGGGGGGCAAGGCAGGAGGGAAAATCCAAACTGGGATGCAATTGGGTGGGCACTGGGAGGCACTGGGCACCTAGGACTTTTCCTGCTCCCATTTGAGGGGAGCTCGGCACAGCAGAGGTGTGAAACCTTACCCAAAAAGGTCCTTCTGGGTGGGTGTCACAGCTCTGAAGAAGGCAACGAAGACGCGCAGGCAGCCGTCCCCAGCGGCATCCGCCCTCAGGCTGCGGGGCCGGGAGGGAAGGGGTTAAACAGACCCAGGTTGCCAAGCCCCCGTTTTAATTCCGATCAGGAAAAAAAAAAAAAAAAAAAAAAATTTACGAAATAAACCCAAGGACAAACCCAACGCAATAATCCAGGCGAACAAATCCGTTGCACGTATATGTTAGGAGGCTGCCGAGAGCTTAAACCCGCCAGATGCACGGGACGGATAAAGCTCAGCGGGGATTAAGGGGGCTCCCCACGGCGGGACAGCGGCCGGTGGCAAAAACAACCTGGCCAGGGTGGAAAAACGCACCAAAAAATTGGTTTGCAGCACAGTAAAATGTTTCCCGGGCCCCTGGGCCATGACAGAAACCTGTCCTGTGCGATGGGGGTCTTACTCACTCCTTTAAAATGGTTTTAAATCAACAAGGATGAGCTTTTGGCTGGGTTTTTTTATTTTTGGGGGGGGTGGTGATGTCCTCCTTTAAGCCACAAAGGTTCTTTCCCCCATGAGGAGGGCGGCTGGGAGCCCCGTGGGGTTTCCACAAGCTCTCTGCATCCCTGCGGGCTCGGCTGGAACCATTTTAGGTCAGCGACGCCCGAGCGAAGGAGCTCTGCCGGTAACCGGGGCATCGACACAATCGGCCGCGGTGTCACCCACGGGGACGGGGACGGGGACGAGCCCCTTCGTGCTCCTGCACCCGGTGCAATCCCCTGCTTTGGGCCCGGCTCGACGCGCGTTTCCCATACGTGCCACGGGCTGTGGTGCCGAGGGACGTATGGAGGGGAGAGCAGGGCCCGGGGCGCGATGCGTGCCGGCTGCTGGCCTCAGGGGTGCGCGTGCCCGCATTTTGTGGGTGCGTACGTGTGGTTGCACGCCTGTTTGCATGCATGCATGCGTGAGCGCACGCGTGTGTTGCGCATGTGCACGGGACCGCGTGCGCGTATATGGTACGTGCGTGCACGCGTGCTGCCGTGCGTGCATGCGCCCGAGTACGTGCGCGCGTGCTTGCGCGCGTGTGCCGGCGCCCATGTATGTGCATACAGGATCATAGAATCGTTTAGGTTGGAAAAGACCTTTAAGATCATCCAGGTCATCCAGATCTTAAAGGTCTTTTCCATCCTAAAGGATTCTATGATTCTATAATGATCAAGTCCAACCATTAACCTAACGCTACCAACTCCACCGCTAAACCAACTAAGGGCAGAGTAATAATTCCATGTTTCCTGGCTTGGTGGCTGGATTATTTATAATGAGAGTAAAAACTAGGAATCATTAAGGTTGGAAAGGACCTCTAAGATCATCAGCCCCTTGGAAAGGACCTCTAAGATCATCAGCCCAACCATCAACCCAACACCCCCATGCCCACTAAACCATGCCCCAAAGCGCCACGTCTGCCCGTTTTTTGAGCACCTCAGCTTGGGTATCACTGCTTACCCAAATTCACGTAAAAACTGCGCTCCTGATTAGAAAATTCGCCATAAAAACGCCATCTTCTGAGTCCAGCCCTTTAAACAATTATCAATAAACCTTATCAAGAAGCCACCTTTCCTTAGCAATAAAGTGCACACACACAAGACTTAAATGGGTTATTTAAGTCGATGTGGGGTTTGGTTTTGGGTTTTTTTTTTTTTTTTCCAGGCAGTTTGACAGACTCTGAAGCGATTACTGACACAAGCGGTTTCTGAGCCCCTCCAGGGATGGGGACCCCACCACCTCTCCGCGCAGCCTGCTCCAACGCCTGACCGCCCTTCCCGTGGGTACACACACACGTGTGCACAGGCACGCGTAGCTGCTGGCCACCCTGCCCGTGCGCGCACACGTATGTACACACGCATGCACACACACACGCACCCGCAGCTATATAGCCTCTACGCGCTCCCGCCCGCCCGGACGTGCCCACTGCGCCTGCGCACACGCAGGCGCCCGCCGCCGCTTGGCGCACGCCCCGCCCTCCGCCCTCCCCCCGCCTCCCATTGGCCGGCTCCCCGGCCGGGGGGGCGTGGCGCCCGGCGGTCGGCGCGCTGCCATTGGCGGCGGCCGCCTTTGTGTGCCGGCGGAGCGGGCGGCCGCCACTCGCCGCCGCCGCGTCGGAGGGGCCGGCGGGAGCGGGGCCGGGCCGCGCCGCGTCCGCGCCACAAAGGCCGCAGCATGGTCCTGGTGCACGTCGGCTACCTGGTGCTGCCCGTCTTCGGCTCCGTGCGCAACAGAGGTACCGCGCCGTGCGCCGGGGCCGCGGGTTCGCGTCCCGGGGCCGCGGGTTCGTGTCCCGGGGCCGCTCCGCGCAGGGTGGTGGTGTGTGTGTGTTGGGGGGGGGGTCCTGGGTGGGTGGCCGGGCGCCTGTGGCTGCGCGCAGCCCGGCGGGTCGGCCCCGGTGCTCCGGGTTGCCTGGCAGGAGGAGGGGTCCCGCTTCCCCCGCCGTTCCCCCCCGCTCCGCGCTCGCAGCTGGGCGCTGGGGGCCAGCCTGCCCCGCTTCCGCGGGCGCGCAGGGCTCCGCGCCCCCCTCCCCAAAAAAGAAAAGGCCCAGCGGTGCCCGTCGCGGGGGTCCCCCCGCCCCCCGGGGCCGCCCCGGCGCCCAGCTCCCGCCTGCACCTCCAGTCTGTGCTTCGGTAGATCCATTTTCCTTTTTATTTATTTATTTTCCCCCCTTAAATTTTAGTTTTATTTTTTAATTTAAACCCCCCACCCCCCCCCCCTCACCCCTATCCCTCCCCGTCTCGCCGTGTAGCGTAGCCACCAGGCCATTTCAGCGTAGCTGTAGACGATAACAGCCATTTTTGTACCTTCATCCTGTTTAGCTGAGTACATTGCACTGTAAATTCCTGTTAAGTGGATTCATTTTGCTGTGGTCGTGGGGTGCAGAGTCTCCTGAGGGGCTTGGGGGGGCCCCAAAGCCCCCCAGATTGCAGCCAACCCCCCCCCCCCCCCAAAAAAAACTAAATTGGGAGGGGAAATCCGCCAAGGAAACGTAATTGGCCTTAATTCCCAATATACAATTGGAGAAGAGTTGGTGAGTAAGCTCTGTGGGTAAACGGGGGCTAAAATACCCCCCCCAAAAAGCTGCTGGCCGGTGCTGGTGAGCGCTGCCCGCCAAGGGGGCCAAAATACCCCCCCAAAAATCTGCTGGCTGGTGCTGGTGAGCATTGCCTGCAAAGGGGGCTAAAATACCCCCCCAAAAAGCTGCTGGCTGGTGAGCGTCATTTGCCAAGGGGGCCAAAATACCCCCCCAAAAAGCTGCTGGCTGGTGCTGGTGAGCGTCGCTTGCCAAGGGGGCCAAAATACCCCCCCAAAAAGCTGCTGGCTGGTGCTGGTGAGCGTCGCTTGCCAAGGGGGCCAAAATACCCCCCCAAAAAGCTGCTGGCCGGTGCTGGTGAGCATTGCCCACAAATGGGGCTAAAATACCCCCCCAAAAAGCTGCTGGCTGGTGCTGGTGAGCATTGCCCACAAATGGGGCTAAAATACCCCCCCAAAAAGCTGCTGGCCAGTGCTGGTGAGCGTTGCTTGCCAAGGGGGCTAAAATACCCCCCCAAAAAGCTGCTGGCTGGTGCTGGTGAGCATTGCCCACAAAGGGGGCTAAAATACCCCCCCAAAACATCTGCTGGCCGGTGCTGATGAGCGTTGCCCGCCAAGGGGGCTAAAATACCCCCCCAAAAGCTGCTGGCCGGTGCTGGTGAGCACTGCCCGCCAAGGGGTGCAGCCCCCCCGTGCCCGGCGGCGGTGACACCCCAGCCGACAGCTGTCCCCCGTGGGTGCCCACCCACCCACCCAGCCGCTCGCCCGGCCGCCCCCGCGCTCCATCCCGCCCGGCCCCGCCAGCCACAAGCGTCCCGTCCCGTTAGCGCACCTCCGACCTGGCGAGCGCCAACACCCCAGCTCCCCCCCCCCACCACCACCCCCCCAATCTTAAAATTTGCTTGCGAAAAGAGACGACTGGCAAAATGGGTTTCCATTAAACAGGGATAACATTTTTTTCTGCTGTGCTAAATTACTTCCTGTTCTTATTTTGTGGGTAATTTTCTGTATCGAATATCCTTTGGTTGTGTATCTTCACCTTTTTCTTGTACTAAAACTTAAAGCATGGTCTGTATTTTTTTACATTACCTAGTTTCTGATGTAAATCTCTCTGTAGAGACATACCCTGCTGAAATGTAATGTGCTGTAGCCTATACATCTGCTCAGTGTACGCTGCTTTTGTTCTGTTGCCCTTCCATAGCATGGTGGGCCTTGCCTTTTTGTATTGTGTGCATGATGACATTGTTACACACGATTCCACTAATACTAATATACGATCTCTCAATAAAGAAACTAGTTTTCCTATATTAACCTAGTGTGCTTTTTCTATTGCTGTTTTCCCATTTATTGTCGTATCCTGCTGTTTAGATTTTTTCCTTGCTTTTCCCCCATCGTGAGGTTTGAGTGAGTGGATTTTTTTCCCCCGTAGTGCAGATATGGGGGGCTTTTTAATACATTATATATATTATTTTTTTTCTCCTCTCCCATATCTACCCTCAGCATTAGTCTGTGTGTACATACTCCCTAGACGCACAGTCCGTATTACTGTTGTGCCGATGCAGAATTCTGTTTTACCGCAGAATAGCAAAAAAATAAAAAAGGAAAAGTGTATAAATCCAAGCCCTCATTCTTAATCCCAAAAAAAAAAAAAAAAAATGATGAAGGGTCTGCTGCTTATATCATTCTAGTTACAACATTACACATTCCTTACCAGACTGATACCAAAGTGAGAGGGATGACCTCCGGATGGATGGGGGGAAATTTTTTTTTTTTTAAACTGATTAACAAGAGGTAAATGATCCTGGGGGCGGGGGGGGGGGGGGGGCGGAAATCCCTCTAATCTGTTAGCTGTATATTTAAACATATACATATATGTGAGTGCCCTGCCCACCATCTGCTAGGCGAGAAGTTGCCGTGCCTTGGTCCCGCGGCGACTGGCACGCTATAAATATCTTCACTAGACCCCTGCAAGGCAGGGCTGGTAAAACCGTCCCAGCTGCTAATGTTGTAACTACATTTTCCTGCTCGAAGCCTCCAGGCCCACCATCTTTTGAATAACCCCATTTGGTCAAAAGAACAAATTAGGGGGTTGGGGGCGGGGAGGGGGGAAGGGAAAAAAAAAAAAAAAAAAAAAAGTAAGTCGTGGGAAACCTTAAAATATTGGAAGCAGGGAGGGATGGGCAGCCAAATAGCGGTCGGCGAGCGGTTTTGCCGCAGCTGCAAAGCGATAATAATAATAATAATAATATTGGTCACCTCTCCTCCTTCCTGCACCAGACCTCCTTTCCCAGGTCTGCAAAATGGTCCTGTAAAACCTCCCGATTTTTGGCTTGGATGCCACCAGAAACCGAGGGAAGTCAGGGCTCCCGAGATGGGGCTGGGGTTGGTGGGGGGCGGAGGCGTTGGGGAGGGCGGCGGGGGGGGGGGGGGGGGGATGTGGTGGTGGAAGCATTTTGTCTTAATTGCGTTTCCACGGAAGGTGGGGAGACGCAGCGTTGGTTATTTGTCTTTAAGGAGAGGAAGAGAAATTCAGCAGGTCGGTGCTTCCCACCGCTAAAATTTCAAGAGGAGCCCGCTAGCAAACAAAACAAAAAAACCAGGGGCTCCCGCAGCCCGCCCTGCCTTACCCCAGCACCCCTCCAAGAGCCGCATCATTTTGCAAGGCCGTGCCTTTCCACCTCCCTCCTAGCTCTATCCTGACTTTGGTTTGGTTTTTTTTTTTTTTTTTTTTTGTTTTTTTTTTTTTTTTTATTTCCAACATGCATTTATTATGATTTCCTCCATCTTTCCTTTTCCATCTATCTCGATGACTGTTCGGCCGCCCCGTCCCCCTCCCCGTCCGAGCAGCACGGGTGCCCCCGCTCCCCCCGGTGTGCTGTGTGCTGTGGCCCTTTGTCCTCGCTCCGTCCCCTCCCCGGGCCAGCGCCGAGCTCCGTGCGTGACACACGTCCCCGTACGCATCCCGAGGAGGGAGGCTGTGCTTCTCGCTTGCATGAAGGGCGACATGCATGCCTGTTGGGGCTGATCATTTTCCAATGTGATTTTTTTCCCCCCCCCCCCCCCCTCCCCCTTCCCCCCCACTTCTTTTATTTTATTTGTTTAATTCAACCCCCCCCCCGACACGTGAAACAATGAGATTTTTGGGTTACGGCGTGGAAAAATATGAATCCCCCCCCCCTTCCCCTACCTCACCCCCAAAACCCTCACACGGATAAACCCAATCCCTTCCCAAAAAGCGTACCTCGCGCTACGGACACCTGCCGGCAGCCGCCCCTTTGTTAGGAGCGGCGGATTCGCTGCGGCGAGCGGAATAAACCCCCCCACCCCACCCCAGATGTGCTTCTGCAAATTAGCGCTAATACAGAGCAAAACTGTTTGGTCGATAGACTCGGAGGATACCTCGGGAATCTAATCATACGGAAAGCTGCTGGGTTAATGGGAACTCGCACGAAGCGATTTATCATCCGCATCGTATTTTGACCTGTCTTGTTAGAAACACGTTCTTACGAGAGGAAACGTTTCCCCCCCTCTACCTCCACCTCCCAGCCTTATTAGTCAGTAGCCACCAGGCTTTCATAGCTCATAATCCATCAAATGCATCCGCAATTTAATGCCTTAATTCCTTTGACGCTCCCGAGTCTTGAAAAGCCACCTGGTACGAAGAAAATAATCTTTTTTTTGATTTTTAGCGTCGCGGGCTGAGGAAATCCAAGACGAGTCACGTGCTGGCGGTGCTGCTGTGGGTGTGGAGGCACACGCAGCGATTTCTATAAAGCCTATACGTCTCGCCAGCACCAACCTGTATTCCTGGGCTGCTCTAAATAACTTCTTTCAGTAACAGGGAGACGGATAATCCCAAACACGAACAAAACAAGCTGGGAGATTCATTTGTATAAGGGTTGCGTAAAGGTCTTATACACATCTTGCGTGCATTTAACGATGCCAAATGGCAGCTGGACCGGTCTTGTCCTCACACAGGGTTTGGGGCATTGTCACCATTTCCATCGTTTTTAAGACAAAGGTTAAACAAACTTTTTGCTCATATCGGGAATTATCAGCAAAGTCTAAATGAAAGCTGATCCGGATTTACCTCGCTGTGTGCGGATCCGGCCCCGTGGAAATTGTTATTTAAGAACCGGTGAGTTGGTGCCCGAGCGAGAAAGCAAACGCCGCTGCGAAGCTGGGGGCACGGATTGCAGGGGGGGGGGGGGTGTTCCCCCAAAACCCAGAAGCTGCTGTGGCCGGGGTGGGATGAGGAGGTGGGGATGCGGTGGGGATACAGTCCGGCATCGCTCGGTGCATCCGAGTCTGGGGTGCAAAACCGGGAGGGGGGCGAGATCCGTAGGCGCCAGGACGCTGCCGTAACCGCCCCGGGCCTCGCCGAGTCACCGGTCTCGCGCCGAGTCCTCCTCCGTGAACCTCCTGGAAGGACTGTCCTAGAGTAAGTCTGAGCTTCCTTTTTTGTTGTTCTTGTTTTAAACCCTGCTCGTAATTTGGGGAGCACCTCGTTAGCTGAAAGGGGAGGATGGAGCGCTGCCGGGACAGGCGCGGGAGCTCCGGCCTCCCAAAGCTGTAGGAGACCCCCCCAGCCCCAGCCCAAGTGCCACGGGGAGCACGTGTGACCTCCCAAGACCGGCTCATCCCTCTCCACCGACCAGCTGGGTGATGGTCGCAACCGCTGCAGGTGCAGGGGTGGCCGGAGAGGGGAGGATGGCTCTTTCGGGGCACGACACCGGGTAGCGAGGGCACAGGCATCCCCTCCAGCCCATTTACACGCTGGTTTAAACCCAACCCGTGCGCTGGGGCTGCCTCGTGGCGAAACTGGAAGGTCCTTATCTCTGGAGGTGTTCAAGAAGGGACACGTGCTGCAGCAGGTCAGCAGAGAAAAGTCTTTCCCTCCCCTTAACCGGGGAGCGCTCGTTTTGGGGGGAGCATTACATAAATGTGCCAGAAATGCAAGGGGAGACTTTGCGGAAGGTCTTCATAGAATCATAGAATCGTTTAGGTTGGAAAAGACCTCTAAGATCATCCAGTCCAACCATTAACCTACACCACCAAGTCCACTCTAAGCCAATCAAGGGTAGACTAGACTGAACCATGTCCCAGAGTGCCACATCTACCTGTTTTTTGAACACTTCCAGGGATGGTGACTCCACCACCTCTCTGGGCAGCCTGTTCCAATTCTTGACCACCTCTAGATCTTCCTCTGCCTCTAGATCACCTTCGATACCCATCACCTCCAAGGCCGGAGTTGGTTTTGCAATTGAGAGCGCTGCGATGGCACCGCCAAATGTCCTGTGGCTCTTGGGCACCTCACAGTTTTTGGGTGTTGCCATGTAAACCCACAGCTCCTGGAGTCGGGCGCTAGCACAAGGCTTTTCCATTAAAGGGCAGCATATAAAGTAAAGCTTCAAATTGCCGCTTATGGCAAACTTGGGTGCTCAAAACTCAAGAGGTCAGCTACAACGCTCGGGAGATCTTCCGGCCGATGCGGTGGTCTAGGAAGGTGAAGGGCAACGCATGGCTGCGGTGGGGCCAGGGCAGGGACCTGTAGGTGGGCAGCAAGAGTGGGGCTAAGACCCAGTGGGGAAAATGATCATTTTCTCCCTTTTGGGGTTCAATTTGGGGAGACGGAGTGGGTCAGTCGGCAGAGGGATCAGGGTTTCCCAAGCCATGCTGTGCCTGTGAGCAGCTCCGCACAGGATCCCATGGGAGACACCCCCCACCAATTTAATCCTTGTGTGCTCTTGTCTTACTCCTAAACATTCTTAGGGAGAAACTCAGGTCTTTTGGGAGTGGCTAAATTCTCCCTGTAAAATAAAAAAAACAAATCACTTCAGTCAGAGCAGCAGATCCTGGTCGTTGCAGGGACCAGGCTCCCATGCCGGAGAGCTGAGCTTGGCAGAGCTCAGCAGCGCCGGGACACAGGGCAAGCAAAGCCAAGTCTGCTCCGTGCCTCCCCACCACCTTTGCTTAACCCTTCCTGCTCCTCCTCTGCTCAGTTTTGCAGTCTCCTGGGACCTTTTCTCACCCATTTTCCCGCCTGCTGCTCCTTTACATTTCCCAGCCCCGGTTGGGTTGGGCTGGTTGGCACGTGCTATGGTGGATCCCTCGTGGTAAGTGTCCTTAACCACTTGTTTTCTCTCCCTCCCTTTAAAGGCTGTAACATGTGCCCGCAGGGAAGTTGCACATGTATGGTTTGTAGCTCTTTAATGAAGATTATTGCTTTGGTTTGAGTGAATAAGCCCAGCGGGGTTAGGAGGAAAGCAGATGCTGGAAGCAGTGAAGCAGCAGATTATGGGGAGAGGCCATAAGGGGCAGCTTGGTACCCGTGGGCTGGGACCCTTCCAAGTGAGGACGTGCCTGTGGGGAGATGTTCGGATGAGCATTTTGGTAGCTTGGAGAAGGACCTGGATGTCTCTGTCTCTCGCCCCGCATCCCTGTGCTCCTGGCCGCTCGCAGTGGCTGCCCTGCCTGGAGGTGGCACCCCAAGGTGTGGGTGACCATCGGCTTAGACTGGCCATTGCTGGTTTTCCCTGTGGGGCTCAAGTGATGCTGTGGAGCTCTTACCATGTGTCCCTCCTCCACCTCCTTCCCCAAATGGTACAAGGAGCAGCCATTTCCCTAAACGAGGAGAAAGCCGGGCCATGGGTACCTCCCGGGACTTCTTTGAAGGGACTTTGAGCAGGAACCTGATGGAGCTGGACAGCCTCCCATGCCAGGTGTCCAGGCACGCAGCGCTGGGGTTGGGTTAGGAGCTGCTCCAAAAACCTGCTACCGTCTTCTCCAGGCTTGGGGGGGTCTCTGAAAGACATTCGGAAATACAGTCCCTCGGGCACCTGCGGCTGCTCCCCACTTTGGGCTCCTCCAGTGGAGGGTGGGTTTGGAAAACGTCCCCATAGCCAAATGTGCCCTCCCCAGTGGGGCTTTGTGTTGTGTCTCTGGGCTTTCTCATTCTCCTGGTGGCATCTGACTCTCCCTAATGTCACGCTCAAGGTCCTGATATATCCAAAGGAGTCTTGGTTTTTCTTGGAAGCTGTGGGTGCATGAAGAGGCACCACTCATGAGTACTTGCCCAACCAACCTGTTTCCATGATATGTGTTCTGGAAAACTGGGCACCTACAGATAAAAGGAAGATTTCTCCTCTTTTTTTTTTTTTTTTTTTTTTGTGGTTGATAGCAGAGGAGGTGCCTGTTCTTATGCAGCCCTGCAGCATTGGGTAGATCTCATTTGTCTGTGCTCCTTGGGGCAGCAGAGGACGTTTGTCTGGTCCATTCAGGGCTGATCATCATCAGCTGGTGGGAGCTGAGACTTAAATAGACTCTCCTGTGAGCCCCCCACTCAGTGAGGAGCAGCTGGAGTCAGAAGTGAGCTGTGGGTTTGTTGGTGAAGCTGCCTGGATGTGGGATCGGACACCAAGCTGGAAAGGTCTGAACTTGTTTATATGTGAATAAATCTGAAATACATCCTCAACTTTTTTTAAAAGGGTTGCTTGGCATTTATACTGGGGTAAGATGAGTACCTAGTTTGAACTGTTTGGTTTTGGTTTTTTTTTAATAAAAAAGGAGTAATTGGCAGCAAACTGACCACAGTCTAAAGGTATTTTCTTTGCGTGAGGGTTTGGTGATGCAGTTATCTTTGCAAGACTATCGGTGTGTTTTCAGCGCTGGCGTGGCATTTGCTGGCAAGTTTGAGTAGGAGCTTTTTTTTAAATCTCTGGCAGCGTCTGAAGGTAATGGGGGTGATAATGCTTCAGGAGAGGTGTCCGTCAAGCCTGGCAGTTTCTGCATCTTCCAGGCGGAAAATACCACGTCTCTAATTTGCCTGGCAGGAAAAGAGCTGTAAATCTCCCGCAGATTACCGCGCTTCTTGTTGTGGTTTGCTGAATCCACATATCTCTTTCTTGTAGCCTGGCCTTTAATGTTAATATCTTTAATTTCATTTATAAATTCACTTATCAGCTTTCATTAGTCATCCTGTTAATGATCCCCGGCAATAAATTTGTCATTTGACGTCAAAAGGCAGATTAAGGGACTTCTAGAGCCTTGGGAAATGGCTTCATGCTGCACCGGAATTATAGCGGTTGGCATATGAGGCTAATACTATGTATAATTTGCATCTGCTGCTCAGGGGATGAGTGATTATTTTATATATTTAGCAGAAAACAAGAGCATTTCTTAATCATGAATGGAGTTACATTTCCTGCAAACTCTGCAGTGTTATGAATCACTGGGCTATAAACATCTCGTTGCCTGGTTTTGCATTACCACGGTGGTAAACCCTGGAGGGTCAGATCCTGACAGCTCGCCTCCTCCTCGGGGGGTTTTACAGCACGAGTGGCTAATTGCAATTAAGGTGTTCCCTCAGCGCTAGGAGCTGGAAGGGACCAGGAGTGGATTAAGCTTTGCTTGGCCAAAATTGAGCCTCTTTGGCCTCTGCTCTTCCTGGTGGGAGGCCGAGGGCGTTGGTAGGGTTTGGAGGTGGGCATCTAAGGTGTGAGAACAGGGGGGAGAAAAACATCCAAAATGTTTGCTCAAAACATCTGGAAAGGAGCAAGGTTGGCCTGAAAAGGGATGAAATGTAGCATCCCCAGGCACTGGCCTGTTCAGATTTGTCACGGTGGGGCTTTATAGACGTTGGGACCAAGCAGCGTGTTGCAAGAAGCCTTATCTTGTCCAGCCCTTATTTGTGATATCCCACAAATCTCCAGGGGCTGAGATAAGGAATGAGGAGGCTCTCTGCACAGAGATAGCATGACATGAGTGGGCTTGGGGTTACAAGGCTTGTGTGGTTTTTTTTTTTTTTTTAATAGTGAATGTCTCGGTTGCATGCAACCCTATAAAAAAGGATCCCCTCCCATGCTAGCCACCCACAAACTCCCTCCAAACTCCCTCCTCTGGGCAGGGCTTCCTTTGAGATCGATGGGCTGCAGGCAGCTCTCCATGAGGCTGAATAGAGAAAATTTTATCCATTGTGTACCAAAGGCATTTACGGAGTTGGTTTTGCTTGGCCCTGGTTGGCCTGAGTGGGAAATGTCTCTATGGACCTGAGGTAATGGTTGTATCGTGTGTCAAGGGCAGCTTTGGGAGAGTCTGGAGGTAAGCATCGAACCTGGCCAGGTGCTGCAGGCTGACCTACACCGTCTGGCATTTTGGTCACCAGCATGTGAATCTGGTCTGGGTGGGAAATGATGGGTGAATCTGGGTGGGCAGGAGGCAGCCAGAGGTTGCAGGGATGTGGGGAGGTGGAGCCCCTCAAACATCCCATCTGCAAGGGCTGAAGGGTGACCCACAGCCCAGGGAGTGAAACACCTTCTTGCTCTTACCAAAGCAGCAACAAAACCCATCGCCCATCCTTACCGTGTTGCTCAGCTCTCCGCATGACTCCTTCCTGACTTACATTAATGAGTGGTGGCCAGACTTTTGTCTCTGAGGTAGCTCCTTGAAGCTGTGTGCTGAAAAAAAAAGAAATTAAACTCATTTGCAACGTAGAGGAATATTGCATGGGAATTGGGCCACGGAGTGAGGGACGTTGCGTTCCAATGGCAACAGGGGGATGCACGGGTGAGCGATGGGTGGTGGGCCAGCAGCTCAGCTGAAGGCACTTCTACCGACTCGAGTTGCAGGGGACTAGAGCTACGTGAAAACAGATATCTGGATTTGATGATGATGATTATTTTCTGGTTCACCGGCTGAAAATTTACTTTCCTAGTTTTATATTGCCTTTTGAGTTTTTTCAAAATGGGGGGTGGGGGAAGGCTTTTAAATGGTTCATTTGAAATGAGATGAAATATGCCACAACCCCAGAAGTGAAATGCTACCTTATGACAGAAAATGAAACAGCATCAACTGGCTGTGGGGAATAATACCGATTCATCATAATCTTTCAGTTGGGTTTTTTGTACAGAAATGTTTCACCTAGACATAACTTTTTTTTTTTCCATATCCAAGAGATGGAGTTGGTGTTTTGTACTCGCTTGGAAAGCATGCAATGGTCAGGAATAGACTGCCCCAGTCCTCTGCATTCTTGTAGTGTGAAACCATGTTGTGACTTTAGTGTGTGCAGGAATTGGATTTATTTAATCACCAGAAAGTGCCCTAGATGAGTCTTGCAGAAGCAGGGCCTGTGTTCTCGGTGCGGGTGGTCACAAAATGTAATTGGCCCCTCACAAAATGAGGGAGGTCGTGTCGGCCCCTGCTTCTCCTTCCTTCTCACCTCTGTTGGCAATGAGGGTGGGTTTCCTGGCTTGCGAGGACCAGAGGCAGTTTCCAAAATGAAAATGAGAGCTGAGGTCTTGAACGGGATGTGCAACCACTGCTTTGCTCCTCACTGGGCTCATCCACCTGAGTTACTTCAGCCTACAGGGACAAATAATACCTCCTCCATGGCCTTGTTTGATTTGAGAAGGAAAATCTGTCTGGCATGTGTGATTACAAACTTGTCGGTGGAAATCCTGGGTATTTTGTCAAAGGAGACCGTGGAAGTACCCTGGAGATAAGGATGTCTCATCTTGCCCTGGGTCATCTGCAAGGAGAGTCCAGTATTGCCAGATCCAGATGGCACGTGATGCTTCTTCTATAGGGTGCAGGGGTGTCCTGGGGAAGGAAAATACTACCAGGACACAGTTACAAGCCTAGAAAAATAGGACATGGACCAAGGGGAAAAGAGGCAAGGTAAATCCCCACGCCCTCTGTCCCTTGGACAGAAAGCAGTTCCTCCTGAAAGGAGCTGGGGTGCTTTTAGGGAAGCCAAAATATGTTTGTTAGGTGCCAAGTGTGACTCTGTTCTTCCTGTAACAAGCAATTTTGAGCCCCATTAACAAAATCAAGGGCCAGACCTCAACAACATCCAGGAAGCTCATAGCAGTTTTGGGGATATATTACACTGGCTTGTGTATTCATCCAGATGGTGTGGGACCAGCTGTGCTGAACCCCTGTCCTTGTCCTAGGATTCCTTGTCCACAGCCCAGCGTCTTTCACTGGATGTTTTTCTATTAGAAACTAAGCAAGGAGAGGAAGTCTTTTCAGCCTGGGCTGACCTCGATGCTGGCATACCCAGGCTTCGACCCATCCTCTGGCTCTCTGAAGAGGTGCAACATTTGCTACTCTTCAGCAAATGCATTACAAGGCATGAGAAGTCCCCCTGGCCAGCACTGCTGTTGGTATTACCTTCACTTGATTTCTTCACCTTCTACCTCTCTCTTTTCCCACCATGTTTTTAAATATCAGCCATGTTTTCCCCCATGGATGCAATGGGTTTTTCTGAATTGCCCCTTCCTCACCTTCATTCCCCAGACACCAAAGCCTTCCTCAGCGCTGGTGCTGGCTCCGGAGCTTAAACCTGCTGGAAACACTTGAGATGCTCAAGCACTTCTGCTGTCCCAAACAGGGCTTGTTTACCCGGTGTGCAATAAGCCAATCGTCGCATGCTGAGATGAGATATTGTTTTATTCTCAAAGCTGTGCAAGTTTGGGTGCTAGGTGGTATTTCCACAAAGCTAGCACACTCACCAAGGTTTTCTCTAACTTTTATACATTACAATTAACACACCACACCTATCGACTATGTAATCATTAAATTTGCTAAGCATACTTGTCTCTTACTTGTTCATATCTTCTTCACTTAAATTTCAAGGCACAATATAATTTTAACTTACTACGCATGCTCAAGGAGAATTGCGGGGGGTAGTCTCTCTAGTTTTTAATTGAGTTGGTGGTTGCAATCTCCCCCTGCCGAAATTATCTTTCCCCTACTTTCCTTCTTGGCAGATCCTTAGTAACTCTTAATGGTTTAGTAGTCAAGACAGTAATGCATTACCTTGTCCTGTTCCTGGACAATTTGTCATTAGCAATCTATTAACCAAACAAAAGCATAGATAGGGTAGGGCTTTACAATGGACATTCTATAGCAGCACCAGCTTTGGATAACACTTTGGTCTGGTGTGTGTTAGTGGAGGGGAGGGTAAGGCACTGTGGCTGTCCGTGGGATAGTGTGTCCAGAAGATGGAGGACTTTCTTTGGGAGCTCTGTCTGGGCTGAAGGGATGAGGAGGCTGAAGAACAAGTGGTGTCCTCTGGCTGCTGCATCAGGAGATGGCTGTGATTGATGCTGTAATAACTGGCGTTGGAAGCGCAGTGATGGGGAAGTCTGTCTCGTAACCAGAGTACTAGCTTTAAAGCATGGTCATATTGGTCATTTGGCCAGGGGAAAGGAGCATCATGGTGTGGTGCTGAGTGGGCTCTAGGTACGCATCCCTCACCCTGCTTCACTTCTAGAAAATATTGCTCTTTTTAGGGAGGGGGTGGTTTGGATGGATGCTTTGCAGAAAATAATTGTGCAAAAGTGCTGCTGCTCTCTCATCATGTCAAACAGGGAACACTGGTGCCTCTCCTCTCCCCTGCCTCCTGTTTTTGGTGCACCGGCACAGCTGGTCACAGCTCTCTGGCCCCACAGTGCAAATGGGAGGCAGCAAAGGCCTCTTCCCAATGCCCTGCAATTCAAATGGGAAACGGGGGGATGGGCGTGCTTTGCAGAAACCCAACTCACTGGCAGCATCCCTTGGGGGAAGGTGACACCCAGGCCAGCGTGAAAGCCAAAGGGCACCAGAGAGGTGCTGGAACCTTCCTGGGAGCCAGGGCCAAGCAGGTGGATGGTGCAGGCAAGGAGGGATGTACCAGGGCACCCAACAACTAACCCTGCTTGCAGCTGCCACCTCTGCAGAGGACTTTGGGGACTCCTCTTTGAAAGCAGCCTGGAGCTTACTGGAGGTAAGTCTAATGGAGCAAGTGGGTGTGCAGAGTTGGCACCCTGCCCTCTGAGCCGAAATGCTCTTCTCCAGCCCATGAATAGACCCAGCTCCCGGTCACTTTTATTATTTTCAGCGTAAAGAACAAGTCCGTTTGTAGCAATGCCGTGATGCACACACTTTTGCATCACGCCAGGGAGCTGCTTTGAGAAAGCCAACAAATATAATGAGACTTTGTGATTTAAAAAAAAAAAAAAATAGAAAAAAGGGATAAAAGCCCAGAACACAACAGGACCATGAAAATGCAAAGTGTTTGTCAAAGTTCAGACACCAAAAAGCCAACGAAAAAATGCTTTGTTCTTATCGAAATCTGCCACGAGGGTTCTGCTCCCCACGTCTCCTGAGGTTTGGGGTTGTCTGTGGTGCAGTCCTTAAGCTGTAGGAGTTGCTTTCTCGCTATGTCCATGTGCACACCACCTTCCATGGTGAGAAAGGTGGCTTTTGCCTCTGGTGTCCTGCTCCCTCCAAAGAGCAGGGCTTAAAATTCCTGCCAAACTTGCATCTGTGGGAGAGGTTTTAGCTGGGCTCTGATGAGGAAGTGCTGGCTGATGGTGGAGGAGGGAGGGCAACACGCAGTGGGAAGCCCAGGAGGCTCTCAGGGCAGCGGGTGATGGACCAGAAAGTCAAGGAAAAGCAGCAACACCTAGAGAGATCCCACACCACGGGCTGGGGATGCTTGTCAGTGCAGCTTGGTAATGGTTGAGAGCTGTGGGTCTCCACTGTATCCAAGCTGGGCAGGGGTTAGGGGTGGCCACTGGCTTGTTTCCACAATATTGAGAGAAAAGGAGACCTTTGTCAAGCAAGCTGAGCTGCTCTGAAGGGCTGGGCACTTTGGTTGAATGAGCCACCACTTGTCATCAAGGAAATGGGGCATTCAGGAGTGCGGTAGCTCTGCCCAATCTGCACCTGTAATACCAGGGCATCTCTGCATTTAAAACTCCAAGCAGGATAGTGCTAGCGGGGCTTTTCACTGCTGTGCCGCTACCCCAAAACACAGAGAGCAGAAATCCAGATACTCTGTTGGAGCAGAAGGATAAATGACCTGAACCCAGGGGTCCCAGGAGGAAGTTTGCAATCCATACAGCCTTTGTTGTTTCTCTAAAAAATAAGAATGATCGCACTGTAAAAAGTCAGAAATCAAGATTCACCTATCCAGTTTTCCATGCGAAGGGTATTCAGGGCTTGGGGGCTGTGTTGCAGAGTCTTTGGGGCTAGATCTTGGCATATCTGCCGAATCTTGGACAACTTCTGAGCCAGCCAGCACCTCCTAACAGGGCTCGGTTTGATTTGCTTGGTCAAAATGCTTCTTCTGAATGGAGGAACAGGATTAGATTCTTTGTAGCCTATGTTTCTCAAAAACACAAGAGAAATTTTGTTAAAGCAGTGTGCAGCTCGGCTGGTGTTTTAGAGGTACCAGGCTTTAATCAACATCACTGAGAAGTTCAGATCCCAACTTTAATTCCTTTTTGTTTGTAACTGGGAGCTCTGAGGAGTCAACAGATTTAGTGGCTTGAACAGATGGTTTTGTATGTGTGTGGGTTTTTTTTTTTTTTTTTCCCCCAGAGCTGGGTTGAATCTGAAATACACCTTTATAATTGCTGCTTTTATCTATTCTGCTTGATATCTGCTAGAACCACTGACCAATGGACATTACATGGGCTAATGTTATTCATGCTGTATTATTTCAACTCGGGCAGAAGTCTTCTCCTGCATTCAGCAGTTAGCGCAGTGAAAAATCTTTTAATCTCCTTCTGCTTTCTCTAAAGGTTCAGTTATGCTGTGAACTGACAATATAAATGGAAATTTAACATCTAGGATTGTTTTCATTCCAGTCTTTGCATGAAGGCTGCGCTCCTTGTGAGGCAGAAGTGCTGTGCGCTGCACCGCTCTGTGCATGAGTGTGCATTTACAAGCACACCCCTTGCAAGGGCAGAGGAGACTTTTCCCTGCTGTCAGTGCTTTCAGAGCTGTAACATGGAGGCCCATACCCAGCTGCCCCAGAAGATGCTCTCTTTAAGAGCGTCTTCCACCAGCTGAGAGCGTTGCAGAATAATTCAGCTGGGAAGGGACCTCTGGAGGTCTCCAGCCAAGCCTCCTCAGTTTCTGAGTGTCTCGGGGTCCTGCCCAGCCAATCTGGGATATATTCAAGGATGGAGATGACAGCACCTTGGAGGTGCCTGCTTGCTGGTCAGCAGTCCCTGGGGATACACCTGCTCCCAGGGCTGGATGGGCAGTCCGATGGTATAGGCATGGGTGTAGATGTGCTCTCCCTTGCCATAAAATTTGATGTTGGGAACTTCCTGTCCATTCTGCACTGGTGTTGTCCCCTCCAAACAAGGGGACTTTCCATGGGCAGGGAGATCCACTGCCATGGCCACATCTGCGTGAGGAAGATCTCAAACCACCATGGGCATGGTCCAAGGCCAAGCAGCTGGGCTGTGTCCAACACCCAGAGGGGAAAACTGCTCTCCCTAAAGTGCTGGACATGCTCCTGCTTGCCCAAATGGCAAGTGTGTGTCCAGGTGGGCAGTGGGCACAGATGCTGACCCCAGCTCCATGGATCCCCACTCGGACCCTCTGGCCTTCCCTAAGGTTGAATAAGTGCTTTTGGTCTCCCACCTTCATTTCTCCATCTCTACAATGCACAGGTGCCCATCTTGCAGGCCGCTGGGTATAAAGTTCAGGGAACAGGGAAAATGCAGATGATTCTGCTCCTTTGTAGGTGAAATTCCTGGGGAAAATGTAAATGTGGATGGGGAAAGGTGGATTTCTTGTTTTCATCCTCCTTTCTGTGGTCACAATTGAGGAAAGGTGTTACAGGACATGTCTGAAGAATTGTATTTAGCCACAAAAAGTTGGTCAGGTATCTCTGCTTTCTTCAGGAAATAGATTTAGAAATTAAACAGAAAGCTGACAAAGCTGAGATTTTTGGATGAGCAATAAAAATCTCAATTCTTTCCTAGTGTCATATATATATTTTTTTTAAGAATGGTTTTAACATTATTTTATTTTAATTCAGGGGGAGGCATTGTCCCAGGGTCACCCATTGCAGTAGTGGGAAGAGTGACTTAGGCCCCATCTCCTCTGTGAAATCTGCTTAAAAATAATGATCTGGGGGAAAACCTGGCTGCTGACACCAACTGTAGGACTTCCTTATCTAGCTGCTCTGATCAATAGGCTTGCTTTCCCCGTGTAGCTGATCGATCTTGACTTTTTGAGTCCGACAGCAACTTTTTGTAATGCCAGCTGATGCAGGGCCATGGAGACTTGTGGCCACTTCTCAATAGCAGGGGATTTGTTGAAGTAGATCAGATCTGGAGTCACTGAGAGGGAATTAATGTGAAATGCTTTGATGTTAGTTTTACAGTTGCTTTAATAGGCGTAACTACACTATTAAACTGATGAGCCTGTATTTAACTCTTATTTGTACTTGAGTGGAATGAATGTTTTCCTTTAGGAAGGATGAATTTTACAGAGTAAAAGAGCTACTATAAAACTCCCAAATGCCTCAGCAGTAAGGATGTGACAGCTTGCAGCCTGAAACCCAGATTCCTTATACTGTGGTAGTGCCTTAAAGTCCTATTTCATCCTCTTCTCCCTCACCCCAATTACATTTCCCAAATGTCTCTGAAGCGATGGTGTTGGGCACACAGCTGGTTAGACCTTGGGTAGTCACACACAAGTAAAATTGTCATCTTGCTTCAGCAGAGCAACTCCTGACTTCAGCCAAAGGCAGCTTCTTCCCTGTGTTGTTGTGTTATGTGGTGGAGAACATCCCTACCTTGACACAGAATGGGACTTTGATAAATTAAGGCTATATAAGAAGTTGCAGAAGTTGCTATATAAGAAGTTGTACTGGTGTGGTATAGACATGAGCTGGCTGCACCCTCAGATTTGGGTTAACTGTGCTAAAGAGTAAGAAAAGTGTTTTCTGACGTTTTTTAGTGGTAGGTTCTCCTTTGCCCATGAGTGACAGCAGCTATACTGCTTGGTTGTAGAAGCAGGGAGAGAAACTGCAGGTGAAGTGGGCCACCGGCCGTGGGGCCATGCCAGGAGGGTATGGGCAGATGACGGGGTGGGCATTTGCATTGCTCACTTCCCTGCTGTGTTGTCCTCCAGCTTCTCAAAGCTTCCTCCCAGCTGGGCTCAGAGACCAAGGTGGGGTCCCAGCGTTGGTGCCTGTTGGGCTGTGAAAAGCAGAAGGAAGGGGAGACCCAACAGGCTGGGGTGAGCTTACAGATCCAATGTCCACGAGTCCAACAACAGGGAAGATCTTATAACATCTATAAAACCTCTGTACCATCTTTGCGGTAGGCAGTGGGGTGAAAAACCTTTAATCTTGCTCATAAAGTGAGGGGTAGAAATTTATGGCCGGGAGGGAGGCTGGAAACTGAGACAGAACAACCCTGCTGAAATCCCCAAAGCAAGAAACAGATTTTTTTTTTTTTTTTTCTTTTTTTTTTTTCCCCCCTCTTCTTGGCTATATCTTTTAACTGAAGCTCGTGCAGATTTGTCACAGGTCAGAAAAACTTAAGCCGTGATTTGTAGAAGATGAATGAACTTTTAAAATCAATTTTGTGGTCCCCGGTGTCAGTGGGGTGCCAATCACTCTGTGCTGGTGCTGCCTGGTTCCTCTGCCGGTATCATTAGGAGGCGTGGGCAGCATTCATTACAGGGAGGCTGAGTCTTGCTGCCTGTTAATGGAATTGAGCTGCCTGACCTTAACGTGTGACTGATATTTAATTTGAATTTTCTCTGGACTCCAGCAGGCTGTAACAGAAACAATACAGGCCCAGCGATGCAAAGCCTTAGCCCTGAGAAGAGAGCAAGACAAATTAAATTTAATAATTAGTAAAAATCCTTGGGGCCTAGAGGTCACATGTGGAACTAAAAAAAGTGTAATTTTTTTTTTTTTTCCACTTTGCAACTGCATGGGTTCCTGGTAGTGTCTCATGTGCCGTGGGGAGGAGTGTGGTACAGTCTATTCACCCTGGACTGGTGGGAAGTTTCGAGATGCTCCTGGCCCCACTCAGATGGGTGCATCTCCAGCCCCATAGCCATCACCATCACCCTCCTGGTATCCTTTGCTTCACTAAGATGCACAGGCCCTGTGCCCCTGAGATCTTCATCCATGGGGTCTCTCCTGACGCACCCATTGCCCCATGGGGTCCTTCCTTGCAGGTGGGATACCTGCAGCAATTGGGCTCCTTGCGGTCCCCCACGTGGCCCCACGGATGGTCACCTGCTAAAAATCTGTCTGGGTGCCCAGGGTGGATGTGGTCACCCCCATCCCAGGTGCTCAGTTGCAGTCCTTGCTCTGGTGGGAAGTGCAGGCAGCAGGCTGAGAACATCTGTGCAACTGGGTCACAAGCTGGACCAAGTGGAGGATGTTTTCTTCCCATCCCACAGGATTTTTGAGACTGTGGGAAGAAGTACAAACCTCTGCCTGTGGCTCAGGGCTTTGGGCTCTTCCTGGGACCCACCACTGGTCAGTTCCTGCCCTGCGAGTGCCAAAGATAAAAGGTAAGAGTAGGTGTCTGGGCTGGGACCATCAGCCAGGTTTATTGCCTGTTCTCCTCTCACCATGAGCTGCACTTGCCCCTTGGTGCAGCAGGGCAGGCAGGCAAGGTACAGGCAGGGGGTTCCCAGCACAGGGCTCTTGCAGGAAAAAGTAAAATTGGAGAATGAGCCCACCATCCCAGCTGTTTGGCAGGGAAAAGTGTGGTCCCTCCTCAGTCTAGAGCCGATGAAGATGTCTCTGGCGCCAGGAGGAATCTCTGGGCTGGCGTGGTGCTAGCTAAAAGATTGAATTACAATTGCTTAAATGCCTCCTGAATGTTTAGGGCCATGATGTTGTAGAAGGTGCTCTGTCATCCTTTGGGAAGGAAAGGTTTCTGCTCCATAAGATGCAGGAATGGCATACATAGACAAAGCTGAGCTATGTTACAGTCTGAAAATCTGCTGCCCACCTCCCTGGGGCTGACCCAGTGCCCTCTGGAATGAGTCTTTCTGCTCTTGGTCATGTGTATCCATGGCTTGCAGGGCAGCAAACCACCTGCTGCTGGGAAAAATGGTTCATGTAAGGCAAAAAAGGGGTATCTAGGCTGCTACTGGTAGAAACTCAGCCCTGTTATTCTTTGCTTCATCATACTAGCAGTGGTAACACACTAGCTGGCATGGGAGCCTTGGGTGGGGTGGCATCTGTAAAAGCCCTGCAAGCATGGGGTGATGTAGGAGACCTTGGCTGGTCACAGGGAAAAAGGTGCCTGAAGCATCACCAATAGGTAGCGGGGAAGGGAATGGCATGGCAGCAACCTGCGGTTGTACAAACACCTTTTCATGGGAGATATGCAGAGGAGATGGTCTGGTCCTGGCCCACCATCCACCACTTCTGCTGCCCAGGACAGCGTTGTCCTCTCCCCAGCTCCCCTGTCCTCCCCTGTAAAACAGGGTGTATTAACCAGCCTCGTTCTCTCTGTGCTGGTTAAGTGTCCCTCCGTGCCATTTAAGTACAGAAAGAGCTAATTTGGGTGGGCTGTGATTCACCATGGCACAAAAAGTCTGCTTGAAGGCCCTGTAGAGGAACTGAAATAAAACAAATTTCAGATGGTCTTACAAATGAAGCTGAAAGGTCATAACAATATCAAGCAGGAGGTCGTGTGCGGCACTGCAAGCCTCTGCTAAATATCAGCCAAAGATTAGTCCATCCTCTCCAAAAGGCCAAGAGCTAAAAAGGCTCCGAGTTCCTTCTGCCACATGTTCAAATTCACAGCATCTAAAAATGGCACAAGCCCCCTGTGAAATTGAGATGCAACTTCAGGAACAGCAAGTTCAAGGGAAAATGTCAGGCCGGTGAGGTATGCAAAAATGAATTCGGAAAATTCTTAGATTTCCTTTTCTTTTTTTTTTTTTTTTTTTAAAGCCAAAAGAGACTTGTAGATCGTGTGGCTAGGGCTAATTAATTTGGCGTTTTGCCAAGTACTGTCATCCCAGTTTAATCAGCAGCTGTGAAACAGAGCGCTGTCCATCTGCCAGCCTCCTGTCTTGGCTTCCTGGGGATGGCCTCAATGGATGGACAACCATTTTGAAAGATAAGGTTCTGGGGGTGGAGGAAAGCTTGAGCCAGTCTGAGATTGATTAACTGCTTGTTTAGGCCCCCAGTGAGGTGGGAATAGTCAGTCCTGTCTGGCTATGGTCTGCTGTGTGGTTGCATCTGCTTAGCTGTTTCTGGATGTCCATTAGGTCCATCACCACATCCTGCATTTGTTTGAAAATCTGGTCTTTTAAAGGCTTCATCTGACATAAAAGTTGTCCATGCAGGAACTGTACTGGAGACAAATTTCATCTGGGAAAACCAGAGTCAAAGCATTAATTTAACCAGGGGCTTAGACTCTTGTGGAAAGAGCTCAACAAGGCTGCAGTCTTCTCCCCAAGGCCACCAACTTTCTCCTAATAGTATTGTGCTAATTACCTGGCAAATTCCTCAGCTCTTGTGCTGGCACTGGTGGCTGGTCGAATTGGGTTCAGTAATTCTCCCTAGACCAACTTCTGGTGTCTGACACCGGGTGTCCCACAGCCTCCAGAGGTCCAAGAGCAGGAGTTTGAGGAGCAGCTGAACCTCACACCCATTAAAACCACTAAGAGCCCATATGGGACACCCTGCAAACATGAAATAACCCATCGGCATGAGAGAAATCTCACCCTGTATGTGGCCGGCAGTGACTGATCCTGAAAACATGTGGGTGGATGCATCAGTTAAGTTAAAAAGTGCCTGGTGTGCGGAAAGCCCTGGGGACACATGCTTTCCCTGCCACAGCATCCCCTCTTCCTCCCTACAGCTGACAGCTCACCTGACTCCAGTCATTGCCATTATTTGTATTTATGGGGCACTTAACCAGCCCTATAAACAACAATTTACAGGTTATTCTGCAACCTGTAACTGAAAACCTCTTTGTTTTGTTGTCTCTGTTAACAGCAGCACCCATAGCCCCAGGAGCTGAATTCCCTCTGAATGCCCGTTTTGTGTCTCAACAGCAAGGCTGGCTTTGGGAAGCATGATAAGGGTGGCAACCTGGTGCCGCTAATGGGCTTTCCAAGGGGGTTTGCTTGCCCAGTGGGGCTGAGGGCTGCGTGCCCTCCCCATAGCTGCTGTGCTTGCTGGCTGTGCTGAATGGCAACGTGTAGTTTGCCAAGGTGGATGTAATAAAAACAATATCCACGTGAGAGAGAAGAAATGTTTCTGAGCAGGCTCAGCAAAACCACTGTCAGGAATGGTAAAAATCATAATGGGAGGTCAGCTCGGTCCCAGCCGGGTGGTTTGCTCCTGTGAGTGATGGGAGGAGGCAATTCTTTGAAAGAAAATGGTGAAGGGAGATAAACTCGAGTGCTACTGCCTTGGTAACTCTCCTTCCAGGTGTCTTAAGGCTGCCTGGTTTGGTTTTTGCCTTGCTGAGAGGCACTTTCTTCTCCTGGTAACTCCCCCAGGTCCCTGGTGCTTTCCATCCCACAACGTGCCCATCATGTCCAACCAAGGCATTGATGTGGTGTGAGGACTCTGGATCCATCTCAGTTTCCCACCCTGCAATGCTCAGTTTAGCTCTGCCTGAACTAATTTGACGGGGAGCAGACCGCTGGAGATTGTGTTTCGCTCAAAGGAGAGAGCAGAGTTTGCTGCCAGGGTCCCTCTCCTCCTCCCCTGCATCATCCTCATCTGCTCAAGCCCCTCATTCTTCCTGTGGCAGCTGCAGAAGACACGAAACCAGGAGTTGCAGGTTTGCATATGGGCCTCCCTCATCACCTGGCTTGGTTCATTCTGGATTTGTTGGTAGTTTCTCAGTATTTAATATTCACACGGATTAATCTTTTGGCTCTGCAACAGCTTTTCTGTTTGAGGTAGCTGGGTTTGTTTCTTTAAGCTAGTTTAATTACTGGCACCCTATTGCCTTTAAATTTAAAAGGGGAAAAAAAAAAAAAAAAAGCCGTTCATTGACGGCGAACACAAGGAGTGCAGACCCACCACTGCCATCTTTCCTGCAGGCAGATTGAAGCCAGTGTGTGTGGGTTTGCAGCACACACAACTGCCACAGCCTGATGTTAAGAAAATGCTTCCCAATCGTAGACCGTGCCTGGTGTTTTCTCCAGAGACCCAGATGTGGCAGCTGGATTACGCCGTATGTCAAAGAGAGGTGAGAAGATCTCACTGTGGTTGGAGGTGGCTTTGGACACAGTGTGGCAATGTATCCAGCGAAAAATTCCTGCAGCAGCCTCCTTGCAGCAGGAGGATGCTTCTTCCTTGGGTGCAATTGCTATGCCATGTCAGAGTAGTTTCATATGAGCGACTTCTTGCTGTGACATCTCCTACGTGCTTTGTAATGTGGCTTGTGTTGCTCAAGGACAGGCAGCCCAAAGTGTACCTGTATATTTGGGAGTTTTCCTTCCGATTCACTACTCCCTCATTCAGTGAGTCACCTGGATCCTGTACAAATCCATACCATATGTGGGCCATCCCATTCCTCCTGGAGACTACACGTACGCAGGGCTGGTGGCAGGTTGGGATCTTCTAGGACAAGGGGTGGGCTCTGCAGCACAAGCCAACTGCCTTGCTTCCAGCCAGCAAATTCCCCGTACCTCTCTTGCAAGTTATTCTTTGCTGGGTCTACTGGGATTCGGGGGGCTGAGATGTGGGACAAGCGCGTGTGGAGGCTCTGTGCATGCTGTTGGGTTGCAAGCCTGGCATTGAGATGGAGGACTTACTGGGAGGCTGTTTTGGGGGAAAACTTCCAACCCTGTAGGGTTGCTTTCAATCCTCCCTCCCAGCAAATGGGGACATGGCTCAGAGGGGATGATGGGTGGATCTCCACCTCAAGGAAAGGACATTTTCCTAAAGCAACATCTGCGTAGTCCTGAGGCCTGACCCAACATCAGCCCAGCTACCCATATCAGTGCAATGTTCCTGTATCCAGCAGCCCCTTGCTGCCTCCTGTGAAAAAAAAAAAAAACCACAAAAACCCAGCCCTGCAGATAACAAAGCATTTGGATAACGGTACTGGCTGGACAGTAGCCCAGTATCCCACTGGGGAACCTCCGATGTCGAGCTGACTGTATGAGCAAAATCACTGCTATTTCTCTCTGCTCCAGCTGAGGTGGACTTTTGAAGGGCAGCCAAGCCCTTGGGCTGGGGGCTTGGGGTGTCTCCTTGGCTTTTAGCCACTGAAAAGTAGCTGGCCTTGATAGAGCAAACTCTGTGTTTGGGGTAAATCTGAAAGTGCTAAATCCTGTCGGATAGCTGACAAAACCCAGTGCTCACCCAGGGGGTCGTTAGATAGTGCTGGGCTGCAATAACTGCCTGAACTCTAGAGAAGGGGGATGTCGCAGGGGCGCAATTAAAATGGCAATCCATCCTCAAAACGTTACTGACATTGATTAAAGGGCTTGGGGAATTTTGCTGTGTTTTAGCTCTTCCTGAACATCAGGCTTACTGTGCCAAAGATCGAATAATCCAGGGTTGCGCGTCACCCCTGGAAATCTTGGACTGTAATGCTGGTGCTGCGCTGGGTGAAGGACACTGATCCTGTTAAAGAGTGGATATTAAAAATTTAAGAAACGGCATTGTGGACTCTGTATCTGAAAAAAGCCTGCCATTATTCAGTATAAGCTGCTTTTCCAAAATTATCGGAAGATAGGAAAAAAAATCCCACACACTTTTTCTTTTCCCGTTTTACATGCTTAAGCCCCCCCCAAAAAAAAGCTTATGAGATTTAAGCTATTTATTACCAAATAAAACTGCATCTGGGCCGTGTGCTTCTGTGCCAAGTTTTGGCCTCACGAGAGCACAAACGTTGAGAGTTACGAGCCCCTTGAAAGTGAGGTTGACGACGGAAACGTTGACTTAGTCTTAACTCTCTTAGGGATGCCAGATGCTTGCTGAGGTATTTCAGAAGCTGGCTGCAGGGAAGGGAGATGCTGCCTGCGATGTGGAGCCGTATCTGCAGCATCCTACCTGGTTGCTGCCAGGCCACCTGCAGCCCTGCGGGATATTCTTGATGGAATAAGCAGGAACCTGATTTTCTACTCCTGTTGTGGTGGAAAAGCGAGTCCCTTGCAATCAGCCTCCTTTGACTTCAGCGGAAGGGGAAAATACCCGCAAGTGGGTGGATTTTCATGCTGGAAGCATGACAGCTGTTGTCACCTTCTCTATCCCACATGCCAAAAATTAGTTCTTGTCCAAGTGAGGGGATGTCCTTTAGGAAACCATCCAGCCTGGGCTTTATCAGCCCTGGTGTTGAAGAGGGGATTTGGGCTGTGGCTATGTGGTGCCCAGTGTTTCAGCCTGTGTTGGCTGCAGCTCAGTCTCAGCAGATGGGTTTTGTCAGGCTCATTACCAGGCTGTTGAGCCTCATCCTGCCCAACCAGTGCAAGGTACCATTTGAGGCTGTGCTCAACTGCGGTTTCACCTTTGCTCTTTCTGATGTGGAGACACAGGTCTCCTGCAGTGCCTCCCTCCAGGGTGCATGCATGGCACCCTTGGGCTCCTCTCCAAGGCTCCTTTCTGGCTTTGGCATCAGTAGAAGGGGTTTATTGCTCCCAAGTGACACCCCCACCCTGCTTTTTATATAGCAAACACTTGTGCCTTCAGATGCTGCTGGGGCTCTGGGAGCTCATGGTTTGCTGATTACCAAAAAAATCACCTTCCCTCAGATAGCCTGTCACCAGCAAATAGGACCTGTATGGTTGTTCTTAGATGGGTAACTTTACATTTAGCCTTATAAAATACATATTTCTTGCTGTCTGCGTAGAGTTTTCCCTTATATGTTATTACAGCAGGGCTTAGCAGCACTAACTCATGCCAGGACTTCATGTAAAGTAAGAGCTGCTTCTGCATGGAGAAACTGATGTTTTACTTGTACTTTAAACACAGCTCGCTCTCTCTCCTGGAGTGTCACATACCTATAAAGTCTGGGATATTAACTTTAATAGGGAACAGGCTTCCAGGACAACGTTTGATTTTTAGCTACAGACTTCTTATTCATGGACCATAAAAGGGGAATTGCCAAGATGTGGCGCGTCAGGACTCAGGGTAGCTGGGGTTTTCCCAAACCTGAGTTCAAGCCAGTTCAGCATAAAGAGCCACTGAGTTGCCCTGACCCATGCCAGCTCGCTGCTGGCACCTACCACATCTCATGTGGCTTCCCTTCAGCCTTGGTCCTTGGGATGGACCACGGCCCTGGCTGCTGCCGTAGCGCTGGGCGTGCAAACAAGTCCCTGCAGGGCACCTCCAACCAGTGCACAGTGATGGTCTAACCTCCAAAGTCTTTCAGGTTAATGAAATGAAGTCGTCCAGTGGGGAGTGGGAACTTGCAGGAGCTCTGCAGGTGCAAGCCCCCATGCTGAGGGCTGCTCTGGGACCAGGTGGTGAGCTCGTGGGCTCAGGATAGGACCTTATAGTGTTGTATGGGGGACTTGCTAACCTTGTTGCATTCGCTGCATCCCATGGACCTGCCTACCAGGAGTGTTTCTTCTCTCTCTTAAGAGATAATCTTCATTTTTTGTACCCTAGCATTTGTAAGATGTTCCTGTCTTTTTTATATTGTCACTCGGAAGAAGTGCCAGCTACTGCATGGCTTCTGCCTCGTGGGTAAGGAGGGGCATTTTTTGGTGTGGTTTTTGAGCAGTCGCTAAAAAAATCAAGAGGGACCGTACAGTATATTGGCTTCCCTGGGTGGCAGGTACCACGCATGCTGCAGTGTTGCCCTCCTGTCCCTGCTGAGGGTCTCATGTAGCCTCATAGATGTTATGCACAGCACCTGGCATGTCTCTGCAAGGTTTAGGATGAAATCCAGAAGGTGACCTGCAGCATGGGATCAACCAATCCCTTTGCAAGCAGATGTCCCATGTCCTGACTCTCATCCTTGCCTCTCGCCTCTCACTATTAGCCCTCAGCATTAATAGCGGCACTAACACCACACCCAGCACTTGCCACCTCCCTTTCTTTAATAGCCAGCCTGACTGCTGGCTGCTCCCCAGGGCTGCGCTCTCTTGGTGAGGTCAGACAGCTGGTTTTGGTGGCACATTTCTGCAGATGCTAGGAGAAACAAAACTTGGAGCTGGATTCCACTGTCAAAAAGCTCAGGCTTTTGGGCTGATTTGCCAGATAGCCAGCAATGAAGAAAGGCTGGACTGTTTACGGTTGGACTCGACGTTAAAGGTCTCTTCCAACCTAAACGATTCTAGGATTCTGTAACTGCAAAAACGTCCCCCATCTAACCTGATGTGCTGTTCCCAGAAATGGTGAAACACTCCACCCATTTCCCAAACCAACCCCACAAATCACTGCCACTCGCTCTGGAGCTGTGGGGACATGTTGGGTGGGATCTCCCACCTCCAGGCTTAAGCTGCAGAAAAAAAACCAAGCAGGAAAACCCAGCTGGTGATTACAGCCTTATTTGAAACAGGGTGGTGGTGGGGAAATCAATGCATGCAAAATGGAGACAGATGGGATTGGTGCAAGTAACCCTCCCAAAGCAGCCTCCTCTATGTTTTTAGGACAGGTTTCAAATGCTGCTCTGATCTCTCCCTAGCAGGGAGGTTTAAAGCAGGTCAGGCAAACTGCACCTCAAAAAGCACCTCTCTCCTCTTTGCTGGTAAGGGGAGAGCAGGATGGAAATCTTCACTGGGAATCTGTATTGACAGGGGAGACGAGGGGAGAGGAGATTGTTGGCACCACCACTGCTGGTCCTCAGCCAAAAGCTGCCAAGGAGGGAGGGGATCCTGGGGCCAGCACAGGACTGGGGTGCTGTCGCTGCATCCCCACAGCCTTGCGGGGCGGAGCAGTCCCATCCCCTGGGCTGTGCCGGGACCGTGGGTGAGCCCTGGTTCCTGAGTGCCCACGGGGTACGGGGGTACGGAAGGACTCGGCTCCTGTCTGAGCGGCTGTGGAGTGGCCTGGGTTGATGCTCAGCGGGTGCAGGTTTGAGACCAGGTGGGATCACGAAGCTTAAACAGTGACAAGGAGACAGCTGAGAGCATTGGCTCTTCCCATGAATGCCTTCTCCAGAGAAGGGTTAAAGTTGCATTTGGATTTCAGACCCACCAGGTCTGACAGCATTTGGGTGGAGGGATTCAGTTTGGGCTGTTGCAGAATTAAGAGGCTCCGTGAGCAATGCAGCACAGGACTCAAGATCCTTCCAGGTCCTTGACATGTCTAGCTGGGGTTTTTTTCCCCCATGGTTTTGGCTTTTTGCCTGTTTCTGGATGTCCCGCGGATCATTACTGGCAGGAGGGAGCTGCTGCAAGCCCCCAGGCTGGTCATTAGGAGCAGTTAAGAGTGTTTTAAGGCAGGTGTTGAGCACTTCCAAATGCCTGGGGAGAGCTTTGGACACTGTGAAAGCAAGGAAACATTGGAAACCCAAGTATTGAATTTCCCTTTCCAAACAACTGGCTGCAGCATATCGCTGCCCGTCAAAGGCGAAGGCTCCTGCATGCACAAGTCAGCACGTTTTTACATTCCCAAGGGCAGGGATAGGGTTCTCTCCAAGTGCTTTCCCATTGCTTTCTGCAGGCAGAGCCAAGTAATAGACCACTGTCACGTCAGGATTTTTAATTTTTTATTTTTAAATTGAGGATGAATTCCTTCCCCTGGCTAATTTTCCCATTTCCAGGTTGGAGACTAATTTGCTTGGATATAACACCCTGCTAGTAATTTATAACCACAAAAAGATGAGCTCTCTTGTTTCCTTTGACCAAAAGGGCCCCTGGCCCCCTCCAACTCCCTTTTCAACTTTTTCTTTTTTAATTGGGCTAACAGTCCAAACCCTGGAGAAGAGCCGTTGAGCCCAGGCGCCTGCCAATAAAGTGGGGAAAGCTCCGATTTTGTTTGCTTTCCCCACCGTATGGCACGTAAAATTGGTTTTGGTTACACATAGGATCTGGCTGGGATGATCGTGGGGGAGAAGGGATGAGTGAGCAAATCAGGGTGCCTGGCCGATGGCCAAAGCCCCAGTAATTGCCTTGAAGTTCAGGTACCGGCCAAACCCTCTCTGCCCTCAGCAGTGCAGGGGTTTTGCCTCCAGCATAAGCCCTGCAAACAGCTGAACAGCCCAAAAATGTTGGTGAGACCTGAGATGCAACCCCTGCTTTTAGTGCAGGATTTGAGGGTGAGCGATTCCTGTTGGCCATTCATTCCCCATCCTTGCCGACGCCTTCAGACCCAACAGAAACGAAAAAAGTCACAGAGGGGTTTTGCAACATCTCCAAAGCTGGGTTTCCACCATTGCCCTTTCCTGGCAAATGCACAGAGCTGGGCCCAAAACTGTGAGAAATGGGGTGGTTTGGGGAAGAAGAGCTGGGCTGGGTGGGAAATATCATGCCAGGCTGATGGGGCCACCCGTCCCTCCAGCCACACGAGAGCCTGGGAGGGGAGGAGTGAAACTGGGACCATTAAATCTCCGAAAACATTTTCTTTCAGCACAGTTCAGCTTTTTTTGTGTGTGTGTGTGATGATCCAAAAATCATAAATGCACCCTCCAATACAGTACATGAGAATAAAGCTATAATTAAAACATAGTGCAAAGTACAAAAGCAAAAAGATGGATTTAAGTGTAGCAACGCTGCTGAAGTGTTTCTCTTTCCTCCTCGGAAAATATTGCTGAATTCAACACGTTCCTGTGAAACATCATCTTCGACAAAACTTTTTTCTTCCCCCTGAAGCTAGTGGAAAAGGGTTGCAGGGAAAGAAAAAAAAAAAAAACCCTCAGCCAGCTCTGTATAAACAGCAGTCTCTCTGCCCAGCCATACCCCATCGCTAGCTTTCACCTCTTCCCATCCCCACCACTCAGCATCGCCTCAGCCCTGGCATAAATATCCTGATAAACGCCCGTTATTGCCAGTTGTAAGTGTTTTTTTTGTTGAATGCCGAGTCTAGGTTCTGGAAGGAGTCCCACCTCGGCATTTTTTGGGTGCGCGGGTTTCACCCTGTGGCGTGCAGGGGAGGAGATGCTCTGCTCCGTGGCAGGGACCGCGGGCGCGTACGAGCCTGTGCTGCAGCCACGCCAGCTCACGTCACTCAGCGATTAATGAGAGGCTTCGTTAGGGCGGGAGGATGTTGAATGGGGGTCGTACAAGCAGGCGGGAGGGCAATCTCCGGTCTCCGAGGTCTGTGTTTATGTGGGTTTTGGGGTGAGCTGAGCTGTGTTTTGCTGTGCCTGCACAGAGATCCGTGGAGGCGGGGTGCAATAAGGGCTGTTGGGTGGCAGTGACCTCCAAACCATTAAACAGCGATGGGGGAGCCTATCTCAGCCCTGTTCCCCTAAACCCCTTTGCAGCGTGTTTCCATCAAACGTGCAAGACTCTGAGCTAACCCTAACCCTAACCCTGTCCTCCTGGACAATAAACCTCCAAAACCTCACGTTTCCATCCAGGACCCAACCGCGCTCCACCAACCACCACAGACCAGCCCTTTGCCCACCGCAGGGGCTCCATCCTGACTCAGTCCCTGGCGCTGCGCAGCCTGGCCAAGCAAATAAGGCAAAAGAAAATGTTCTTTATCCATCACTAATGTGTGCTGGGGCTGCTCCTCGCCCAGCCACGGGCTGGTGCTGGGGTCTGCTACCCGTTGCATGGCATTAGATGTGTGGGGCGGCAGGCGGCACCCTGGGCTGGATTTGAGCTGGCTGCCTATTATTTTTGGCACGGTTGTTGCCATTTGCTTAATGAAATGGGAAAGCTGTTGGCGAAGGTGCTGAAAGTGAGACAGATTCCTTCCCGTCTGATAAATTTTTTTCAAATTCTTTCCTCCTCCTCCTCTTCCATCCTCCCTGCCCCGATCTCCTCACCCTGCAGTTTGCTGTCCTATAATGGGAATGAGATGACATGCTAGCTCCCTCTCTGCAAGACCGCTAAATTTTTCTGCAGCTGAATATCCCGTGGATTTGGTCTGGGGGGTTATTTTTTTCATTTTTTTTTTTATTTCCCAGGTGCATTGTCACCCCTCATTTCCTATTAGTAAGTCAATTTAAGTCTTTTAATAAGGGTATATTCACAACTAATTTGCAAAGGGTTAAGACATGGCTGACGGCACCAGGCAGCAGCATGTTTGTAAGGGCAGTCCTTCTCCGTGTGCCACGTGAAGCCGGAGCTGCTCCCATGATTTTAGCCTTTACTTGCTGTATACCATTGGGATAGATGCTAACTTCCCACAGTGTTCCTGTCTCCAGCGGGAATTTTAATGCATGTCCAGGAGAACAAGCTGCAGGTGCCTGGGTTATTAAAAGCCCGGTGGGCTCTCTGCAGAGTCCGGTGCTTGGAGAGGCACCCTGGATGGTTCTGGTTTATGGGGTTTATCTGCCGTCCCAGGGCAGGAGGAGGGGTTGTGGGGGCTCTAATTGGGGTGAAATGCCCAAGACGGCGCGGCTCCAGCCCCGGTTCGGCCGATTGCAATGGGCAGATCTTCCGCGGCTGCAAAAACTGTCCGTGAGTGAAGCCAGGGCTCTCCAGGAGCTGCCATCTCGCTCTCCGCCGCGATGGGATCAAGATGTATAAATAGCCCCAGTCTCCCTTCCCACCCCCCCGGCCCCCACATGCTCGCATGCGGACCATGAATGCCTCGACAAGCCGGCCAGGTTGCCTTACCCAGGGGAAAAATTCACATGCATCGCAGGCAGCTTAACAGCATAAGACAGATTTTGTTTTCCTTTCGAAGGCGGCTGCTCTCCCTGGGCTGCAGCTGTCTGCTCGAGATACCTATCCCCAGTGCCAGCTCTGGGTCTGATCCGCTGTCCCTTACCAGTAGCTGGGTCGCTTAAAAAATATTGCTGCCACGAGGAAAGGAGGTGGAAATAAATTGTTCTGCTTTCTGGGTTTTTCTTTTCACAAAGCCCGTAGCATCCCCTGGCTCTCTGCAGGGTTTACCCAGGGGCTTTGCATCACTGAGATGGGTCAGTGTTTAATGAGCGCACAGACCCCTTGAGCCTTTCTGGGTGAAATATTGGTGGACGGATAAATTTGCATGTGCATATGCATAGTCAGATCCTGACTGATGCTAAAGGAGAATCCTCAGTGATAAAAATACCCAGTATCAGACCAGTAAATTTCTGTGACTCGATGTCACATATCAAGCTGCAAAAATATATGAACTTGTCATTTGCAGGGTTCACCTGGGGGCACGAAGGAATTGGGAGCATTTCTTTTAATGAGAAAAAGTCCAGGCTGCTTCAGATAATGTATAGAAACAATAAATATAACTGTAGAACTGAGAGGAAAAAAAAAAAAAAGAAAAAGCTGTGAAGTGAGAAAGAGGTGGCGAGGAGGACGTGATGAGTTTCCCCGCGGGTTTCCGCTGCGTTCGGAGCCTGCGTGAGCGAAGGGTGGAAACAGCGCGGCAGCGAGCAGCCGAACAGGTTCAGCTATCCACACGCCTGCATCATCTGCCGGCTTTCTAAAAACGAATTTATACCTCCTCTGCTTGAGACTGCAGGCTGTAACACCGTCTTCCAGCTAAACATTTTGGGTGCTTTGTAAATAGCTGTTAAGACATTTTCCCCACAGGCTTTCTAGCTGAAGATCATCTTCACGGTGCAGGTAGGGATATGGGGCCACAGCGTCGCTGAACTGCGTAGCTGTGGGGAATACAGCAGACCCAGCTCCGTGGTGGGTCCTTGGCATCGCAGCGCGAAGCCGGAGCGTCTGTTGCAGTAGCAGAGGTGAACCAGACCGATTGGGGCAGCTACTGATCTGCACTCGTGTTCTGGCAGCAGCAGGAATTAATGAAGCGCCGATTCCCCCGCCCCTGGATCCCTGGTGCTGACCTTGGCTTCAGGACATGATGGAAGAAGCCAAGGGGGAGTGGATGCAGCAGCTACCGGAGCATCACGCAAGGCAGGGAGGTGTTGCTGATGCTCACCCAAAGGCACAAGATGGATGGGGTACCCAGGGGCACACGGTCCTACACCACCATGCCAAGCCATAGCTTGGCCCCAGGCATGTCAGAGGACCACGTAGCTCCTCTTTCCCACCCCGCAGACAGCCTGCCCTGCCCAAGACCTGCTTCACAGCTCCACCAGATCCCTTCTTTGCCTCCATGTGTTAGGGCAAACCTTTAGACTTTTGCAGGGCGCTTTTTAGACCTGGATTAGCTGGGCTCAGGCATTAACTGCCTTTGTGGCTTAGCTGAGGCCAGAGGGGTGTAAGGCAACAAGGGTTGTCCAAGCTGGGAGCTTGGGTGGGTGCGTGGGTAGGCTGAGAAAGACCTTGCAAATGTGTATGGTCAACAGAAGAGTATGAGGAGCTAATATGGAGAGGGAGAGGAAAGGCAAAGCAGCAGGGGAAATATCGCCCTGCTCTCCTAAGAAATAACTCTGTTTAGATGCTTGCATTGAGACAGAAGTCTCTGGTCTCAATGACATTTGGCCACAACTAGTTAATGGAAGACTACACAAAACTGGAGTAAGTTGTCTGCTTTGCTGACAGAGAAGTGACGCATTGCTCATCTCAGAGCTGCTGATCTGATGTTGCTCTGAGCTGTCATCATCTGCCACAGCAACAGTGTTTAAATGAAAGGAAGGAGCAACAGGACAAGGAAAGAAGGATTTCTGGCTGGTGGGCAGCCTGACAGTGAGCCCAGAGAAATCAGTCCTCCACGGCTCCAGGTATGAACAGCTGGAGCTACTCATGCCACTGGGAGGAGCACGTCAATGAGCCTCACGCAGTGGGGTGGACCCTCTCCTCCTGACCAGCAGGGTGGACATGGGGACACGTGTTTCCAGGTTGGCCTCAGGTCAAGAGCCTCTCAGGGCTGGTGAGGACTGCATTGCCTCTGCAGCAAGGACACTGGGCTTCCCCTTCCCTCTTCAGCTGGAGTAGGCAAGTGTTTGCAGCAAAGGCCACTGAAGCTGATGAACCTGTTAGGTGCCTTTGGGGTCGGGTGTAAAAAACCATCCAAGATCTGGCTGAACCCTCTTCCTGCAAAATCAAAGTATCCCAGTGGAGAAGGATAATCCTGCTGTAGGATGAGGACCAAAATTCTAGAGCCCATTGAGCGGGGAGAGGGTCTCTGCCTTGCCAATCCCAGAGCAACATTGCCTTCCTGCAGCCACCACTGGGGCAGGCAGTGGGGAACGTGGCTCATGGAGGGTGCAGTTAGCGGCTCTGGAGCTTGATAGGCACAGTTTCCAACCTCATTGGCTTAGCTGCAGAAATGTCCTCAAAGCTTAGCTAGTGAAAATATCAGCCCACCCCTTCTTTTGGGGAGTAAAAACAAAAGCTGGAGCCGGGTATCTGGACTGGCTTTTAGTCATGGATTGCTCTCTGCTGTGGCAGACATTACTGTCCTGGCAAAAAGCACATTAAATCCATGAATCAAATTTTCTTGAAGTATTTTATGGGCAATCCTTGTCGGTTCAAATGCAAATGTGATCTAGGACCAAACTGCGGCTTGGGAAAGAGAAGGAAGATGTGCTAGTGGAGTAATCATTAATAGACACTGCTAACGTGGGGTCCTCTGTTACGCTGAATGGGGGTGAGCACCTGTGAGCCAGATTCTGGTTTTGGTCATGGTGAGTTACCTGGAGCAACGCTGCTCAGCTGGTGTCAGCAGGGTGACACTGGTTTTACCTTGTGCATGCAAAATCAACGTGTGGACTTGGAAAGCAGTGTCTATCAAGGCCCCTTGTGGCTAGATACGATGAACAGAAGAGGGTAAACTTGAAAATAGATAACTCAGAGCTGAAATGTTCTGTTGTGCACTGTTATTTGTTTGCCAGGGCTTTCTGGGGCCCACCAGTACCACGCTTGGCAAGGACTGGCTCTTTGTTGTGCAAGCTGGTTCAGTTGTGCCAGTTGTATGATTTGATGACTGCTGATAAGCACAGAGTTGCTGAAGTATTCCCCAAAGTCTTTGCTTTGCCATCAAAATCCTCATCAGCAATTGGATTAGTTGTAGAGAATGAACAATTGTAATAGTGAATTTTGTTAAGACAAATTGTTGGGGTTTATTTAATCATATGGTCTTGGTCACATCTTTATAGTAATTTTCCTATGGAGGGAAATGGATCTTTGCACCAGTAGGTACCAGAAAAAAACCTAAAAAAATGATTGTTTTGATTGAGTAAGGTCTAAAAATAAGGCAAATTAACTCTCTGTACCAAAACAAAATGGGTTAGGCTTTTACTTTAGGTTATGTTGGCTCTGCATAGGCCCTGCATGCCTTCCTGCCCAGATACCAGAGGTGAAGTTTGTACTTTCTGGACTGCAGGGAAGTGTACGACCAAGTTCCTTGCAAGGACTGTCTTGGTGTGGGAGGAAAAAATTCAAGTCAAAAGTTCTGACAAGATGACCTGCCCACCCTGTGCTCTCTAGTTCCTCATGGCTGTGCCATCAAAGGTCCTGCAGATGTTTCACTAAATCAGACTAAGGCCTCCCAGGATACGTCAAAAGGCTGGAAATCCTTGGCTAAGGTTGCACCAGGCATCAAGAGACCAGAGAGATGCAGAGGATGAGAGACTGGCTGCTTCTGCTTTACTTAAGCGCTACAAAATTTGTCCCAGTAAATGTGGGGGAATATCACTAAGCTTCATCCTCTTGTGCCCTCCGAAGCCAGTTTTGTCTGAAATACAGCTAAACTGCTGCCTGGTGGCACAGGCTGGTGTGTTTGGGTGTGCAGAGGGATTAGCACTTTAACCTGCACTAGCACCTTGTCTTCAGGTGCCGTGAAGACCTGGAGGTGTCAAACGGCTCACCCGTGACTTGCTGTAGCTGTTTCCCATTGGGAGGACCCATGGCCATTAGAGGTTGAGCAAGTCACCATGAGTCGCTCTGCAAGTACCCAGCAAACACAGCAGTTAGGAGGCATCTCCCCATGATTGCGGTGTTGCTCAGCTTGAGCAATGGGCCAGGGCAGCACAGGACCCCCATTTCATTACTCAGCCTTTACCTGTCGGTGGGGTACGGTGAATTGGGGCCAGGCTGGCGGCAGCAAGTATAACGTGCAGTACCCAGGGATGGGGTACACAGATGGCTCATGGGTCTGGGTTTGCAGCTCCATCGCTGGGGAGCAGTGGGTCTGATCCCACCTCCTCTGGTCTTAATTAATAGCGTAGTTGAATCATGCCGTTATCTGACAGCATGAGAAACTATCACCTTAAGAAGTTCTGCTGCTGGTGGCACATGCATTTGCTACCCACTGCCTCTCTCAGAGGGGCACTACGGAGGATTAGTTTGTATTTAAGAGATGCTGTGTGTGATTACTTATGCACAATTTTGCAAAACATTCGTTTCTGTTAGGTCCTCTCCTATTGTTTCTCTTGCCGGCACCTGGCTTGCTTTGTGTGTTTTGTGTTTCCACACGGACGGGAACAGAGAGTGTTTGGGGCTCCCTGAGCTGCTGTGATGGCCTGGCCCGGCATGCCGGCAGAAGGGAGATGTGAGCAGAAGGGATCTGGGTGAAGAAGGCATCATGGGCATGTCTGGCCTGTGTCATGGGATGGCACTCAGTGTCTCTTGGTGCTGTTGTTCCTGGATTAAAAAAAAAAAAAAAAAAAAAAAAAAAAAAAAGAGGAGTTTTTAGGAAGATAAGGTGTTCGAAAGACTGTGTGAAAGGGTAGGTGTCCTACCCTGGGGCTGATCCTGAGCAAAAAGGCACGTCTAATAGCCTCACTCGAGTCTCATCCTTCACCTCTGAGCTGCCTCTCTCCTTAGTTTAAGAGCCAAAAGTTTTGCCGTGGTGCCTGTAAATGCTCCGGGAAGGTAGGAATTAACGTGCCGGATTGGGCTAAGGGCCCATCCAAGCAAGGATCTTGAGGGAGGTGCAAGCCAGCGCCAGATGTTTTGAAAAAAGCCTCCTCTACGGATATCTTTCACACCTCATTTCTTCCTCATTCCCATCAGTTTCATGGCTGGTCTCATAGCAGTCCATGTTGTATTTCCTGCAGCTGCTCTCTCCCTGCATGCAGCTCACGAGGATGAGCTATTGAAGGGTCTCAGCAAAGATGCACGGTCTTAATCCCGGCTCTCAGAGGTGGAAGGTGTCTCATTCACGTCCTGCAGTCAGCGAGAGACAGTTTCTTAGGGCAGAGATTATTTCCTTGCCTATGAGACATTTTTAGACAGGCAAAGAAATACCTTGAATTGCATGGAAAGTCAGCAAGCTTTGAAAACTTCGGTGAGCTCATAACCCATGAAAACGTATTTTAGAAAACAGATGGGTTTTTTTTTTTCCTTTTCTAAAATGTTGAGGCTTTTTCATAGAATCACAGAATGATTAGGGTTTGAAAGGACCTTTGAAGGTCATCCAGTCCAACCCCCTGCCATGAGCAGGGACATCTTCAGCTGGATCAGGGTGCTCAGAGCCCCGTCCAGCCTGGCCTGGGATGTTTCCAGGGATGGGCCATCTCCCACCTCTCTGGGCAACCTGTGCCAGTGCTTCACCACCCTCATTGTAAAAAATTTCTTCCTTATGTCTAGTCTGAATCTATCCTCTTTTAGTTTAAAACCGTTATCCCTTGTCCTATCGCTACAGGCCCTATTAAAATTTTTGTTCCTTTTCTCTTTAAGACAGGCAAACCACAACAAGCTGAAGCAGTTTTCATCATTATACACTTCAATTTGGAGCCAAAACCTCACTTTGAACCCAAACCCATGCTTTGGTTCCAATGTTTTTTGGAGGAGAAAAACTATTAGTCAAAATCAACATTTTTCCATGTAATCAACGTTAACTGACCTGCTCTCTCTTTTTTAACCCTTTTGGCAGAGGAGAGGAACAGCTCTTTGCTGAATTCTTGCCTTGGATGGGCAACCACCAGGCTGGGGTCCCCTGGCTGCCGCCGGCCCCCGTGACGGCCATGCTCTTCTCTTCCAGGTGCTCCTTTTCAAAGGTCTCAGCATCCCCATGCTACCTCCTGCCGGCACTTCCACCTGGGTCCCCAGCCTCAGCTCTCCGCCGACTTCACCCTGCCTCACGCGGTGCAGCCCCAGCCGGGGCTGACCCCCCACATGGCCCCCGCGCACCAGCACAGCGGCCCCCTGCACCAGCCCCTGGCGCCGGTGCCAGCCCTGCCCTTCCAGGACGTGGCCGGACCCTCCTTCCTACCTCAGGCGCTTCACCAGCAATACCTCCTCCAGCAGCAGCTCCTCGAGGCACAGCACCGCCGGCTCATGCCCCATCCCAGGTAAGGGGGTCTTACTCTTCCTGAAGGATGCTGAGAAGCTACATCAGCCTCACTTGAGCAAAGTGGCTTCTGCAAAGCCCCGGTGATACGTGCTAGTTGGGTTTTCTTCACAAGTTCATCTGTGTACCCCTAAAATGCATCCACCAGAAGGGAAGCTGCAGGGCAGGTTGCACCTGCAGCTGTACCTTTCCCATGGGGATCCATACTGTGCTCATCTAGCATGTCCCAAGGTCACCTACTACTGTCACTTGTAGGAGAATCATTGTGGTACCACCTTGGTGTTGCAGTGAACCTGTCCTGCATGGCAGAGAGAGCAATAGATTGCATGCACAAGCTACCTCCTCATAGCTGCTGTTTCAAAACCATGTAAGAGATCGTATCCACCTGTCCCGTCAGGTTTTGCACATGAAGATCTTGCTCCTCTGGGTCTAGGTAGGCTTCCCAGATCTATGAGGGAATGATGCTGTTGACCTGCAGCACAGTCAATCATGGAAAGCAGCCTAAATTCAGACTGGGCTGACGACTGCAGAGAGAATTACTGTAACTCAGCAGAGGTGGAAATGGATGTCTGGCCTTGTCCTGATTGTGTTTCTTGAGAGAGGGGTTTAGATAGCATGTAGGAGAGGAGTGCTTTTTTTGGAAACATATGGAAGCTATTTGCGGGTTGTACCCATGGATCAAGAATCAGAGGATGAGTCTTCGCGATTACGCTTCATTTGGAAAGAATGCTACAGACAGAAAACACTTTCTTTCCATACCCTTTCTGTCTGAAAATTGTGTGTTCTTCTCTTCTTGTTTTGTTTTGCATAAGCTGGATTTTAGGTGGATTTAATGATTAGTTAATAATTGGGTAGCAAATATATGTGAGGCTGAGGCACTGATGATACAAGTGTTTATCTCTTAGTCATAAGCTGAATTCAAATAAAAGCACAGAGCACAATTCCACGCAGAAGCTGGTTTGGTAAATGCTTGTCAGTGTTACATCTGCAAGTGGGTTGTGGTGTGGAAAAGGGCAGGAACCTCTTGCCTGGTCCCACAGCCTGTTTCTGAAAGCACAGCTGCATCGGAGGAGGGTGTCAGGAACCTTACAGGTGTGGGGCATGAGGTCCCAGTAATGGAAATCTGGGTTGTGCCTTCAAAAGTGAAGCCTCTGAGCTGTGGCTGCATGAAAAATTTTTTATCTAGCTGTTCCCTGTTCCATTTGTTCTAGTGTTTTCCCATAGCTTTGCTTTGCACTTGCTCCATCGGTAAGCAGGGACTTGGCAGGGAGCAAGGGGCGCGAGTCTGTCTGTAATGCAAATCCTCCTCCTGCATCCACCTTGTCTCTCTCCAAATGTGGACACTGATCAAGCAGCAGATGCTCTTCCCCTGAGCAGTTCAAATAAGCAACAATCACGAGAAGAGACTCAAATCCCTAGAAAAACCTTGCTATATTTTCTACCACTTTTCTTTCCCTGCCTGCAAAGGCACCAGAGCTGGGGGAGAAGGAGCTGGATCCCAGCCTGGCCTGTCCATCATCCAGAGAAATGTTGGCAAAGGCCAGCGAGAGTAAATTCTGCTTTCAGTTACTCCTGAGTAATCCTGTTATGAATGAGGTTCCCCAGGAGTTTATGCACTGCATGGGGAGGCGAGACAACCTGCAGCTTCTTTACGATGATGGATAACGGCTGAACCAGGGACGAGTTTTGTCTTGCGTGTTGTTTATGGGGCTGACAGTGGAGAAAAAGAAAATAGTGCAAATGGCACAAAACTGCTAAGGAAGAAGTTCGGTTTCCTCTTTTTCTCTCCATGTTGCTGCCAAATAGCATCTCTTGTAAACTGACTGTATGTGGATGCCACAGGGGGTGAGGGTAGAGGTTTGCGTTATGTCTGTGGTGACCACGAGTAGAAGACACAGCTCTGGGTTTCTCTTCCCATCATCCCTGACACCTGCCTGGACTCTTTTCTCTTGGACACATATTCACAAACCCAACAGTTTGAGTTTTCCCCCAATTTATTGACACGGGCTCGGAGCAGGAGCCATTCATGAGCCGTGCCCGCCGCGTGGCTAATTCTCTTGCTGGTCTCCTCCTCCCCACAGGCGGGCTCAAGAGCGCATGTCTGTTCAGCCTCACCGTCTACACCCCAGCTTTGACTTCAGCCACCAACTGCAAACTCCACAACCCATGGGGCCCCAGCCCAGGTATTTAGCCGAAGGCACAGACTGGTAAGTCTCCCACATTTCACTTGCATGTTGAATGAGGTATTTAAAAAGTCCTGGGGTGGTTGCAAGTGTTGGTGGATGTCATCGTGGATCAATGCTCTCGTGAAAGCTAATGGTGCAGCTCAACAGATACAATGTGGGGAGTGCGCAATGGGAAAACTCGTCTCCGGGAGGGCCGTGAGTGTATGCTAAAGCCTTTATGCATGTATATGATAACATCAAGGCATCGATATTGCCCACAACTCTCCATCCATGGAATTAGAGTGCAGCCAAGTGTTAATCTTCCTCCAGGGACTTTTCCTGCTGCAGGGCACAGCCAGGGTTTTTTTTCCTGTAGACCAATGTCTCTGCCTGAACTAGATCTTCTGCTGTCCACCAGGCACTCAAAAAACAGTGGCCACAGCTTTTTCTGTGGTCGAAGTTAGGGAGCACGGTGCTACGCTGCCCCTCAGGGTGGTGTGAATGAATTAATAGTTGTTAATCATTCTCCCACTGCAGTATTCGATACCCTGGAAAAACCGAGCAGGGAATTGATCGTTTTGTTTTCAGAGCAAGTTTTGAGCTCTTGCATAGTTAATAATGTATGGGGCCCTACTTGGAAGAATAAGAAAATAAAAACATACTTCTGTGTGGCTGCTTGTTAGCTGAGCAAAGTCCATTCTGTGCACTGAATGGAAAAAATAGCATGTGAACACATAATTAGAGACAATCGCAATGTATATGCACAAGGGGACCGAAATAAAATGTCACAGGAAATCTTAATTATGGCATTTCCTAACATCCGAGTGCTTCGCTCTGCAAATGGAGAGTCCTTTTAACACAGGGTGGCTTTTTTGCCCCTCCGGGGTAATAATATACAACCTAAAATATGGCCAGATCCTTCTGCCATTTTCTTCTCAGGTGTTCCCATTACTGGCACCACTGTGAGCTGAATTTGGCCGGGATGACATTGTTCAGATCAGTTTGCAAAACGGTTCACGTACCATCTGGATAGAGCAATTCTTTCTGCCTCTCTTTTGGCATAGAGTGTTTAATTATAATCATTAGAAGGATCTGATAAAGCGCCGCTTTACGTTCCCCTCCTCCTCCCTCCTTTTCCCCGCTGTGTTGCTCCATAGCCTTATAAAACCTAAGGAATGGGGATGACGGAAATCATACACTGTGTGTATATATTTGGGTGACTCACTTCCCCTTGGGGCACATGTACAGTTTTGCCCAGTGACAGATATAAAAACTTTCCTCTAATGTGTTACCACTGCATGAGCAGCAGCGGCGCTCGCTCGGAGGCGGTGGGTGGTAGGCACTGTCGCGGGAAATGGGGATGGAAAGAAGATCTGAAGGTGATCAGTCATCTCGGACAGCCCAACCTCAATTAGAATCTTCTGGTGAAGAAGAAATAAGCTCCCATTTGGTTCCTTAAATCATCTTCTGCATCCGCACTTAGTGACGACCATCCAACCTGTTATCTGGGTCCTGATCTTTCGCTTTTTGGTTGTTGGCAGCCCGTGTACCACAGGCACCATAGCTCTTGAACCTCGATCCGAGCATCAGGATGCTGTACAGTTGTCTGTGTAGCACAGGCTAGAAGGTGATGGCTGGTTTTGGTTTTCTTCAGCTAATGTGCTCTGCTTATTCACCTGCAAATCCTGAGAAAACACCATTCCATGCAGTATTCTGCTTTGGGCTCTTCTGTAGACCCACAGGATTACTTCAGGAGCCTCAGTATCTGATTTTAAGGATCTAGATGCACCAGTGCACAAACAGTTCAGCAGTGCTGTTGCTGCAATTACTTGTGCAAGTCAATAATGGCTGCTCATCTTTGAGAGATCTCTTCGGTCCTTGGTCTCAAAGCGCTCTGTGGATTATTGCATCCATTTTGTAGACAGGGAATATGGGAAGGCAGAGAGAAAACAGTCAAGGTCATGCATCAGGCCAGTGGCAGGGCTGGGAATGGACTCAAAACCTCCTGATTTGCAGTCAAGCCTTCCATCCACCTGGGAACAGTCTGCAGCAATTGGATAAATATCCAAGACTGTGACACAAGAGCTGGAAAATACCCAGTCCTGTGGATTCTCACCCTGGTTGTGTTCCTGCCAGTTGCTTGCTGTGTTTTATCCTCTGCCAGGTTTCGTCTGTCTAGCACATGGCTAGCACAGGGCCAGCAAAGATAGTCCCTCTCTTTGCTTCAGCTTGGTGCGGGGTGTCTTATTAGGGGGTACTAGAGCACTGGAGCTGCTGCCTGGTGCACAGGCTCTTCTAGGTAAAGGATTTCTGCATTTACTGTCCCCTCATGTCCATTATCTGCTGTTGGGCGAACAGTTTCACAGCTGCTGGAGGACACGTCTGGGTTGCTCCTAACAAGCCGTGGCACTCGGTGCCGCTGTCCTCTGTGGAGGGGAAGAGAAGTTCGAGGATAAAACGGGAAGACACCCCTGTGCTCTAATTAGCTTAGCTTTGGCAAATGTGAAGACAATGGTTATTAGAGTGCAGGCTTTTGTAATTGTGATAAAATGAATGATGTTCAAAGCACTTATTTGCTGAAAGACTCTTTGGCTGAAGAGATGAGGGATCAGCTAATTGGATTATAGATGGAGATGCTGAATTAGGTCTCCTCCCATCCCCTGGACGCAGCGTGGGGATGGGGTTTGCAATTTTTGTCTGAGTGCTTGGATTGGGCAGAGCTGCGGTGTTTGCTGAGATCTTGGTCATGTTAAGTCCTGGGTTTGAGCCAGGTTGTTTTTCTGGAGAGACAAAGTGCCCAAACTCACCAAGCTGAGCCCCAGCCTGGGTGAAGATCCCACTTTGCTTGCCCAGGCCAGGCTGCGTGCAGGCGAGTGGGACCACGAGGGATGTCCTGCTTCGTTGGCGTTGGCCCACTGGTCATGTGACACCATTTCCTACAGCAGTCTCATTCAGAAATTTCTTAAAACTTTTATATTTTCTGCACAAACAGCAGTTCTATGGTTCCTTGAAGCTGGGTTTTGCCTGAGGTGCAGTGTCCCGTTTTCCTAGGTCCTCCTGTGGCCTGGGCTGGGAGACCTCCAAGGAGAGCACAGGCACATCAAAAAGCCCCCAGATGGTGCCTAGCTGGCTCCTAACAACTACCCAGAATGGCTCATCGGTGTATGTCCCGAGGCATTTAGCTGCATTCCTGCAAAATATTCAAGGCAAAATGTAATTGTTTGCAGCAAAGGCGGCACAGGGAGGACCTGCTCTGGCCAGGTTGAGTTCCTGAGCCTGGGGATCTATTGGAGCCACCAAAATGCTCTTGCTCTGAAATTAGCAGGCTGCTGTGCAGCTCTTGACCCCAGCTAACACAAATGCTAAATGGCATGAAAACACCCCCTTACTCCTTCGTACTGGCCTGATGGGTGATTGCCCAAATTGGAGGAAACTCCCTTCCAAGCAGTAGCATCACCCCAAGTTTAGGCAGCCACAGCAGCCCAGAGCCCACCAGTGGAAGCTGCCCCATGAGCACGATCTGACTTGCTGTAAGCCATGCAATAAAACCGTGCAGTCAAAGCTTCACGTTCATGCCCACAGGGACCTCAGCGTCGATGCAGGACTGACTCATGCCCAGTTCCAGGTCCGGCCGGTCCCCCAGCCCTATCAGCATTACTTAGCTACACCTCGGATGCACCATTTCCCCAGAAGCACATCCTCGACACAGATGGTAAGTGAAATGCTTTTACCGAGAAATGTTTTATGCATTGTCTGCCAGAAGGCAGTCAAAATAAAGGCTGCTATCTTTCTATCACCTGTCTTCTGTGAATCCCACTTATCTCCGGCCGTGGGAGGGAGTGTCTGAAAGGATAACGTTGCATCATTGCACTCTGGATTAGAGAAAGGAAAGAAAAGCTCAGCTGCTCTGGAAAAATTTGGTCCGTCGCGTGAAGCACCACGCTCACAAGCTGGTCTGCAAAACCTGGGCAAGGATGTGAGAGACTCAGCAGTTATTACTAAGACTATTATTAATACTGGAACAAATTATGGGCTCCCAGGGCTCCCTGCATTAGCAGTAGATGACTCCCTTCCCTGGGGTCAGCCCCCAGGACCATCTCTCCTCATGTCATTGCTCTCTATGTCTATAAAGGTTTTGCATGACCTGTTGCACAGGTGGAGATGGAATTTGATGAGGAGATGGGCTGACTGGGGTCATTTGCTGGCCCTTCTCCTAGCAGGATGCTGCATTTGGAGCTGAGCAGTGCTCAGCACTGCTAAACCTTAAAACATCCTCAGAAATCCCACAAGAGTGTTTTTCCCTCATGCCCATAGTCGGACCCTGACACCTGCGTACTACAGCAAGGCTTAAAAAATCAAAGCTTGGATGAAGAGAAATCCACCCATTTATAAACAAATAAAATCAAATCTCTTTTTGAGCTAATCCATGCTGAGAGTCTGGAACTGCAATGTTATAGATGTGACAGAAGTTATTAGAACAGTTTATTCAGAAGACATGCATGTTCTTAGTTATCATTTATAGGAGATCTATTTAATAAAACCTCATTTTTTGGTTATTAAAAGGCTTCCACTGGGGAAGGTGTTGGTCTGCTCTTTCTTTTTGAATTTTTAAAGCACCAGATTTAAATCAGGGTACACAAGGGATTTCTATGTGCAAGTACAGGTGGCTTCATTTTTCTCCCTCACTTCTCACAGGTGGTTCACGAAATCAGAAATTACCCTTATCCTCAGCTTCAGTTACTTGCTCTTCAGGGACTGAACCCAAGCAGGCACACGTCCGCTGTGCGGGAGAGCTATGAAGTATGTGTCTTGAGGACTGGAATTATTAAATTTTTAAGTGCTGGGAATCTATGCAAGCTCTGGCATAACCTTCAAAGACTGTTTTGTGGTGTGGCAGTGGCATTGAGTCTTGCAGCAATTTTAGTAATAACTGGGAGGCAAAGGGGTTAAGGGGGTTTGGTAAAAGATGGTTTATGCCAGTGTGCCTGGGTCTGGCTCGGGTTGACTCTGGCTTGCTTTCATGTCTGTGAACCAAGTGCTTCAGTTCTATGGGGTTTGGTTTCCCAGCCTGTCAAATGGAGCTCAGCTTCCACCCTAATTTCTGAAATATTGGATATCCAGCTCTTCGCCTAGAGCCCTTAGTTACTAGCCCAAGAGCCAGGGCTCAGACTGATCATTAAAGCATGGCTGATTTGGGTTTGATGGACATTTCCACCAAGGAAAGGGCAGGAGAGAGCCTTGGTGCCCAGCAGGTGGGGTGGGGTGGTGGGACCTCATGCCCCGGGAGCAATGCTGATGGTGCTTTGCTGCTGTTCCTGCACCGCAGGAGCTGCTGCAGCTGGAGGACAGGCTGGGCAGCGTGAGCCGGGGAGCTGTCCAGAACACCATCGAGAGGTTCACCTTCCCCCACAAGTACAAGAAGGTGAGTGCCCCAAAACCGCGGCACGGCTGCCAGCCCCTCTCAGTTGGCCAAGGGTTGTGGGCACGGAGCGGACAGAAGGAAGGACTTTGGTGGGTCGCAATCCTCAGGGCTGGCAAACCGGTGCCGTCAATATTCCCCGAAATATGGGGAAGAAATGTAAAATCCAGAATTGGTGCTTTAATATCTTGTGGGGCTCCCGGGCTGAAGCGGTGGTGTAGCTCAGCTGGCTGTTTCTCACTTCTAGGCTAGGAAGCTGCGGGCCAAATTTTCAAAAGGGTCTCAGCCTTCTCCCACCCAGCGGGTGCAATTTCCCCCCTGTCCGCACCTGGTAAGAAAGTGCACACACCAAGGGGGCTTCGTGCATGCAAACCCACCCCATTCTGCATGCAAGCGGCGCTGCCCGCACGCCCTGCCATGAGGGTGCTGGCTCCATGGCGTGGGGGAGCTTGTCCTCCCCTCATTTTGCAAGAGGTGTGTCCTCTGTTGGAGCTGATCTCCTGCCCCTAAGGAAATGGGTGCCATGTTTTTGGGTCACGCTAAATAGAAAATGGGAAAAGTGCTTGTTTGCATAGTAATTTCAAATGTTGGTCATTCCCGGCTGGGCAGTAACAAGTAGGGACGTTGCATTGCCCAAGTTGGAAATGAGTCAACTCCTGCTGCGCTTATCTCTGACTGCTTCTCCAGTGGATCTAGAAAAATGATATTAATAGGAATGGATGTGTGGGGGGAAGAGAAAAGGGGAGAGCTGACAGGCTAAGCACTGCCCCATGGCGCAGTGTGGGGCTGGGCCAGTGGCCGAGCTGTCATGGGGCACAGTGGTTGCCCTTCCTGGTGGTGGTGGCCCCATATGCTTTGGGGTCTCCAGGAGAAGCCTCCAGCAAAGGAGACCATGGGGCCATCCCCGCTGCAAGGAGGATGGAGGAGGTGGTGGGGGGCTGTGTTAGGGCAGCAGAAGACAGGCTGCTCCCTGGGACATTGCCACCAGCCCCAGGAGGAGACGTGCCGACCAGCAGCATGTTGGTAGCATCCTCCCCTCACTGGCTGTTTTGGCTGGGCTGGTTTCCCCAAGCTGGAGGATCTGGCTGGTAGATGAAGCTCTTATTATTTGTCTTCCTGCAACTACCCAGGCTTGGGAGAGCATTAGAAAGTCAAGTCCTAACCAAATTATGTTTCTAACCTTGCTGCAGAGAAGACCACAGGAAGGCAAAGCTGAGCAAGAGGATGGAGAGGAGTCAGACACTGACGAAAAATGCACAATCTGTCTGTCCATGCTCGAAGACGGAGAAGACGTCAGGTATGATCCTTCCATCTGCTCCTCTGCCTCTCGGTGCCATCTGAGTTGTGTTTATTGGGATTAACGCTGCCATGCGCTGGTGGGGTTGTCCTGACAAACTCACTTAGGCTGTTGCAGGAAATGGGAAACCAAATGCCACTCAGATGGATATCGGTATGGGCTGCAGGTAGGAAGAGCTCAGCAGCAGGGAGGGCCAAGTTTTTGTAGTATCTCCTGGGTTTGGATCACCTGCCTCAAGGCTGTGCCAATGGGCCAGGTGGCAAGTGTCAGAGAAGGATGGGTCTGAGGTCTCAGACAGCCATCTGGAGCTCGGGGACATCAACGTCAGAGCTTGACAGATGACCGAAGCACAATAAAAGGGAGTGTGGGTGTGAAGTCCAGGGGAGATTGGCTTGTGGCCAGGATGGAGCTGCTTTACTGTAGAATAAGTGAGATTACTCCTCCCGCGTGGTCACAGGGAGCCATCCTGAGCCAACAACAAAAGCCCCAGTTATCCCTCACAGACGTCCCCAGGCTCTTGGCTGGGTCAGATGTCTGCTTGTGACAGAGGATAGGGACAAGCATTTGCAAGGGGCTGAGCTACCACGGCTGAAGGAGCTGCAGGTGGGCAGTGCAGCTGCACTACCTGGTCCTGCTCCTCACCCTTTAATTGCCTTAAACCATCAAGAAAAGCTCTGATCCTCTTGCTGTGGATCCTTGTGGTTCAGGGTCCCTCCGGCTCATGAGGGCGAGTGAAGAGACGACAAGGGTGGTGTTGGTGAAAAGCGACCACATTCCCTGGGGCACACCAGACACCCACAGAGGAGCCGTGGGGACCCACCTGGCTGCTAATGAGCCACAGCGATGAAGAACCAAGAGGCTTTGGAGTACAACCTAATACTCCTGAAAGGTTAAAAAGCAGCAGCCAGGGTAATTAATAACTGGAACAACTCAATTCAGGAGGGTGCGGGGGTTTTCTAAAAGGCTTTTAGCCAAGAAGGACACCATCTCTGACCTACCACCCTACGTGAGCTGGTGTGGCTGGGGAAGGGTGTAGGACCCAGGCAGCACCGGTGTCACTACATCGGTGCTTCTCCATGTTTCTGGCTCTTCTTGGTCCCCTGGACCTCATCCATCCTAACGGGGCGGTACTTCTCTCTCTGCAGGCGGTTGCCCTGTATGCATCTCTTCCACCAAGTGTGCGTGGACCAGTGGCTGGCCACGAGCAAGAAGTGCCCGATCTGCAGGGTGGACATTGAAACACAGCTCGGCTCGGACAGCTGAAAGGACTGGCTGGACACACCATTTTCCTTACCAGGTCGTATGGCCATAAACCCTTGCAGCAAAATTTTTGCCTTCTGAGCCATTTGATTGAGAGGAAAAGTCTGCAGGCATGTTAGTGAGGAGGAGGAGGAGGAGGTGGCGGTACAATATCTAGCGGTAGGAGATATTGCACATACGCAGGATACGGGCCCGGTGAAAGGGAGCTGGCATTCCCGGAGCTCAGAGACCCCGTGCTGCAGAAGATTTAGTGTTGAACATGAAGGAACTAGTTGTGGTAGTCTGGCCTGTCAATCCTGCATTTCATGAGGATTGTATATATACCTCTCGAATACGTAGAAACATGTTAGGGGTCCTTTAGCTATTTCTATGGATGGCAGCTGGAGCATGTTAGCTTAAGAAATGTTGTGTTTGATGCCCTACTCATCTTGTGGTGGACATGTTGCTGTTACCTAATTTGCACCAAATATTTTTTCATAGATTCCTTATTTTGGTGCCTGATTAATACATTGAAGAGGGGGAATAAAGAGGTCAAGCTTTCCCACCCTTGGGGGGGAAGAGGCGAAAAAGCAAAATCCTGTTTACAGTCAGAAGGGTTGCGCTCTTTGCCTCAGCCGCGTGTGCTTCCTTTCCTTGCGTTTACAGTGTGTTGCAAATTTAGAGAAGCTTAAAAAAATAAAAATTGGGAATGAAATGAACAAAGCGATAGGGAGAAGCTTCGTTCCTGCTTATCTGCTGGTGCTGGACGCTTTCTGTAGGGGCACAATATTGGAGTAGGTGCTGTTTCTTTGCTTTCCGTATCTTAATGAAGTAGCTTGGCACATCGAAATCCAAGGAAGGGCTGTCTTCATGATTGCCATTGTCCATGATGCTTTCTCCTGTGAGCTGTGAGGCTGGTTGGCTTCAGCGGCCGCTGCCAGCACTGGTCCAAAATGATGGTTGCTGGAGTCGGTGCCTATAGCTGTGCATTGGGGTATGATAACGCTGGAGAGGTGCCGAGAGATGTACGCTGCCAACTCCTCTCGCATCTCTGGTAACAGGACAGGGGAAAATTCAGTGCTCACAAGGCACTGCTGAGGCCATGAGCATTTCAGCGTGGGAGGAGAAGGCAGGTTGGAAGGGCGGGTTTGCTGCTTTCCGGAGGGGCTGGGTTGTAACCCTGCCTAAAAGCACGTGCACCTGCACCCGCGTGCATTTGTATACATTTCAGGCCATATCCATACAGAGAATGGAGTGGTTGTTCAAAAAAAACCTATTTGCATTAACAGTCAAAAGAGAATTAGGAGGTAGTCCCTGAAGGAGTGAGATGTTGCAATCCAAGCTCCCCCCCGAAATAAAGACCTCAGCACACCAACCGTAGGGACCAAGCTGAAAACCCTCTGGAGAACCTGCATTCACAACCAACCCCCTTTTTTTCTTTTTTTTTTTTTTTTTAAACTTTTTTTTTTTTTTTTACATACTAGGGAAGCAAAAGAAAGATGCCAAAGAGCAAGGGGAATTAGTCAGGAACATCATAAATTGAGAATGCTCATGCGGTGGGGATGATTTCTGGCTCCCCTGAGCATCTGTTTCGCTGGAGCCAAGCGATGCTTTCCAAGTAGAAACAATCATAAATTACCATCAGAAAGATCGTGGGATTCCTGTGAGCTGTAATTGGAAAACACCAACCTCAGAGGCACCTCAGAGATTTTTTTTTTTTTTTTACTCAACTGGAGAGGGGAGGGAAAGCGAGGAGCCCCGCAGGGTGCAAGGATGCAGGAGCCCTTCTCTTGCTGTGCCCATGCAGGTGGGAGGGAGTGGAAGGGGACACGTGATGGCATAGAACAAGAAATTTTTTACAATGAGGGTGGTGAAGCACTGGCACAGGTTGCCCAGAGAGGTGGGAGATGCCCCATCCCTGGAAACATTCCAGGTCAGGTTGGACGGGGCTCTGAGCACCCTGATCCAGTTGAAGATGACCCTGCTCATGGCAGGGGGCTGGACTGGATGACCTCTACAGGTCCCTTCCCACCTAAACCATTCCATGATCCTATGATATATTTGCCACACAGCGCAAGCGATGCCTTCTTAGGGGACGCAGTGGTCCCAGCCCCGACCGGGGGGCTGCGGACTCCTTGGGTCAAGGATTGGTCCATCGATACCTATGGGACTCGCTCCAGCAGCAGCAGATTGAAGCAGCATTAAAAATAATACCGATATTACTAATAATATGAACGAGCAAAGCAAGGCTTTGCTGGTAAAATACACTGTAAGCCGGTCTGGTCTGTCCAGGCGTGAGCTGGGGGGGCGAAGCAGGGGGAGGAACGGGGCAATTGGGACCCTGGCTGGGCAGGGAGGGTAGGAGGAGCGCTTCCGAATCCAACCGTGCGTTTTCTTAAAGCCTATGTGGAAGTATTACTATTTGCCTAATGAACAAGCACAGTTTTTAAAAAAACAGACAAAAAAAAAAAAACCCTTGGTGAAGAAAAGCACCAAACTCCCGTGGTCTCGTGTGAGTGACTGATCCCGCGGTGCGTGCGAATTTACAGCGTCTGGAGTTGCATCGGTGTGTCAGGTTCCTTTGCGTTTAAATAATTTGTGCGAGTAAGTTGCGATAATAGGGTGAGTCTAAAAACAAAATGAAACAAACAACAAAATATCTCTAGGAACAAAACGTTGATAGTTTACAGGGTTTTGTGAGTTTAAATGCCTTATATTTAACAATCATAATTTATGACTAACTTGTAGATATTGTGGGTTCTTATTTAATTATTTTTATAGTTGTTTTTTGCATTTTTAATTATAATTTATTTATTTAGAAATTAATACTAATTTTTTTTATTACTCCTATTACCTCATTTTTGCATTGTTTCTGGGAATGGAATGCTTTGCATGCGTCGGTACTTTAAAAAAAAAAATTAAACATGGGATGTCGGGGGTAATGCTTATCTTGTCAAAAAAAAAAAGCGAAAAAAATCAGGGTGTGTGATTACAAACTGTATTACTGTGGTGCTGTTACCTTGGATACATTCCATAAAAATGCAAACCTTTGATTCTGTATGCTGTGACATAGTGGAAAACTGCAATATAGTGACTGTGTTTAGCACATATATATGAATATTATTTGCACTCATAATCAAACTCTGGTGATCCTTTCACTTGCGTCCTTGCGCATTGAAGGCGATTAAAGGCGCCCTGCAAAACCAAAACGTTCCGGTCGATTCCTGCTTACTGCCCTGTCCCCGGCGCCGCTGGTGACACTGCTCTTGCTGCATGCGTGACCCTGCAATAACACCTGGCGGGCTCACGCTACAAGGCTGTGCTTGGGGCAATGCATGCGTTTAGCGCAAGACTCTGCAAATTGCTTCAAAAGCCGAGGAAGGAAGCCCAGGCGTGGTGGCTCTGTTCGATTTTTGGTGCCTGTCGGTGCTCGGTCTGGCTCTTTTCACCCTCTGTGCATGCACCCAGCCGGGCGCTGCAGGGAGGATGGAGGAGGCAATCGATTGAGCTTGAGCTTGGAGGCAACAAAACTGAGGGATTCATTGTAATTTTTAAGGGTTAACCCCCAGTCTAGCTGAGAGGGGCTGGGATGGATGCAGGAGCAATTCGGCATCCCTTCGTAATGCCTGGCCATGAGCATTTGCTATAACCCAGCTGTGAAACATGCATGGAAGCAGAAGCCCTCAACCCTCATCTTCTTGATCAGTTGGTTTCATAGAATCATAGAATCGTTTAGGTTGGAAAAGACCTTTAAGATCATCCAGTCCAACCATTAACCTAACATTACCAAGTCCACACTAAACCAGTCAAGGGTAGACTAGACTAAACCATGTCCCAAAGTGCCACATCTACCCGTTTTTTGAACGCTTCCAGGGATGGTGACTCCACCACCTCTCTGGGCAGCCTGTTCCAATGCTTGACCACCCTTTCCGTGAAGAAATTTTTCCTAATATCCAACCTAAACCTCCCCTAGTGCAGCTTGAGCCCATGGGGGAAACCTCAGCTTGGAGCTTTTTAATCCACCGTAGAGCTGGGACCTGCACCGGAGCCCTCATGTCCCTGAGGAGGAGGTCAGCCCCAAGCTGACGTCCTGCTCCTGCGGCGGTGGCCAAGCGTCCCCAGCCGCGGCCGCACCGCTCTCGCAACGCACTGCCCTTTCCCAAAAAGGCTCCTGGATATCAAGTGCTCGAGCCTCGCAAGAGGGTTAGAGCACCTTTGATAATATTTTAAGCTTTAAGCCATAACCGCTCTTGGTCAGCGCAGATGCTCGGCCGTGCAGGGACAGAAGTGGGGTTCGATGCATGTGCTCAGCCAGTAGCCCCCCCAAAAAATAGGCTTTGGATGCAATTCACTTTCGGGTTAGAAAGGCACAAAATGACTGTACCTTAATTTTTTTTTTTTTCCTCTCTGTCCCCTCAGTGTGCTGGTCTGCTTTGTTGACTTTGCCTTACCCTGGGTTTAAAAGCTGTCTGTGTTTTCTCCCTTGCTGCTCTGTAACACTCCTCCCCTGTAGCCTGGAGCTGCAGTTTTGAGCCGTGCGGGGACAGGGGGGTCGGTTGTTCCCCCCCGCAAAGACACTGTAAAAGGGATAAGTAAAACAAGGAGCAAGCGAACAAAAATCCTCTCCTTTAATGACCCGGGCTGGTGAAAGGATCACCCACATTTTTGTACTCCTACTGCTGTTCTGTTGTGCTGTGCAACATTTTGCTACATAGACTATTTTATAGAAGAAAGCTAGAAAAATATTTATTATTAATATTAAAGCAATAGTGCATTGAAGAAATGAAAAGACATTAGAAATTGTGTAAATGCTTAGATTCACTTTTGGTGGATTTTTTGTACTTTATTTATAACTAATAAAACAAACTGCATTGCTAACTATAAACCTGTGCCACGCAGAAGTCACCTGGCAGGGCCATCGCTTGGTCTTTATTTACCGCTTGTTTCTTTGGGTCGGAGTTAATTCTTCTGCCATTGCTTATGCGTTTGGGCTTTGATGCGCAAAAGAGACACTGCTGGGGTACAAAATACTCTGCCCGGCTGGTTTGCAGAGGCTGTTGGTGCTTGAGCTCCATGGCAGAGGCGAGATGAGGCTCTCCACACCGGGCACACCACCGTGCGTGATGTCCTGTGGCACCAGTTTTGTGATTAGGTACCAAAATCACTTTCTAGAACCAGGCTGGAAATTGCCTGTTAAAGAGAGGTTTTGCCTCTAAACACATCCTACGGTGCCTGTAGGATGTCTCTAGCAAGTTCTGCAGATACCAACAGGTCCTCCATCCTCCCGGTGGAGAAGCATCTCCCTCCCTGTGGGTCTCCTCTTTAATAACTAAGGAAAGAGAAACTTTTTGGAAGAAAAAACCAAAAATCCTCCAAATGAATACAGGTATATTTGAGGATATTTTCAATGCTTTTGTTACCTGTTGGAGAATCCAATGGGCCATACACCCAACTTTGCATCCTGCACAGCTCCTTTATAGGTCCTCTTGCACTTTTATCTTTTCCCGCAAGGAACAGTGCCAGTCTCTCCTCCTGCCTACTCTCGATTCGGCTGTTCCTCCTCATGCGTTTCATGTAGAAAGACTGAGACCAGTCCTCAGCTTTGACTATGTGATTAGACTAAATAAGCCTTGCAGACAGGCAGCTGGTGATCATAGAGATCGTAGCCGGCGGGAACTGCCGGCTCCTCCAGCATCCAGCAAAGGCTGCATGGATGCACCATATTCAGGCAATATGAAGCTCCCATTATAGAAAGCTTTTACAAATTCAGAAAACAGGTTAAAAATGACCTGCTGGTCCAGTTGGGGAAAATCTCCATTGCACGCTGAGATCTTGCTGATGTCCTTCCAAAGGGTAACGGCGCTGAGGGAGTTGCTTGAGATGGCAATCGGTTTCGCTTCAAAGCTGCCGCGGCAAACACGCCGCTGCGATCTGATAACAGCCCTGCCGAGCGCGGCGAGCAGTAACCGGTGGCTGTGCTGGGGAGGGAGAGGGGTTGTGCCCATTAAGGTGTAACGCACGGGCCAAGGTGCAACATCTTTATTCGCTTTATTCGCTCTCGCGGCAGCTGCCCGCGGTCAGGAAGCTTAGCCCTTATTTGTGTTTTGTAGTATCGAAATCCTCAGCTGGCCCACTGGTTGCAGCTCAGAGCTGTACAATCCCGTCAGTAAATATCAAATTTTTGTTGGTTTTTTTTTTTTTTTCTTTTTAATGAGGCTTTTTTCTATGTCAAAATGGGCCTCTTCACATAACAGTGGGGCCTGGGAGATTATGAGATGGGTACTTCACAGCCCTCAGTTATTCTGCCTTCATGCATGTAAGCTTGGTGTAGGTACATGATGCTATTAAAAGTGTTCCACAACAATTTCACAGAGATTTTCCACCTAATTCTCTGTGTCCTGTAGCAAGAGACAACCAGTCCCTCTTATCATCCAACACTGCAAAGGACTTCTTGGTTATACTGGTTTTCACTAGCAACACCCAAGTGCGTTCATAAACGCAGCACTTCAGCGGGCTCCCGAAATGATGGGGACCGCAGAGATGGTGGGGTAGCCTGGTTTTGAAGACTCCTTCTGGGTGCCACCGTCCTTGTCCTTTGCTCTTGCTTTGCACCTCTACTAATGTTTTTGGCTGAAGGCTTGTGCACTAAAGCCATGCCAATTAAGAACCAAAAAGGGGGGAAGAGAAAAAAAAAAAAAAAAAAAAAGGTAGAGAGAGGCAGGGGATGCAAGAGCTGTGCATCTACCTAACAACATTGGGGAGCTCTGCCCCAGCAGGCAGAGATTGCCTGAGCCCTGCAAAAGGCACAGCCCTAGGACAATTTTGGCTTTTCTCCTCCTCGGTTCTCCACTTGGCCAAGAACATGCTGGTTTTAGCAGCTTAATGCAAATCCAGCCCTTGGAAAAACTCCACTCTTGCCTTATTACTTTTGTAGCATTAGCTGTTGTAGCAACAGAAGGACTCCCCAGAGCCAGGGCGGAGTTGTGTTTTGCACAAACAAGGGGCGTTTTTTTAAGTCTCTAGAAGAAAAAAGCAGAGTTTTTTTCATGCTTTGTCAAGGTTGCCTTCCTGGGAGGCAGTGAGGTTCCTGACCTCGTATCGGCAAAGTGCCCCTTGGCCCTTTTTCGGGCAGCATTGCCTGGAGGTCAGCACAGCTTTTGTGTTGATCGTGCCCATCCAGGGATGAAAGTGGTTTTGATGGCAACCCAGATATCTGCAATCCCATCTTTCACCTGTGCAGTGGTTTGGTCACCCTGAAGGTGTCCATTCCTGCTTCAACAGGACCTCAATCCATAGCTGGAGCTACTTGCTACACGTGATTACTCCCAGACGTGCGCACATCTCATACGCAGCGTAAGGCTTTCTCTTTCCTCCTTGCCCCATGCGGGGATGGTCTGTGGATCAGGCGCTGCCTCACTGCTCCCAAGGGCTGGAAGCGTGGAGCAGTACAGGTCCCACGTGCGTCATGGTGAATTTGCTCAGGGGCTGGCAGGGGTTAAACCGTGATGCGGCGATGCTGCAAAACCAGCGACTCTGGCATCTCTGCACCAAGCGGGTGCTGACTGGAGCCAACTGGAAATGCTGGGACTACAGCATTTTAATGGGAAAAACTATTTCACTGCAGCACACTTTTGTCTAAAAAAAAAAATGGGACAAATCTATTGAGAGGGAGGGATTTTTCATAGCCCTGGTAGACTGGGGTGGGAGGGAAAGCAGAGAGATCAAAAGCCTGACCCTTTTTTTGTTTCAGAACACCCACGGGGAAACTGCTGCTTTGCAAAGACACTGCTTAAGTGCGGCAAAAGCAAATGCTCCACTCTGCTCATGGGATCTCCTGGCTGTCCGGGGAGCCCGAGCCCCATCCCAGCAGGATGCCAGGGATGCAGCACGCCTGCTGACCCCAGCACCCACCTCCAGCCCTCCCGAGGTCTGTTCTGCTCCTCCTGTGAGCTCCCTGGGGAGGGAGACAGGGCTCCAGAAATAATGATTTGTAAACAGCTTTTCTTGTCGGTACCTGTAGAGACGCGAGTAGCTGGGTGAGCTCATCTACAGGAGCACTGGCCCTTACTGCAGCCAGGAAATCCCTTCTCCACCACAGAAAAAAAACAAACCAGCAATCCTTATTAAAAGAAAAAAATTAAAATGAATGGCAGCCGCTCTGAAACTGAGTTGGTATTCAGGCCATATAGGGTAAGATTATCCTGAGACTGCTTTGAATATAGTTAGCTCAGCTTCCTTGCAGTGGAATTGATTATCTGGTAGGTCCTTTGCTCTGGCTGCCATAAGTGTAGATCTCAGCTCTAGGCAGAGCCGGATGAATTCAGCCTGAGACCTGGCTTTGGCTTGGAGGGAGAACGCCCATGGGTGGAAAACACCACCCATATCCCACCCCCTGAGACCTGGCTGGGTGGGTAATGGGTCCTTCCCAAGCTCCCTGCAGAAAGCCCTGCTGTGCCCACGGCTTTGGACGTGGTGCCTTCTGGAGGGGTGTGTACGGGCATGCAGTGCTCACGGTTGCCAGAAGTGGGAAAAACTGGGATTTCCAAGCTCAATTTTCTTAAATATAGTGGCTCTTATCCTCTTTACTCATCTAAAAGGGGAGCCCGTCAGTGGCAGAGGCCATCGCCCTTTCCCAGCCTTGGCAGGGCAAAGCACTGAAAGCAGAAGATGGCATCTGAGCTATTAGAGGATAGTTTATGGCTCTGCTAGTTGTGGCTTTTAATCATAAATAAGCGAGAAAAGTATTTATTTCCTTCATAATTTTATATGTGGTTAAAAAAAAAAAAAGAAGAAGCAGTGTTACTTTTACAAAATGTTAACCCAGGAAGCACATCTTGCTACTAAAAAATCTCTCAGTATAAAAGGCAGCGTTTTAAAAAGTAAAATGCAATATAAACCAGTATAGTGAGAAAAATGCGCATGCAGAAGGGACTGAAACCCTCCTGCCGCCCTACCCTCCTCAGTACCTGGGAAAAAGCTCCCTCCAGATTAACCCATCACCCCGGTTTTCATCCAGCCACTTCCCGCAGGGAAATATGGTGGTCACACCGGTCGCCGAGTTGGTGATCTCCACCCGCTCCACCAGCCAGCCCGGCGCCAGACCGCTGTTGTCGTGCTCAATCCGGACTTTTTTTAGCTCCCCCATGTCCAGCGTTTCCAGGTAAAACCTGTTGGTTTTGCCCCGCTCAAAGAGGTTCCTGAACTTCTGCTTCAGCGCCCGCTTTCCCGAGTCCCCGTTCAACCCGAAGATGGTGATGAACACGTTGGCGTTGGTCCCCGCACCCTTTTCAAAGCCTGTGACCACGATGGTCTCGTATTTGACTGGCACCAAGCTCCGGGCTTTGCTGGCAAAGCTCTCGGTGACCTTGGCACACTCGAAGACTTTGTAGTCCCGTCTCTTATAACGCAGAGGGATTTTCACGTTGCACCTGAAAAAGTATCTGCCGAAGGAAAACGAGCAGCTTGTTAACGGTATGGATGGCCACTTTATTGGGCAAATGTTTTGGGCAGGGCGTGCTACTAAATTGCCCAATATTAATGCTGTTTCAGTACTTTTCCATATATGTGCTAGCACTAGAATTTCTCTCCAGAAAAACAGCCGTGATTGCGACTGCAACTGGAAAACCCAACATCTCCCTAGACAGCCACAGACACCCTGCACGTGGGAGGGTTGGGGTGGGGCACTTGTCACCTCTTTTGCCTGTGCAATGTCATGTCCATTTGCAGACCCACCAAGGCAGGAGGAGCAATCGGCCCCGCAGCTAACGCAGCCCAGCGCCGCGGCGTGTAACTGCTCTGAGAGCAGGGGAGCAGCAATTACCCTCACTGATGGTATGGTTAGGGCTGGGTTAGGATCTAGGAAAAAGGCAATGGGAAAGATAGGAGGAGGAGGAGGTTTAAATCCCACCCTTTCCTCATCTAGATCACCCAGCCCATCCTTAGCAGGCAAAAAAGAAAAAGCATCAAGCACAGAAGTGATAGGTACCAGATGCCGAAAGCCCTCGGCTCTGCAGTGCTGCCTCTGGTGATGTGCAGGGAGCGCTTCGCACATCCATAAATTACCGCGTCCCTGGCGCCCGGCCAGAGGCTGGAGCAGTCTGCTTTTAATGATGTATTTCATTTCCAATGATGCAGATCATTTCCAAAAGAGGGGTTTTTTTTTTTTCTGCCCCGCCCCCCGCCTTCCCCTGCCTTCACCAAACTGCAGCATGTCCTCCTGGAGGGAGCGGAGCTGGATTGCAGCGCGTGTGTGTAAAATAAACACCTGGAGGAAGGGTTACTGCGATTCTGGCAGCACTGTGCTTCTTAAGCACTTCCAACACTTTTGACATTTTCCGCAGCCAAAGTAAAATGCTCCTTTCTTTGGAAAGAAGCTTCGTAAATGAGAAATTCTGGTGGGAGCAAAATTTTAGGCTCAGGGACAGAAAAAATGCATGAGAGTGGGGTGGAGGTGTTGCCTGATGCTGCAGTTTTATTTCTTGGGCTACGTAATATCTCATGGTCTGGAGTTATAATGGAGCATGCCAGTCTTTATGAGGGGCAAGAAGAAAAAGGATGACCTTTCTAGCCCTGGGATTTGCAAGAAAAAGCTTCTAAATACAGCCCTTTCACATACCAAGATCTACTACTGAAAGGCAAAAATCCCAGTAGAATTCAAAACTATTACTACAGCAGTCTCATAACTCTTTTAATTTGGTCTTTGGCTTGACTGGGTGGGGTTTTTTGGATGTTTGGGATCGGGAATACCTGAAGCGAGAGCTTGCTCTCGTGGTGCAATCTGTTCCAGTTGATCGTTTGTAGAGGAAACACTGCTGTGAAGTGCTGCGTCTGCAGAGCTGGAGCCCTGCTTCAGTGCAGTGACAGGCTGCAGGCTTTGCCGGTATCTCCTGGCTGCCCTCTTTAATTTAAAACAACTTTTAAAAACCTGGGGCTTTATAAGAAGATTTTTGGCCCCTTCAAAACATACTGTTTCAGCAGTTTCAGCATGCTCCCAATGAATTTAGTGCACGGATTCGATTGCACAGCTGGACTTTAAGGGTTCCAGGTTTTTCCCCACCAGGAGAAAAGAACATGTTTTAGTATGTAATTGACTGAGTTTTCATTCAGCAAATATTATTGTGGCTCTTCTGCTGGCTGATTAATTTGCTAGGAGAGACTCTTAGCTTCTAAAAAAAAAAACAAACCACTTCAAGGATTTCTTCTTAAACACTCAATTGTCTCAGTTGGAATAAAATCCTTACAGTTAAATTCTTTAGCCGCAATGGAAATATCATGCGGAAGAAAAGAAACCCACAGTTAACATTGTGGATGTTTTCTCTGAAGAGCAGTTTGTTCTGCAAATGGACGACCTTCTCCAGTTCCTGCATAGTCCCTGTGCTATCTGCTCCCTCAGTCATGAACGTCACCCTTGCCAAAGACGGGGCTCAGACCAAAGTGTGTAGGACCTGACGGGCTCAGGGCTCTTCAGACATGTTCATTTTTTTGGCCATGGCAGATTTCAGTCATATTCAAACCAGAGCAGCTGAGCTGCATGACTGCAACCTTTCCAGCAGGCCTATTGGACCATACCCGAAGGATCTCTCATCCAAACTGGTCTGAATCGGAGGCTCAGGTTTTGTCTTACTCCCAACTTTTTTCTAGGAGCTCTTTTTACAAGACTTACCTAAAGGCCAGTCTGTGCAGAGCATCCTACAAACCCCTAAAATTTCAGTCAGTCTACGTATTTTCCACAACCTGAGACATGAATTTGTCACAGCTGCCAGAGTAATCCAAGCCATCTTGTTTACAAACTTATCTGCGCATGCAAATGCCCTCTCTAACAACTCAGAAGTTGCACAGGCAGGGACGTTCTGTACCCGACACACCGAACAGCTTGTCCTTAGTTTTCAGAAAGGGATTAAGATTTGGTAAGAGTTTCTGCTGTTGCTTAAGTCTGAAATGCTTCAGGAGGACGCATGCAGAGCTGCTCAGCTTCTCCATGCCCTCCTGGAGCAGCTCCTTGCAGATGAGAAGGCACTTACTTGTTGCAAAGCTCCATCTCCGTTACGATAATCTCTTGGACATGCCAGAAGACATCAGCTTTTGCAGATGACTTCTTCCCATCTTTTGGGCAGTGACCAACACAGATTGCTGCAATATCACCAATGTTCTTTGAAGAAAACTGAAATGTGTCTGTTGCTCCCCTGCAGGAAACAGGGAGCGGTTTCAGTTAGTATCTCGAAGGCTGGCAGTGACTTGTCTCATATGGACGTTAAGTAATTTGCACATGGCTACGGAAGATAGAAGATAAGCCTTCATTTAAAGTCATTTGATTTAACCTACAATCATTCAACACAAAGTATAATTTCCATATTTAAATTTAGTAATTTCTGTGATTATGGGTGACACTTTAAATTGTTGCCACTAGGACTTTCCAGGATAAACTTGAGCTGTTCCACATACAAAATCAATTTGCCTCATTACAGATAAAGCTAAAGAATGACTAATTTCCCCTCCGGCACTTATTCATTCATTCTTGACAGATACTGTATCTGTTACACATCTACCCACCATAGCTGTTTTAAATTTGCTAGCTCAGACACCCTTCCTGAAGCTCAGCTTGAAAACAGTTTAGAGAAACAATAGGTCTCTCTCTCAAACCCTTGGCTGGCTCCCTGTCATGTCCCCTGTGTATCCGTTAGGTTTCTCTCCTTGGACTGGTCCTTATTCCAACCTGCCTCCAAGGACGGACTGTGACTAATGCTTTGGAGAGCGGTGTCTAACTCCACTGTAGGCACCATCAGCTGAAGGTCAGGAGGAAGCTCCTCCCGATCTTCCATGTTTCACATGAAATCTCAGCCATTCATACTAGAGTCCACATCAGCCATAATTTCATCTTCCTTTACAGAGCCGCAAGAAAAACCTTTCCTCCCTGCAAAGCAACCAAACATCAGCAGAGTCCATGGCTTTGGAGAACATTCCCATCTCCTAAGGGCGTGCTGTGGCCTTAAACAAAGTAGAAACCCATCTCACATCTGGAGCACTTTGGTCCCACATGGGAAAAGGAATCTGCCCCAGGTTACATAGATGCGCCTCCAGCTCAGCTGCGCACGAGGCTGATGTTCAGCGTTCCTCACACTACAGTGATCTTTCAGCCTTACCCCCCAGATTTGTCTGGAAAGTCAAATCTGAGCAGCTCTGACAACATTTAGCCTCCAACTATTTTTACTTTCTCTCTGATTCCCGCTGCCAGTGAGATGCTGTAAAAGGAACTAAAAACACCTCCAGCTTCCTTCTGCTCCTCCCAGCTCAAAAATACACAGCCTCCCCGGGGGCTCACCAGAAGCCCATTTGTATGTACTAATACAAAAGGACACACACGCGCACATGCATCATCTACATTTCCTTTTACTAAATGCCTTTTTCTTATCGTTTTTAAACCTGCTCTGTGTCTGCCCATCAGAAACTAATTTTACATCTTCCTTTTACTCTAGGTGAGAAGCCATTAGGCTTTTTGGAAGGGGGATGAGAAACAGCATGGCACAAACGCAACTTTGTAGACCATCCTGGAGAAGAAGTGGCATTTGTGGAAGACACACAGCTGGTGGGGAGTTCTTCTAGCCCACCATCCAGTCCCACTACCTTTCAAATCTCCTTTTCTTGGAGGAGTTTTCCATAAGGAATTCTTTCGAGCGGCCCAGCTTTCCTTCTAAGATGATCCAGATGTTTTCCTTTGTTTCTGCATCGTCTCTGTCGCTTGTTACTGTGACAATCTCATAGGCTTTAAAGCATAATTAACATACACGTTAAACAGAAAAGGAAGAGCAGATGGCCAGAAAGATCTCTTCATTTGGCTGTCACTTTGCTTAAAAACTCTCTTCCTAATATTTATCACAGCATACAAAAAAGCATTTGCAAAATAAGGATGGAAGCACACTGAAATCTGTGGGACTTTTGACTTCTACGTGCTTTGGATTTCATGCAGGGATAGAGTACGTGAAAAATATCAGTACTGCTTGATCAGCTAGCAAGAGTAGATGAAGCTGCTTTTGAACAAGCTGTGTCCAGCTCCCTGCTGTACTAAGCACTCCCTTTTTAACACAGCCCAAATCCTACAGGTTTTGTGCCAATGTTCCTAACGGGGACAGTGAGGGTATCCACGTACCCAACAGGATGTGCTCAGATGCCATGGTGGCACATAAGTACCCAAAATGGGAATCACAAGGCTGTTTTTTTGTAGGGGCAGAGTGAAATCACACTGAAGTAATGTGATTATTGAGTCTCCAGGACTCTCCTGAAGAAGAGCACTGCGGTGCAGGAGTTCTCGAGATGCACTTTGCATATCATCACTGTGGTTAAATAACTCTTGCTTGCTTACCACATTAGACACCAGTATAATTATCTTGGACTCAGTGGAATTACCTAGAGCAGACCCAGGGCTATGGGATGTTAAGCTCAACCGTCATGTTCAGCCAAGATACTTGAGCTAGTAGCCCAGAACATGTTAAGGAGAAAGCTGGAGCAATGTTACTTACAAAGCTTTAAGGACTGAACTTATTTTCCACCTCAAAGACTCAAGCCCATTATTTCTAATGAGACCATAACCATGTGTCCTTATGGCTTACTGCTGGATTGAATCACTGCAGATGGGCCCCTCTTACGTTTCAACCCAGAATGAGATCTTTTTCTTCCTCATAAATCCTGATTTGTGTCTTTTTATCACAGCATTGCACTTTTGAACTAAGGAGTACCCTAACTAATCCAACCCTTAAAGCCTGCAAATACAAACGCTTATTGCATGGGAACCCTTAGTGGAGCAGCTTGCAGGAGTTGTGGTCCTGTGGCCTCTGAGGTCCTGCAGCAAATGCCACAAGTCAACTCTAAACTTACTGGTCCGTTCCTTCAGTTCCAGGATGTCATTATTGGCACAAGCCAGTTCCCTTATGAGCTGCCCATCGTCTTCACCTTTAGCCAGCCAGCGATCACACTGGAAGCGAAACGTCTTGTCCATGGCAGAGTCCTTCACGTCAATATATTCCAAGTGCCAACCTGGTGCGATTCCTAGTAAAACAACAAAATAAAAAAGATTTCGGTATTTTCACAGAGATTGGGTAAGGAGGTGAGATACCTCTCCTCAGGAGCACACTGCTGGTGCTAGAAATGACCTATATTTGCTTTGGATAATGTCACCAATGAACTTGATGTTGTTCTGATACCAAAAGTAATGATGACCTGCTCAAGTCCATAATCTGATCCCCCTTCTAGAGTCAGGCCATGCTTTTGAGGGGCTCGCTGGCTTGTGATCAAATATAAGGATGTTGGAACATGGTCCCAGATAAGCTAGATCTCAAGCTCTCTGGGCAAGGGGCCATCTCTTGTCCGTGCCCAGCACTTTGCATGAGATGGGGCTTCTGCAACACCAGTAGCAGCAGCAGTGAGCAGGGAGAGCCAGGGCCGGAGTACCCCGTCAACACACCAACACAGGGACCATCCCAGGAAGAAGCACTACTGTGGCTTAGGGACAACAAACCCTTACAAAGCCCCGCAGAAATCAGGGCCCTACAGACCTGTTTGGCAGAGCCAGAAGCATGAAATCTCCTGGATGGTTTGGGGGCAAAAGTTAATGCAGCAGCTTCCGTCACAGAAACCACTGGTGATTCTTCCTTCAATGTGAAGGGAAATATGAAGCCTTAAAGCCAAAAGAAAGATTTGAATTCACGTTCCAGCTAACCCCATCCTCCACCACACATGTCCCTAGTTATTAAAAAAGATATAGCAGTGTGTGCATGGTTTGTGGGGGTCCCTTCACATCGTGGGAGTGCTGGGTGGCCACAAGCTGTAGGGTTTAGTGTCTTTCTCTATGGTCCCCCCAAACCCTTCATATTTGGATTTGAAGGTCAGAAGGTAGATTACAACTTGCTCCTTTGACCCTGCCAGCTAGCATATGCAAGGAAATTACCCATGCTATCCTGATCTTGCCAAGCAGCCAGGGTAAATTCGCTAATGCTGTGACTGTAGGAAAGACTCAAGTGATGGATGCTCCAGCACGGACCACCAAATCGCCTAACTTTTGCCTTGGGGACTTCTGAGGAGTCATAGCTCCCGTTTAGTTTTCTTCTTTCTTGAAAACGAAGAAAAGGGCATTCGGGAACATTTTCCTGATTTCTCTGTTGAAATAGAAGAAGCCCTTGTTGAGCTTGGGGGGACAGGAGGTTCTGACAGTTCTACTTACAAGTCCTGTTATTAGTCAGACAAAGAAAGGTTATGCTCATGATGAGAGATCTCTGCTGACTTATTATTTGCATCGCAGAGACATTAAACAGCTCTTGCTCTTCCAAGAACTCACTGCCATGTGCCTACTTCCTTAGTTTGCAAATATTAATCATCTTTAGCCCTGAAAAGAAAATGATGGCACCTTTTTGAGTTATGTCAGCTGCTCCTGTGGACTGTGATCCCTCCATACCATGTGTTGGCAGCTTGCTACCAGCCTCACAGCCATTCCTGTTTTGTACTTTGGCTTCCTGAACCTTCTTCAAGCTAGGAAATCACCTGCTACAAAACACAATCCTCAACCAAAGACACCATTTGCCCCTTAAATTTAGGGGGCACAGAACTGCAGAATCATTGTGGCTGGAAGGGACCTCTGGAGAAAGTTTAGTTCAACACACTGCTTAGAGCAAGGTCAGCTAAAGCAGGTTGCTCAGGGCTGTCTCTGGTCAGGTTTTGTCTATCTTCAAGGATGGAGACTCCACAATCTCTCTGGGCAACCTGTGCCAGTGTTTGATTACCTGTGCAGAGAAAAAAAGCTTTTTTTTCTTAAGTTTAAATTGGAATTTCCTGCATTTCAATTTGTGCCCATTGACTCTTGTCCTGTCACTGGGCGCTGGTGAGAAGAGTCTGGCTTCCATCTTCTTTACTCTCCCCCATCAGATATTTGTACACATGGATAAAAATCCCCCTGAGCCTCACCTTCTCCAGGCCGAACAGTCCCAGCTCTCTCAGCCTCTCCTCATACAACAGATGCTCCGATTCCTTATTCATCTTTGTGGCCCTTCGCTGGACTCTCTCCAGTATGTCCACATCTCTCCCGTACTGGGAGGACAGTGCCACGTGCCGATGACAAGACCTGTGCAAATGCCGTGGGTGCAGCACCCAGGCAGGGGAGCTGGATGCACCACCCAAACACGCATGACCTCCTCCAGGCTCCAGCAGCAGAACAAGGGTATGAAGGGGTTTTGGGGGTGAGCTGGCAATACCCTCACAGATCCTCACCAGTTTACTGCCTCCTGGGCAGATCTTATCAAGTTCCCCAGGACTCGCACTGTGCTCTTAACTGAAGCGACTTGCTCTTTGGGGCTGTTTGGAAATTTATTCTAATCATGTTGGCAGTGTCAGCTGTTAATCTTTTCGGCAGGCTCGTTTCCATTTAAGTTCAATGAACGTCCCTGCAGCATATTCAGGAGGCTGCTCCGCTTCCATCAAAACTTTAGTTAAAACAGTACAGGATGAAAGAAAGAAAACATCCCATCCTTCTCCAGCAAGGTAGATCAATGACTGCAGGCCAGGATAGAATAAATTGGTGATCTTAGTCCTATTGCCGGCAGTGAACAGCGTGAGTGGGACAGGATCAGTGCTAAGCAGTGGTATCAGGAGAGACTGAATGAGATGCACAAACCCTCCTCCCTCTTCTCCAGCCTGATCCCAGCAGCCACTCACCAGGAGAGCTGCAACAAAAAACCTGCTCTTTTATCACAGGGAGAGCTGGGCCAGAGCTGAATTCCAGCACATGTTAGAGTTGAGGGCAAAGGAAGCACAAAGTGCAGCTTTTCCTGGTGTTCCCTGCAAAAGATGCCTTTATCAGCTCTGGGCTATTTAAAGAGCAAGGTCTGGGCTCTGTCATGGGATCAACACTGAAAAACAAATACCAACAGGGTGTCCCTTACAGCACAAGGGTACCTCGAATCAAGGAGCTAGCTGGTCACTCTTAGAAAAATGATTCTACTGCCTCAAAGCATCCTCCTGTTTGCTTTAAGGAAAAAATATTTCTTTTCCCTCTCACTAGAATTTTTCTTTCTTTTTTCCTGTTTTCCCTCCTGATGGTTAGCAACTTAAATTAGATGAGGAGACCTGGAAGCTGTAAAAGTATCTTATAGTACTTTTAATTGATCAAGAGAAATAATTCACCCGAGGTGAATGTTGTACTGACTATGTCCAGAGCAGCACATCTTCCCACCTTGTCCATGTCCCCTGGGGCCAGGAGTGTTGTCACATCAAGGGTTTCACTGCCACAGCATTAAACCCCATTTAAAAACCGATATGGAAATGGAAGGATTGATTCAGTGTTGAAGAAATAATTTTGCTTTACCAGAAAAAGAATTGTTTTTCTCTTGCTTCAGACTGGGAAAAGATACATTTAATTTCTTTTTGTATCCATATAGAAAAAAAACACAAAGTCCAGTTATGCACAGAATCTAAACATGAGACTTTCCCTCTGCTGAGCTGGCTCTGCATGCCAGGGGACACATCAGTGGAAGGAGAAGAAACCGTGTTTGCAGAACAACTTTTCAGGTCATGAAATTATGGTTTCAGGATATTACCCTGTTTCCACCTTCTGTTTCTGTGTGGCTTTTGCAGAGCAATGGGCTCAGAGACGTTACAGCACCTGAGGAACAACAGGAAAGGGAACTGCACCGCATATGCGTGTAACCCTGGAGGCATCAAATCCTCAGCACAAGCTGGTTTATGGAGTGGGCATCAGTGAGGGGGTGAGGAAGAAGAGCCAGAAAAGTGCTGTGGACATAGCAGGGTGCAAGGACTTTCCTAGGTCCTGGCAACTGCTCGCACAGCCTGGCCATGCAGGAGAAACTGGAGAATCTCTGCAGCGATGGCTCATCAAGCCTTTTCCCTGAGTGCCAGGATACTACTGGATGGTGGATCTTGGTCCACCATGAAAGCCACAGCTGCTCCGTCACTCAACGTTCAGTGTTTGCAGAAGAGCCACAGCAGATCCGTTCGTATCCCTTTTGCACCTCAACCAACAGTACCAGAAGAACAAGGGCTCAGGAACAAATCAACTCCATGAATGCCTTGGTGAGCATTGTGGGCTTTTCTGCATTGACCCCAGTACAAACCAGCACCACTGCATTTGTCTCTGTTACTGCTTTGGGGCAGAAGGGAAGAAATAGCACATATCTGAGCAGTTCCTGCTTGATTATGCAGGTCTCGGTCTTTAAAATAGTTTGGCCACCACTGTGCTTTTGTGGAAGATCCCCTATCACCGTAACAAGTGCTCAATGTTTGTAACAAAAGGTACTTCACTCCAGGCCTGTTTTGCTGCCATTGAAATCCCCAGCAGCAAACCCACCCTTATAAAACCCATGGCTGTGCCACGAAGGCTCCTTAATGGTCCGCAGCTGGAAGTGACATTTGCAATGACATGCAAAACATTTCAAATGTAATTAGAGGAGGAGAAGAGCTTTGGGGGAAACAGAATCACTTTGCTTGCTTGACTCTGGCAATTGTATAATTTAGTGTCATGTAGGGAAATGTATTCTCTTCCCCAAGAGTCCTTATCCAAAAGAGCAGTTATTTGTCCCATTTATCCTCCTTTCTAAAAGGGCCCAAGCTGACAACTGGATGATGCTGGGCAAGGACCCTCTGTGTATGTCTGCCAGGTCTCCACAGGACCATTTTGCCTTTTTCCCAGGCGATGCTAAAGTCTGTGCTTTCCTGACATTGGACAGACAGGTTGGATTATAAAATCACAGAATCATAGAATCGTTTAGGTTGGAAAATACCTTTAAGATCATCCAGTCCAACCATCAACCCAACATCACCATGCCTACTAAACCATGTCCCAGAGTGCCATGCTTACCCGTTTTTTGAACACCTCCAGGGATGGTGACTCCACCACCTCTCTGGGCAGCCTGTTCCAATGCTTGACCACTCTTTCCGTGAAGAATTTTTTCCTAATATCCAATCTAAACCTCCCCTGGCACAGCTTGAGCCCATTTCCTCTCGTCCTATTGCTAACTACTTGGGAGAAGAGACCAACATCCACCTCACTACACCCTCCTGTCAGGCAGTTGTAAAGAGCAATAAGGCCTCCCCTCAGCCTCCTCTTCTCCAGATTAAACAATCCCAGTTCCCTCAGCCGCTCCTCATCAGCCCTGTGCTCCAGACCCTCCACCAGCTTTGTTGCCCTTCTCTGGCCATGCTCCAGCACCTCCATGTCTTTCTTGTACTGAGGGGCCCAAAACTGGGATTGTAAGCTCCTTGTCATGCATTTCTGCAGTGATTAGCACAACAGAGCCTGACTTTAGAAGTACTAGATGTAGCACAGATAATGAAGTTACCTACCGCTTCATTTAACTAAAACCCCAACTTGCAGCATCAGAAGTTTCCTCAGCCCCTCTTGGGAACAGTCACCGCTTGTCCCAGCCTGCACTCACCCTTAAAATATTAAGCTGTTCTGACGCATGCAGAAACATGGGAGGATGGGAGAAAAAGAGTGAGAGTGAATCAAGTCTTCTGGGTTCACCACTCACCAGGTCCCTGGTCCCTGACATTGCTTTAGTGAATATTAACTATTCCTTGTGAAGCAAGAACTGGTGGGATCAAACCTGTGCTGGCAGAACCACATCCAGGCTTGGATGCACACATGTCCATGGGAGTTAAACTATCTCCACTCTTTGCAGCCATAGTAATTAATTTTCCTCTCTATCCTTTGTCTATCTGTAGCAGATCTTCTTGGGTTTGGTTTTGAAAGTGGTTCATGCCCAATCAAAGATAATAGTTGTCATTACTGGTGCTTATGTTCCCATAGGAGTAAAAGAAAAATCCTGCTAGGGACATTGACTGCTCAAGGGCCAGTGAAGAATTGCTTCTGCCCAGCCATTCACAACCATCAACCAGCGCTGCTCAGCTCCCTAATTGCATTTTTTTTTCTTTTCACATGTTCTGAAACATAAAGTAATGACCGTTGCAAAGACAGTTCATCAGCCTTGTGTCCTCTGACATTATTTATCCCCTGCCTGGTTAGATGACCATCCATCCCTAAACCCCACCACAAGAGACATCACCCAGAAAGTGGTGGGAGTTTTGATAGCAACGTCAGATCACTAGAAATGGAGCGTTAATTGTGAGGTGTTAAAATCATAGCATCTAGCTTTGCATCAGTACATCTCAAAACACTTTAAGAAGGTGAATAATTTTTATCCCTAATTTACATAATTGAAAATGAGGTACGGGGATGTGATTTACGCAAGGTCATTCAGCAAGCCAGTGGCGGAATAAAAATAGATCCATTTTGTATATCTCTCCTTTAGGATCGTGTTAGTTCACACCACAACATTTCTCATCAGAGCAGACAGGCAACGCAAAACCTCTCACAACCTTTGACAAAGCAAAAGCTTAACACTTGGGACAGTTCTAGAAAATAGGTCCCCTGCCCGCTCTCCTCTGTTGTCTATGCATCTTGTTCAGTCCAGGATCTGACTCAGGTCAAAACCACCTATTAATTACTCTCAGACAGACCCCCATCTTACAGATAAAATACTCCCGTGCAAACACACTTAACAGCTCAGAGTGAAGATATAACAGTTTCTCAGATGATATTCTTGCAACTGAAGCATATTTTGTGTTTTGTTGAGGCATACTTGATGCAAAAGCATTTAAGAATGGTGCAGGATAATTTGTCCCCAAGACGAGCAAAGGAGGCTTGGAGAAGAGAAGCTTTTACAGAATTGGTAATTCTACAGCTACATCTGGCCTTTTGGGCTCTTTCCACTCTGTAGCGGAGGGTTCTGCAGTTATAGGAGACTGGGAAGAAATGAATGACTGCGCAAGGCCAACACTGAAGTCTTTGCCTTCTCTCAAAGTCTGCTGTTTTATTTGCTTACATCTTTTTTTTTTTCTACTTTATGTCAACTCTAGACTGTGAGATCTTTGCAGTGTCTTTTGCTCGTGCTGTAATGCCTGTAGCACGTCTTTGTGATAGGACTGTTGAACATAAGGAGAAAAACCTACCATTGAAGAGAGAGGAAGGGGCATGGTATGTGAGGAGGGCTCTAGGGGTCGGTGCTGGGATCTCCTCAGGGGCTGAAGCCAGATTTGGGCAATCTGAAGGACTAAGCAGCCACGGCACAGTTGCTGGCATGCTATACAGGTCTGCAGGTTGCATGCCTATTTGTGTCTTGTCTAAGGCGTTGACTTCAATTCATCCAGAAAGATGCAGGAACTGACGTCTTCCTCTGTACTGAGGAAGGGCGGAATGATGGAATCTCTTCAATTTGGGCAGTCTTACACATCTATTTCTCTCCTCTCACTTTTTATTTCAAGCAGAAACTATTCAACAAATCTGCCCCATGGATCAACAGAGTATGAGGCAACAGTCAAGCACTGAGAAGAGGGCTTAGAAAAGCCCTTCTCAGGGCTGATAGCTGAGCAAATCCTTACAAAGGGCTAAAAAGGCAGTTACTTAGGTTTCTTTTAACAGTTTATGTCCTACAAGTGCCCAAAAGGCTTGGAATCATGTCTGTGAATTGTAGAAACATGTCTCTGGAAAAGCCATGTGCTGTGAGTTCAAGGCCCAGGCAATTTAAGATCTGATCCAAGATACTGCTCCTTAAAAAGGTAGTTCCTTAAAAGAAAGAAAAATAAGAACAAGGGCATACTAATGGTTTTGACTTGGGTCCAGATCAAGAAAGGGGAATAAGATACCTTATCTTTTGGAAGAGCCACCCAAAAGGAGTCATTGGGGCAGTTAGGCTACTTAAAACTCAATTAAGACAACGTCATAGAGGTTGGTGTAATTGAGAGAAGGGCCCTGTTGAGGCAAATATGAAATTGGGCTGCATAACCTGGTTATTTACTTCTGCCTTTGCTCCTATAATAATGCAGAGATGTCTGGTTTATTCATAATTTGACTGTTCCTGGCTCCCCTTGGCTGATGGCAACTGAGATAATCAAGAATCTGAAATTAATGACTTTAGAAAGACTGCTTATCATCTGGGTTCAAATCTGCTCAGGCAGAGGAGGGAGCTAAATCCAGGTTTCCCATATCTCCTTGCTGCAAGGAGAAAAAGGAAACCAAAAAAAAAAGGAAAAAAGCCCTTTTTCTAGGTAAATAATTCCATTACTGAGATACTGAGAAACTTTAAGCCATTCTTCCAGAATGGTGATTTATTCCTGAAATCAGAGGAAAAATGGAGGCCTATATTTAGAAAGCCAGTATTTCTACAGACCTACAGATACTGATCTTGCATAAATGTAGAAGTAAATGAACTGAGATACGAGAAAATACATAGTGCCTATCTGAAATCAGGAGATGGGGAGTCTGGAAACGATTAAATTTGCTCAGGGAGTCTAAATATATTAGGTGGAACATCAGTATCTGAAAGTAAACAGGGGCAAGATAAAAAGACATAGAGCAAAACTTAAAACTAAATTTCATTCACAGCAACTCATTGTTACCAGACTCTCGCTGGTGAGTTCTAAACATTTTAAAAATCAGGAACAAGTTCCTTGAAATTACCGTTGTGAAGCCTCTAAGCTGCCTGTTTTCAAATGAGCACCAACTTTCTCCCTAATCAATTTTACTGAAGTCAGAGGAATTAGATGGGGGCTTCATTCCTCCTTTGTATCTCATATAGAGATGCCACTCAGCATTTCTTTGGGGGGGAACAGCATTTAAAAGCATTAAAAAGGGACCATAAAACTGACATGCTTTTCCAGAAGAGACAAATGCACTGTTTGCAATTTAAAGACCTTCTGACAGTTTTTGCTTTTGCAATTACTGTCTCTTCAACTCTGAACACCCCACTGCAGTCAAATTTCAGTGAAAGGATGAACAAAAGTGAGATGTGAACTGGGAGCAAAGCCACTGCAGCAAAACTTTGCTGATGGGGACGGGTGCTGAGCTGGACTTCATGGCAAAGTAGCTACCTCAAGCAAGCCATTTAAATGTATTTTATCCTGAAGTGGGGGCAGGTTAGTTGGCTTCTTGGTGGGACCAGGTGATGTCTGACAGAAGAAGAAGCCTTGTGATGGTTCAGAGTTCCCTTAACTAGCCCACAGGTGCTAAAGGTCCCTAACGTGTGTCAAAATGGGCTGATGCTGTCACTGAGTCTAATTATTAAGAAAATTAGGAAAAGAACATCATCCATGTTCCAAGTATTCAGCATGTGAGGAGCGACGGGGTAGGCCAGTGCGAGGCTGAGTCTTCCACAGACCATTGGCAAAGAACCATTTAGTCCAACAAAGAAAAAAAAAAACTGAGAAAAGAATGATCAACATCTGATGCCTCAAAGTAATGGTAAATACAAGCACATTTTTGTTTAATATCCAAAGTCCCCCAAGCATCTGACAAAAAACATACGCAACCCTTGACTCCTGACCCCACTACTCCTTTCCAAAAAACAGAGCCAGGAATTTCTAACCAGTGGCACAGCCAATTTATATAAATTATATATAGACAGCAGGCATATATGCAAAGGATAGCTATAGCCTGAGATCCCAGCAGTAATAAATACTCTACCCACCCAACAAACTGTCATGCTGCATTGTGTGAAGTTTTAGATAGGATATGCCTTTCACATGACTAATGCAAGAACAATGAAGACAACATATGTTATGATTTAAACTACAGTTGTCCTTCTTTCCAAGTGGGGGGAAACAAGTACATTTGTGCTGAACAAAACTTGAGCATGTTGTTTGTCCAAGGCTTAACCCTGCAGTCAGCTAGGTCTGGTAAAAGCCCTATTAACTATTATTTATAAATAGAAACCAGTGATAAGAGGGAAATAAGGCAAGAGAATATGAGGTTGCAATGTGTATTTATATTCATAAATATGAAGTATTTTTTTCAGGTTCTGGACACATGGTTTACTATTTTAGCTGACTTGTGGTGGCTATCTGGGTACGTGCTCTTAGCCCACAGCAAATTTAAACTAATTGAGCCTATTTACTGCTTAGCCTAAGGCTAAACTCTGGTACTTCCCTTTGCCACTAAGCAAGAGCTTGCAGATAGCAATTACCATAGCTCAGCTGCTATGTGGTAACTCCCCAACTGTATCACCAACATCATCAGTGGCACGGAGAAGGTGAACCATGATTACTTGTGCAAGAAGGAAAAGGCAGAAAAACCGCCTAGATTAACAGGGTTTGCTTGTCATGCAGCAGAGAGCAGACCCATGGGACTCATTGCCACGGGATGCCATGGGTGCTAAAAGTCTCCTGGAGAGTCTGGACAAGCACTTGAATGAGCAAATTCACTGAAAGTTACTTAACGGATAAAAATGATATCCAGTTCAGGAGATGCCCTGAGCTACGCACAGTAAGATGCAGAGGATTAGGGAAGGATTACGCATGCTGCTCAGTTCCTCCTCTTCCACAGGCACCCAATGTTCCTCCTCTTCCACAGGCACCCAATGATGCTGCTGCTGGAAACAGCTGCTGGGCTCGATGGACCCTTGGTCTGACCCAGTTCTTACCTTCCTACATCCCAGCCTGGTCGTGTGCCTGAGCCCAAAGGATCAGCTCCGATCTGGTGGGCTTATTTCATTCTGTTAGCACAACCAATCACTGAGGAGCCACAATGCCTCTTGAGGAAAATGTTCTCTTTGTAAACATTTTAGCTGGCAATATATTTGAAAATGAATCTGCAAGTCCACGTTGATTTCTTGTTGCTCTCTGAAGGACATCCAAACCACCCTTGCAACTGCAGACACCTGTTTGCTGAGCTAAAACTCCAGTGGGTATTTTGATAGCCCTTTCCATTTCAGCATCTGAACCGCAGATTCAAGGAATAAGTGTTTTGGCAACTAAAATCAGGTAAAATGGTCTCCCTTACTGCATTCAGCACCAGCTATATAACATGATGTTACGGAGCCTAAACAACTAAATTGTCCTGTGTTGTGGGAGTGATAAATACGATCCTGAAGCTTGCAGTGGCTAGCAATAGAGTCATGAAGCCAGATTAGGTATATGGTCATATTTCCCCTATTTCATAACAGATTTCTCCTTTTTTTTTTTTTTTGAACAACAATACGGAGGCAAACTTACAGTGGGAGAGTCTGACCCAGAGGTAGCATCTTTTATTAATATTGCATGAGATGCAGCCTTCCCCAGCTGCCACAACTTGGAGAAGTCAAGAAGATGACAGCCAGCATGAGCCCATACTGACATATAACCCAGCCACAAGCCAGCTGCCTCAGTACAAGACAACGACTGGGTAGTCCTGCTGCCATTTCTCCCAGGACTTCAATAAATACTACTGCCCAAACGACCTTGTTAATACTGACCCAGGTGGGTCTATGGGAACCATCAAGCTTCACCTTTGGGCTGCGGGAAGGGCTTGCCGTTAGCGAGCACGTCATTGTTAATGCAAGATCATCTCTTTTAGATGAAGATGGGATGGGATGAGATGTCATCACAGCAGGGCGAGTGATGCATTTGTTACAAGATGCTGCTTGGGACCTGAATAACAACACAAATGACTACGACAGTGCTGCTCTGCTGTTTGTGAAACCAGTTGGGGTATCCAGCAGCAGGGAAATGTCAGAATGTCTCTCAGCAGGGCACTGCACACTCACCGTCTGATGCAGTGATTTTAATAAAGACAGACACAGATCTTTACTTCTGTCTTCTAAAGCTCACTGTGTTATGCCAGGCTGCATTACCCTGTGTATCAGTGTCAGGCTGATAGCGTTAAATTGCTAGGAAAGTGCCACACTAGCCTGTGAAAAAGGTATTGCATTAATAGAGCCGGTGTGTTGGGATAACAGGCTGGATGGCTTTGCTTTGGAGGAGCTGTCATTATCTGTGCTGCAGTGGTGGCTCTAAGCTCTGACCGAAGCTGGGGACGCATTAGAGCAGATACTACACCAGCTTGGGGGGAGACGGTCTCCTGCATGAAGGGGGCATGTCTAGACAGGCAAGCTGGGACACAGGATCCAGGTAAAATCCTTGAGATTACCCAGCCTGCAGCAGAGCTGGGAACAGTGCTCTCAGCCTGCCCCACGTCCACAGAGGAGGATGTGTCTCCTCGAGTGAAAACATTGTCCTGACCTCTCCCACCGCCCCCCCCAAGGTCACTGCCCTGACCTTTGTTGTCGTGCCAGATCCGCACTTTGCAGAGATCTCCCAGGCTCAGCATGTCCGAGAAGTTGAATTCGTCCATCTGGTTCCTCTCAAACTTGTTAGACTTGCTGGACTCCTTCAGAGCAAGGGTCCCGCTGTCCCCGTTCTCCCCAAACAGGATCAAGGACACATTGGCGTCCGTACCTGCTCCTGGAATGAGAGAGCAAGGCACACCATCACGAGCCAGCCTGCCACATAGGGCTGACACCCAGCCTCCAATTGCATGGAAATGGAGGCAGCAAAGACAGGATGGAAGAGGCTGCAGTGATGGTCAGGTTTCTCTGGGCACCACCAACAAATTTCAGTGAATTCGTGCAGGATCCTGTGAGGAGGACACTCCATGGGAGCTAACAAGCCAGCCCTTCCAGCCCACCCTCCAAATACAGCTGGAACGCTTTGCCTTTGCGTTCAAGGTGTGGTGACTGTGATGACAGCAGTACTAAGAGGAAGCAGGAATATCTGCTCTGGATGAAGCACTGTGCACCATGTCGCTTTGCAGAGGATGTCAGTGTCGTGACTCCCATTTTTCCAAGGTAGCTTGGGAAGCAAAGTGACTTACCCAGCAATCTATGGAAGAGCATTAAAGAACATATTTTAACTTTTCTAGCTACAGTCAAAGTATTAGTACACAATGTCCTGGGCTTCCCACTGGGCCGTAGTCCCTTTTCCACACTGTGGTCTCCTTCTGCAGTCCCACAACCTCCTCCAAGCTGTCCTGTGGCACCCAGGACACTTCAGCTGGAGTCTGTCTCGTGCTGCTCTCCCGGTGTTGTATGGCACAGGGATTTGAAAGAAAAATGCAGATCATCAAGCAAACCACGGTGGCATCTTGTGGCCCATTTTCCCCTCCCATAAAGTCTTCTTTCTATATTCCTGTTTCTCAAAATATTGTCCATGCTGCATTAATGGGAAAAGTCCCAGTTTTTTATACAACAGTTTGCCCCATCAACTCCCACTTCTTCTTACGCGTATGTTATGAAAAGAATAATTTCTATGATTATCTTTATTACCTGATATTGAATTTCATGTGCCCATGACTGCCCATATTTTGCTGCAGAAATTTGCCTGACTTTTGGAGGGTTCAAGGCCAAACTGTCACCTGCAGTGACCTTATGAACATTTTAGCTGAAGGTGTTACAACAATTTTACCTGGCACTATTCATAATTTGACCAAAATTATGGCTTTTTATTTTGGATGCTATAATAAAAAAGTGGATTCATAGAAAGAAATTTGATTCTGCGTGGGCAGACATTCATTGCTGTGTTAGAACTAAAGCCCTTAAATTTTGGAAAATGAAAATGAGATCATCAAACCCAAACCTGTCTTACAAAGAAACTCAGCATCTGCTGCCCTCAGTTAGATAGCCCAGCTTTGAAAACTCTAACCTCCTGCCAAGCCATTTCTTACACAAGAGGTTCGTAAATCCATTTTGGACCACACGGATGGTATTTCCCACAGCTCCATTCACAACACAATGCAGAGACAAAGTCAAGGGTACTGAAAACTTTTTGAGAAAGCTACCATTTCTTTGGGATAATTATTTGAATACAGAAATGAGGGAGAAATCACAACTCTTCTAATAGAAGGACTGAAAAAAAAATTAAAAGAAGGAAAAAAAAAGAGGAGAAAAGGAGTCATACAGAGAAAAGGCAAAGCAATATTTGGTGTCCACGTGAAAAATTGGCTATGTTAAATTGGGGCTAATTTTCAGCAGTTCCCTGGGAAGGACTTAAGAAGGAAGAGAAAGCATCAGGGATTCAGGCAGTTTATCTGGCAGTACCTTTTATGACCCTAAAGCTCGCTGAGGTGAGGAACAAAGCAAACTAAAGTCCATTTCCTTACAAGGAGCAGGTTCCCAACTAATGCAAGGTCTCAAAAAGTACAGAACCAACTGTTTCTTAGCAATACCTTCCCCACAGGAAGAAACCTCATGCCGTGACATTTCCCTCACAAGCAATTAGCAGGAGATGGGAAAGAAAAGAACAGAAATTGCCGAATCAATGCACATTTCACCTATTTGGGTCTCTCTCTGATTTTTTTGTTGTCATTGTTAATTCCAGGAAACTGTCAGGCACATTTAGGAACTGTGACAAATTTGATAAATGAAGAGATGAAGGTACTGTGGTTGCACAAGCCTTAACTGGCAATGAGTGTAATAGCTCATGGGTCGATACTGGGGTCTGCAGCACTGAACTCCGTCATCAACACCCTAAACAATGACAGAGTGCATCCTCAGCAGATTTCTGGATAACGTTACATTTGGGGGAGTGACTGACATGCTGAATGGCAGAATTCCAACCCAGATGGACCTAGAGAAACTCAAGGTCTGGGCAAGCAGAAATCCCATGAAGTTCAGCAAGGAGAAATGCAAAGTTCTGCGTCCGGGGTGGAATAAACCCTGCACATCTATGTGCTGGGGAGGTGAAGAAGAAGACCCAGAGGTTATAGCCGTAATATTCATATTCAGGTTGAATCTGAGCTAACAGCAAGTTCTCGGTGTTCATGGCAAACTGCTTTTTGGGCTACATCAGGAGGAGCATGGCCAGCAGCTGAAGGGAAGATCTTCTCTCCTTTGCTCAGCACTGAGAAGCCCACACTTAGACCATGCTGCCATTTCAAATCCCTGGGTCATGTCGAGACACCGAGGAGGGCTCAGCAGACGGTTGCTAAGATGGACAGGAGCTGGGGCACACAACTGTGAGGAAAGGCCAAGGGAGAGGAGCTGGGGCAGGTGAACAAGGGCCCCTGTGATCACAGGGAGGGAAAGCAATAACAGCAACAGGGTCATGTGCTGTGGAGATGTCAGACCATACCCCAAGGAGCCACAGCCACAAATTGCTGGAGAGGTTCAGGTTGGGTGTCAGGAAAAAAAAATATTTCTTAGGAAAATGGTACAGGTCTGGATCAGGTGCCTGAGGAGATGGTGGCATCACCATCCCTGGAAGTGTCAAACGCTCAACTGGGCAGAGCCTTGGTTGATCTGACCTAGGGCTGGCAATAGTCCTTTGAGCAGGAAGGTGGATGAAATAACCTCCAGAGGCTCTTTCCAACCAAAGTGTCTATGATTTTGTGATTCTTATGGGGCAGCTGCATCATTTTTAAACAAACAGTGGGCTTGTCACAGCCTTCTGAGGCCAAAGAATGCCCTTCTTTTGACTTAACAGAGTCTTGGATAAGGCACTAGGAACTGACACCAACCATCTTAAATTATGTAATTTGTAGGCTGTAGCTGAGCTGACAACATACTAATTAATCTTATAACAGCAGAGATAAAAACCTCCTGCTTCTTTAATGCTTGGAAAATGAGAAAGCAGTATTTATTCTTTCTCCATCTTTACTGCATTACCATGTATATGATGCCTGCATATAGAATACAGAAAATCTGTCTAAATCAAAATTAACAGGCAAGGACATTTTTGTGCTACAGAAAGAGCCATCAAGTGGTCTGGCTCTATTGCAGCTCTGTCCGTGGGTCATACCTTGAAGTAAATGAGATTGTGAGATACTTCTTTTATAAGATGAGAAGTAAAACAAGATTTTGTTTTTAACCAAAAATTCCCCATCTGACTTGGGATGTGTCTGCTATAACAACCTCTTCTCCCCTTAGCTGTGTGTGCTCAGAGCTGCCATCTGAGGTACTTCTGGTGGCCTATACATTTGACCTTTGAAAGAGAGGAGATTTGACCTTTGCAAGAGAGGAGTCTTTCCCTGATGCAATCTCTGTAGGTTACATGATCATCCACGTTGAATGACTTCTGGAAATCCAAACTGTAACTCAAAGGTTTCTTTGAGGAAGAAGTAAAACAGGACTGTTGTTAAATATGTGCGTATGGTGGGGAGGAAACGGCTGATGCTTTCTAGTTCACCGCAGGACATTTTTTGTGGGTTTCATTTTCCCTAACTTTAGCCATCTAGCCTAACTTCATTGTCCTGGCTCTGTCTGAATCTGATGAAGAGAGTGACAGAGAGCCTCCAGAGGATGATCCACACCACTGATTAAGATTCCTATCCCAGATGAATTGACCAGAGACAGTCTAGACTAGAAGGAACTAAGACCAGGAGTATAATTTTTTGGAGAGCGACAAATAGGTGAGATGAATCGTCTTTTTTTTTTTATTTTTTTTTTTTTTCTAGGTGCCTTTGATGCACTGGAAAGTTGAAAGCTATTGCAGACAAAAACTTTATTCCTAGAAATAAACATCTGATTCTATTCATTGTGGAGCATTGCTGTCCCTAGACAATGTCAGTGTGGCAGGAGATGATATAACGTGTTTAAACTAACTGTCAAGAATAAAATGTCTTTCTTCCTGAATTGGTCCAACCAGGAGTAATTGTGGAATACATAAAGATCAAAAAGGGGAGATGGTTCATGACTTGTACCCTCTATAGGTAAGCTGGATAAAGTTCAGCCTTATGTCAGTGCGCTGTGTGATCTAATCATAAACAGACTCTGAAACCTCTCTGTAATCTGCTCTTTCCTACTGGTTGTCGCTGTTCATAATGAAATAAAATGTTTCATCATTAATACCCGTCATCCTTCATTCAATGGGAAGGGCAGATCTGTCTGCTGTTGCTGTCATCTTCTATTCTCCTCTTGTTTCTATTTCCATCGCCTTTGTGAGTTAGGGCTGGATTTCACAAAAAGGTCATAGAAAGATCTACCATTATACTAGATGGATTGCCAGATACATAAAAAAAAATCTTCCTCTCTCTCTTTTGTTTTTTGTATTTCACTACATGTTTTTCAGACAAGCAGCAGGCAGAGCAGACAGATGAAAAATGGTGAGGTGGCATGAAGATACTCTGCCAGGGGAATTTTGATATTCTCAGATCAAACCTCACAAGCTGCATAAATTACCACTGGTAAATCCAGGGGGAAAAAAAAAAAAAAAACAAACCCAAAAAACAGAAAAAAGAAAAAAGAAAGAGAGGTAGAGATCAAGAGGTGATTACGTGCACTGGTGTAGCAAAATCCCCTTTGACGGTCAACCTCTCAAACAAGGTGTCTGCAAGATAATGTCTAACTTGCCCCATTTTGCAATGAGGCAGCTTGTATGTGGTTACAGCTTTCATTCAGCAGCCTGACAGAAGTTCTCATGAAAAGAGGCAGTGATCCCAGGAAATGACATAGAAATCCCATTTCTTGGCTCTCGAAGCTCTGCAGCTTGCTTTATACTCTGTTCTACCTCTTCTATCTGGTGTGCATTTAGGGATGGTTTTTCATGGCCTGAGATAAACGGTCTCAAAACGCTTTGAAACAGAGGGTGAATTATTGCTCCTCTCTTTGGCCAAAGTAGATAGTGCTGACTGAAAACCTGGAGCCCACCAGCTTTGGCCGTAGCCTTTTTTTCCATCCTACCTGACCAAAAAGAAAAAGGGGCCTCCTGACCATTGCAACATGGTCTGGCAATAGCTTCTGTTAAGGTGTCTTCAGAGGAAGAAGCAAGCAGTCAAATCTAGGCTTTGTGTCTAAATATTTTATGCCCATTGCTTGGCACAACAGTCATGATGAACAGCCAGCCAAAATGGAGGTGTTCCAGCATAGTAGGGCTAAATTACGCTTTTCTTAACATAATTTAAAATTAAGCAGGATATGTTTTCCATTGCTAAAAATGAAACTTCATACTAGAAAAGTCCTAAAATATCCACCAGGGACTTGCCTCCAATATCACTGGTTTTAACCTGAAGAGTGTATGTCGTGTCCTCCATCATCTGCTCATCATTTATCATAGCTGGCATCTCACACACAAGACTTCCCTTGGCATTTTTCAGCTTTGACAGCCATTCACCATAGGTAAATGTGGCCACTTCTTGATTAGTCAGGTTCTTCAGGATGATCTGTGAAGAGCCAAAATAAGGGAAAAAACCTTCAGCTAAACTTCAACTACCATTTGAACGAGGGCAAAGACCAAACCTGTAAAGTCCACAGTGTGGTAGGACATGGGTAGAGCTTAGTCATATCTTCAAAACCTGTACCAAGCTCTTCTGGGCTGAGCGGAGCTTTCTGCTATGGTCAATATTTGCTGTGGTGACTTGTCCTGAGAAATGGTCTTCATAATATTGGACAATTTCACACATGGGCTAAAGCATAGGAAGAAATTTGCTCCTCTGACATAAGTTACAGACAAAGCTCATCTCTAAGAGAGTCAGACCTTTCCTGGAAGCCAGTATGGAGTTAAGTCTAAAGAAGTAACTGAGAGTTATTGAGAACCTCACTACCTCTCCTTGAAGTACACAGTATCTTTCTTTTGCCTGCTTCCTCTGTGCAAACACACAGCAATCATCGTAGAGATATGCAAACCAACCCCAAACAAGTTAAAGCAATGCACAAGATAAAATTAGGCCAGCAGAACTTAATGCTTCACACTCTTCTCCCTCTGGGAAAAGGTGACAGAACAAACAGTATGCAACAGATATTAGTCACACCGTCTAATGTGTCACGGGAAGGAGCTCAGATGCTGTGGTGATAAGAACAGAATAGGAACCTATTTAGAACAAGCCAGTGAGTTACTCCCAACAAACACCTAATAAAATACCCACCTTTATGTGTCCTGTTGAATGTGGAGCACCAGTATAGTGGGAGAAAGGCATTATACTTGCCTACAGCAAAAACCTAGCAGTAAATTCTCGCCAAATTGGGGGAGTTAGAGGGAAGGGCTGCAAATTACCATTTTTGTTACCATCTAACAGAAACAGACACCATACCTGAGAGAAGCAGTGCATTAAGAAACAGTGTCTTGCAAGGCACATCTCTGCAAAGGCCATGGAAACATGAGCCTAGACGTGTCAGAGAAGTATGACAAAATATTAGGAAGAAACAAATCATTGAGTCATGGAAAATGTTAAGCTAAAAGGGACACCTGGAGGTGTCTAGTCCCACCTCCTGCTCCAGGCAGGGCCAACTGCAACACCATGTCCAACTGAGTTTTGAAAATCCTCAAGGGTGGAGATCCCCCCAGCACTGCGGGCCTCCGTCCCAGGGCTGCATCACTCTCATTGGGAAGATTTTTTTTTTCCCTATATCCGATCAAGATTTTCCTTGTTGCCGCTTGTGTCCATTGCCTCATGCCCTTTCACTATTCACCTCTGAGAAGAGACTGGATCGATGGTCTCTGTAACCTCTCTTTAAGCAGAAGAAAACTGCAGTTAGATTCCCCCTTAGTCTTTTCTTCTGAAGGCTTAAAAACTCCATTTCCCTTCAGCTTTCCTAGTCTGCCATATGCTTCAACCCCTTGACTATCTTAGTGACCTTCCGCTGCACTCTCATATATCAGCCTAAGAAACTTATAAAACTTATCTTGAGATAAAATGTGCTCAAATTCTGTCCTCAAACTACATGTGTCCCAGTCCATGCACTTCTGTTGACCCCAACCAAGCTTTGCTGGACCCTTTGGCAGTTCAAAAGAAGAACATTGTTCCAGATTATAAAAAATGATTTTAAAGAGGGCAGTAGCTACACCAAAGCCGAAGCAGTAGCCGTGCTATTTGTGCGCTGTACTGTTCCTTGCGTAGGGCACTCATCTGGGGTTTTCTCTCTGCCTGATGCTAAACAGGGATCTGTAACACAGCACCTTCATCCCAGAGGTACAGGACATTATGGGTTGTTGAAGCTGTCCCACTTTTCTATAAAGCTGCTTATTCATAGCCGGTGACACTATTACTTTGTGGTCAGAAAACTGCTCTGTGAGTCAAGATATGTTGAATCAAATCCTTGCTTTGAACCAAGCAGAGATCAGGTCTCTACCACCCCAGCTGGTGCCCTCTCTGCTGGGGCACAGACCAGAAGGAAGTCTCCTCTCTCAAGGATGCGTGAACGATGTCTACATCCTCTTAGGATTCCAACCTAGAAACTTTTCTTTGGCTAAAATTTGCAAATTTGAATCATGAATAATCTCAGGTTGACTGAAAATGCCCTTTTTTCCCCCTTGGTGCATAAACTCTTTGCTGGAAAAGGTTGAGCTAGCTCTACCTCTGCTCTGCTTGGGAACGACGACAACATTGCTAGCAGCAATACATCCTGAGCAAAGCTTGCAGGGAAATATCAGGAAAGCAGCGGTGGGTAGGAGCAGATTAGAGTTGCCAGCTGGAGTGCACTCACAGACAGAGAGATCAGACCTCTCGCAAATAACCAGCCCATGCCCAACGCTCCAGATGCTGTCTGGGAAAAACTGTCTGGCTACTAAAAGCGCCAGAGCAAAATGCCCTCTCTTTCCCTCCCCAGCCCCTCATGCAGGGTGAATGATTTCATCCGTATGCAGCTTCATGCAAGCTGTTAGCACAGACAGAGCGAGCAGCCTCTGCTATCTCATTCTGGGATGGTGCTCCAGAGAGGAGCAGACAGGAGCAGGAGATTCATTTTACGAGCTTCGTTTGCTCAGGGGAGATCACAGCAAGGGCCATGGAGGCAGCAGGAAGCCAGTGGCAGGCTGATTGCTCAGTCACAATGTGGGTACGTTGCAGACCTTACCTAGCACGAACCGCCTAGCACCGGGCACCCAGCCCGAGCACATCGTGTTGGCCCTCCCCGTCAGGGTCAGGGGCAGCGGTCAGGGCTGGGTATCACCAGGGAAGCAACGCATCCCACCCAAGCTGGGGGCAGGCGAACGGCCATTCAAGGCATCTCTCCCTCTCTCAGATCTCTCTGCTCACTACAGAGGAGGCCTAAATAGTTTGGTAGGAGAGGTGAAAGCTGACCGTAGTTTTTTTTCAATGACTAAAATAGCACAAAATTAATCCCATCCTACAAGGAGATGTTTGTGGGTGTTGCACACACGCAGGATGAGGCAGGATTTTGATTTGGATCACGAGGGTCGAGAAAGTCATCTCAGGGAGCTGAGCTGAGGCTATTTTTATTTTCTGTTTGTTCCTCTCAGAAAAATTAGCTACCGCTTGACAACGAGACTGTTGCTTTACATTGCAGCATTTACATATCCTATTTTTTAGGATACCTAGAACTTGCTGTGGACATCCTGCATGCTTTTAAGTTCAAATGTTATCACTAATTATGCATAGGTTTTAACTGGGCTGTAGAACACCTATTGAAATGAAAAGGAAGCAGGAGCGGTATGTATGAATAAAATGTTGATAATCTGCTTTGTAGCTGAGCAAATATCATAGCTGACAGGAACTTTAAACCAGCAACTTGAAATTAATTGTGCTTTGCATGCTGTAACAGAAAGGTTTGACACGTCCGAATATTTGATTTACCTCAAGCCAGCCTTCTCCCAGCTGCAGTGTAAAACACGCTCCGCAGGGGCTCACACCCCACTAACACCAAAATACACAGGTCCTGGATTTCATCTTTAAAGAGTCAACCACACGTTTTTACGGTTCTGGTGCATGTCATTAGTCTTGGCTTAAAAACAGGGTCCTCTGATTGTAAAACAAAAAGACTTTGCTCTGTTGCAAAGAACAACAGTCAGCTTCAGCTATAATGAATTGTCTCAAATTCTCTTAAATCTCCTTTATATAAAGGAAAAAGAACTGAATAAAGACCAAGTCCCACATTCAGGATTATTTGTGACGTTTGAATGCAATGCAATTAGTGCTTCATTAAGACAGCTTCTTATCTGCCTGGCTTTGACAGCACAAAGTAACATTAAAATTCTGAGGGAAGCAACTCTGCAGAATTCGACAGTCTTACCATTCCTGTTATTTCACTCAGAGAGCTCTCATCCCTTCTTATTTTCAGCTTTTCAACCTCATATCTAAGACACCGGGCAGCAGGTGAAATCATCATGTGGACTGAGGAAATGGCTATCCCAGGAGGAGGTTTCCAAAGCATGCATTTAGATAAGCTTCCTACTTAGAAGCCACAATTTTTGTATGATGAGGGTGGTAAACACTGGAGCAGGTTGCCCAGAGAGGTGGTAGGGTGGTAGATGCCCCATCCCTGGAAACATTCCAGGTCAGGTTGGACGGGGCTCTGAGCACCCTGATCCTGTTGAAGATGTCCCTGCACATGGCAGGGGGTTGGACTGGATGACCTTTAAAGGTCCCTTCCCACCCAAACCATTCCATGATCCTATGATACTGTTCTCTGATTTTTCAGAAACACAGAGCAGTGTCGTGGTAGCTTGATGTGGAAGAACAGGAGATTCAGCATTAGGTCAGAGGAAAATATCCAAACTCTGTGTCTCTCCCAGCGGTGGTGAGATCAGAAAGTGTTGCTCAGCTTTAGAGAGTTTTCAGTATGTCTTTCTGTGCATGGCAATAATCAATAATATTTATCCTGGCCCAAGACATCACTAATCAAATTTTGTTCCCTCTAGAGGATTAAGTATCTGTGTTTAAATCTTATTGCCACTTTTGGTGCAGTTTGAATCTTTGGCACCAAGTTCATTACTTTGCTGAGATTCTGAATGAAATTACAATGTATTTTATCTAGACAGAAAGCAAAAAAAAAAAAAAAAAAAAAAGGCTACTTCCCTGCTTGTAAATTGAATCTTTTGGCTGTGCACAACATCATTGATAATTCATGCATTTTAATTGGTATTTATGCACTTCTATTTCTGGTAAACCAAAAGCAGTATAAATTATGACCAGCTACATTTTACAAAAAGACCAAAGAGAATTAAAAAGATCATTTATTGTTGTTTTAATAGAACAAGAAAACTGAGAATATCCTGTAGATAAATGGAGCAACAAATGGTTATTTACGGGGTTGATGGCTTAATCTAGCTTCTCATTTCACTGTGCTAGTTAGCACTAACTGTGAACCATCTGTCTGAGAGTTTAGCACTACCCCCACAAGTATTTCATTATGCAGTTTTAATATGCACTTTTGACAGAAATGGAAATGGGCTCAGATCAGTTTTCATGTCACACCAGGCTACATAAGTTTTCAAGGCTGGAATACAAATCAGAGAACACAAATCCTTCCTCCCCTCTTCCAGAGCACTCCTGTCCTCACTCTCTGCCTGGGAATGCAAATGCTATGTTTACTTTTGCAGGAAAGGTGGGAAAGAAAACTAATAAAGTTCTCTGCGTATCACTGGAGCTAGAAGATCCTCCATGCTCTGTTCCTCTAAATTTTCAAAAGCTTCTAAATTCCTGGTCTCAAAGAGTTGCGTGCACGGTCTGCCTGTTGCTTCTGTAGAGCTATAAGAGGACTATAAACCCATCAGATGGGTCCACATGAAAGTCTTTTTTGTCTGCCTCTCCGGGAAATCCTTGCTCTGGCTGGGAGAGTCCAGCAGGCTGGATGACTGGACAGAGCTGGCAACAGGAACATGTGAAGGTGCTTCCTGCCACTAACGATGCTGCTGTCCCTTGCCTTTGAGCTATTGCTAATTCACAACTGCAAGATCTGGAATGTTTCTGGTTGAATAAGCTTTATTTGATTTCATTTTAAATGAATATGATTTATAAGACTCAGGAAGGTATCGGGGAACTGGCAAAGGGAGTTTGACCAAGATAACTGCATCAAATCAGAGAACAGATTGAGTTATTCCTTAGGCACAGAGAGAAAAATTGTGTGTCTGTGGCATATATTTGGAAGATATATGCTGGAGGTCTAACACTTCGGAAAGCTGCACAAGAGTTGCTGAGAAAAAACTTAGAAGTGACAATGCTCAAGTACAAAAAGGTACTGCACCACAGGAATGCTTTTTAGACCATGCTAATGGAGGTGAAGAGCAGTTCAGCACTTCACTGGAAACTGGTGGCCACCTAGGACCAGTGTTTAGAGACATATTATTTATGGGAAAATGAAGGACAGCTTCAGACTAGTCGAAAAGGATAAAGGAGCCAATATAAAAATCCTGCCCTCTTCTTTCTGACCATGGGTTAAGCTGTTGGGTCTTAACCTATTCTCATAAAAAAGTCAAGATACAGAAATCCAGTAGGATATCTACTCCAGAAAACGCATGCTAAATACACATGGCAGAGTAATGACACCTGATGGTGTGGAATCAGCACATCACTCCATCTCTATCTTAGAAATATAATTATAGGGACCCATAACAAGCAAACTACATTTTACTGCCCAAATATGTCATGTTTACACGGTGGTTTGGTAGAAATGATAAAGGCAAGCACAGTCCTTTTTTGTGAGATAGGACACCAGGGAAAAATACAATCAGCAGAAGCAGCGGAAGATGGTTTGCATGCTGTATTCAAAATGCAGGAAGAAAACACCACCTTACTTGTATGAAGAAGAAAAGAAAGAAATCTGCCTGTGTGCTAGAGGAAGAAGGGAAGGGGAGAGACGTGGTGCTTCACCTGAAAGGATGGATTATTTGGAAATATATGCTAGCTGTCGCTGCCTGGCAGAGGGGAATCCACTCTCCCATGGGGTCAGAACACGGTGGGGTCTGCAGGAGCTGAGGGCACATTCCAGGGACCAGAAAATATTGCAGGTACCATGGTGGCAAGCCAAGGCTCTTTTGCAGGGAGGGAGAGTGAGATTTAACAGCAGAGACTATGGTAAAGCTTTATAGCACAGCTTTTGCCCTTGCTCTCTTCTTTTCTGACTTAATTCCTGAAGGAAAAAAACCATGAGAAACCCAATGGAAAAATGTAGGAAATGAATAAAAGTGAGTTACTCGCTGCCTTTCTCCTCTTTCTCAAGGGCTGAGAGGCTTCAGCACTAGCAGGTTGCAAAGAGACACGTGATGTGAAGTGCATTACCCTTTCCAGGAACCAGTGTGGGCGAGTCCCCTTCCCATCCGTCCGGATCCTCATCTTCCTGAGGGGTGCGATATCGGCGATCTCCATAATGAAACTGTCCTTTTGGCCTCGCTCAAACCTGGAGGGATTGAAAGATGGAGGAGGTTGCCAGCAGCCTTAAATCAAAAGTTTATGAGTGTACTTTATTGGACTTGAGCTTTTCTGTCCTGCAATCACTAGCTACTGTGTTTTTGGCAAGACACCTCAGTGCAGATTTGACAGGGATTCCGCCTCCCCTGGAAAATCAAGCCCATACAAGGCACCTGGAGTCATTCCAGGCAGCCTGTAGCATACATTATCGCTCTGTTTGTAACCAGAACAATAGAGCCTCACAGTCAGGTTTCTGCACATCGCCTTCCTCCTGGCATCTGCCCACGTGCCTGCCCTTAGCCCATCCCAGCTAGAAGGCAAAGCAATTTTGCTTAATCTTCTTTCGCTAAGATGCAGCACGTAACTCTGCATTTGCTGCGGTGAGAGACAGTTGCTGCAGCTCAGCTAAATACAGCAACCTGATTGCGAGCCGGAGCCCAACACCTAAGTTTAGTAAGCGCAGGCAAATTGTTTTAGAGAGGAGCCCAAAGCGACCGTCCCGCACTCCCTTCCTGGATCTGGGGAATTTGGATTTGCAAACTAGCTCTGTCTTTGGTAGGAACCAGGGTGGGTTTGTGTAATGTTGCATGAAAGATCTTACCCTATGCTTGGCTGCTGTATATAGGCACAAGGATGTGTAGGAGCTGCTCATCCATAGCAATCAGCAGAAAGCAGAAAAAAGGGAAAAACAGCTAACGTATGCTTCTTGAAGAAGATATTACACTGGCTAGGACTGCAGCTACCTTACCTCCCTCTTAGCATCAATGATGCTAGGAAGAAAGCCTTGCTCCACTGAAAGTTCTGCCTCAGGCTCAATATTACTCTGTTCGAGCAAGTGTGTCTTCTAGGTTTGCCCCCAAAATAGTCTGGCAGACCTGCTGTGTGGGCTTGGAGATGGAAATCCAACCCTTGTTAAGCAGAAGGGCAGCCAAATCCAGGGGGTCTACCAAACACCACCATGACAGACCACTCTGCCATTGAGGTTCCTCCTTCATGCAAACTTCTTGTGAGTGAGTTACCTGAGTCTGCTGAGAGGTTTGGAGAGAGCTCTGCACACTGTGGGCACTACCATAATATAGACAATCCATAATGATGCTCTCTCGTTCCTGGCAATGGTCTCAGCCTCCTACAGCTGTGCAGTGACAGGATATGGAGAAAAGAACATTTCTTTACCAACCTCTGCTCAGATTACACCCTGCAGCCTGAATGTGATTATCCTCACACCATTATCTGAGCCTGCCTAGCTGCAGATGTTAGCAATAGAGATTGGCTCCAGCCTCTCAGTTTTCATCCAGGCATTGCTTTCCCTGCACTCCCAGACGCATTTGGATAGGGCGTTTTGGTCCCAGTCCATTTCTAGTTATCAAGGGTTATGTCTGCTCTTTGAAAAACTCCCCTCTCTTGTTATTTGTCTTTCTGTGGTACTGGACACCGAGACAGCCTGCCTTGCTGCGAGAAAGAGAATATGCTTTTGTGCCTGGACTGGATTGATTTCCATTTCTATTTAAGAAAAAGGTGTGACCCTTCCAGCCTGAATTATCCCATGATCCTACGATCAGTTTTCATTACAATCACTATTACCTACAAAGCTTCATAGAAGTCTCTTACTCTGCTCTTTTCCAGGCTGAGCAACTCTAAGCTAAACAGTCTGTTAGCAAAATAAACCATTATTTATCTTCCGTAAATGCCCTGTTTACAGTTTGTAAGGATGATACTCACCTGCTACTTCCAAGAATTCATTGTACTAGGGGGGAACAATTGCTGAAGTGACAAACTGGGTGAGCCAAGAGCTCTTTTCTATCCCTAATTTATATGAACATGAACGAAAGCCTGAAAGAAATTGAGAAGGGAAGAAGTACCCAGACAAGCTGACTGCCGCTATTCCTTTTCCAGGACACTGAAGCATTTATCTAAGGGATTTCATTAAGCTTTCCTACCCATGCCTGCACTTATAAATATTTCTATTGCCCAGAGGTCTTGGCAATAACAGTAATGTAGCTAAAATTGCCTTAAATCTGCGGCAGGTTAGACAGACGGTTCTTCGTAATGCAGTAAGCTGCTGCAAGTGAATTGGCACTGGATGGCCCCAATAAAGATGAAGTGCCTTTTACCATTTGGTTGCAGTGGCTCTCACCCACCCTTCGCTGCTGGCGCAAAGGCTGGCAAGATTTCCATGCGAAACAAGAGCCGGGGAAGCCTGTGCTGTTAACAGCTGGATGAAGACTGGTGGGAGTGGGGTGGAAACAGGCAGTATTGGTATTTGGGGCCACGCTGTGTCCCCTGCAAAGGGTGCTAATGAGATGATGAGAGCTCTGTATAGTTGGAGGTGTAATACAGAGTGCCTCCAGCTAGCAGAGACGTGCCACTACAACCCCAAAGAATAGCACAGCATCTTGAGGGTATTAACATATTAATAGCTATGTTTACATGTCCTTGTTCTTTATACAGCCCCAAGGCATTTTCATCACCTTTTGCAGATCTTCTACTGGCAGAAGACAACCCAAGCAACTAATAACATACAAAATGTGTGGCCATCCTTTATTGCGCTTTCATATCCTTATAGCAGAGGTTATCCATCCCAACCATATAGACAAATGTGATGATTTTTTTAAAGGCCACATAGTTTAGGGATATCACTTGCCTGGCCAGCTGGAGCGAAACCACAATCTCCCTCTTGATGGGTTGGAGATGTCTCGGTCCCCTTTAGAGATTTTTGCCTAATGTACCCTGATGTGAATTTTGCTTTACTTTTAAATACAGTCGTGGTCCATTTTTCCCACCTACTAGAATTGAATATCAGGCTTAAAATAGTGGAAGACAGATTATTTAGGGATTGCCTGGGGTCTTGGAAGGAGGATGTCACCGATAGTCAGACACGATAGTAACCCAGGTACATTGCCCCGCACGTTGGATGTCTCTCTGCGATAAGGAGCAGGGCCAAGAGCTACATCTTTCTGCTTGACTCAGTGGTGTTTCTCATGGAGAGTTTAGTCAGCAGCACCTCTGCTACATTTTTTTTCCCAGCAAACAAGGCTCATGCTTGTTACTAACTAAACACATGAAGGTTTCAAGCTTAGCTGAACATGCTTGCCCAGACACCCACTCTGCTATGACAGCTGCAAGTAAAACATCCCCTGAGCAAACACCTCCATGCAGGAAGCCTTATCTTCAATTATCCAGCCCACACGTGATACGCAAAGCTGTGATGGAAGAACTGCATCGCCAGGAGGCTGGGGGAAGAATCCAGCATCACCTCAGCAAGTGGAGCTCGAACCGTGCAGCCAAATGCTCCAGCCCTCCTGATGCTCTGTAGAAGCTTTGCTGAATAAGATCAGAGGTAGTCAATTAATTAAATTTAAGACTGCTGAAGCCCATCTCTAAAAGCTGGTTAGTGTCATGCTCATTCTTGCCAAAGCTTTCAGTACCGAGGGAGGTGCTAGAAAAGAACAGGAAAGCTTGAGGAAATGGATCAGTGGCATGTGGGTTTTTTTGGCTTACAGAAGTGCTGGCGTCAGACTAGGATTACAGCATTTGTTAGCTGTCTCTGCTGAAGAAAACATGAGATTTCACCTTTTTAGTAAAACCAGAGCATGCAGTGCAGCAGTCCGTTGCAGCTCATGGCCTGTTTCCATCTCTCTGCACCATAAGGCCACATCTGGGCAGACAGATGTCATCGCGTGTCCCTTTTGTGCCAGCTGCAGACAAGCCAGCTCCAGTTCCAAAACCACACAGTTACATTAGCGTGGCACAGAGCCCAAGCTAAGAAACCCACTTCTCAGCAGAGCACTCAGCTTCCTAGCTCAGGCCCTGGCATCCCTCACATGGCTCCTGGACCAAGCTGGCTGACATCTGGACGGCAAAGCAAACGGGAGGAGCAGATGGAGGAGAGTCAGCACCTTCCCGTCACAGGCACTTCCCAAGGCAGGTATGCGCATGTTGGTTTGTCTTTCTTTCATTATGCGGTTGCTCATGTATTCCCACTAAATAATGTTTGAATTAAATTACTTATTTTTCCACAAAAGATGCATTTTGCAGGAATTGCACCTGTGGTTTCATGCAATGTCCACAGTTCCTCTTGGAGCTGATGCAAGACTTCGAAATTAATTTTTTTTTCTTTCTCAATGCTCACCTCTAAAGCCATGAGGAACAGGTCAAACAAAACTTCTGCAAATGACAAAGGATGATTCCCCTAGCTACACAGTGCCCTCCTTTTCCAGCCTGTTAAACACATTATAATAACACTTACAAGGGGCCCAGTTCTGAATCTATACAGTCAGTGGGAGTTTATCTTGGTGTTTCAGTTGGGAGCACGATCAAACCCCAAGTGCTTCTTGACTTGACACCAGAATCTGTTATCACTCCACTTCTAACCAACAAAAATGACAAAGTTACTGTACCTGTCTCCATTTTTTTCCAGGTGCATCTCCTCAGTGTTCCCATTGGATCCAAAGACAGTCATGAAAATACTGGCATCGGTACCGCCGCTTTCGATGTCTCCAGTCACAACCGTGACTTCATAAAGGATCTGGTGAGGATTTGAAACAATCAGAAGGTCTCATTGAAACAGATGTCCTTAACCCACGCAAAAGCCTGGGCAAAATGCTAGACAGGCTCTGCAGGAGATCTACTTCTTTGCTAGAAATGGTTACAACACAGCTTCTTGGTTTATCTCCACACCATGGTTCCCAGAGGCAGAGTTAGAGATTGCAACTTGCTACAGGACCTTCCTCTTTGCTTCATCTATGACTTTTTCTGCAGCTTTGCTCAGCCTAGATAGTCTCAGAGACACACTCATTTTGACAACCATATGCTTGGGGAGCGATGAAGACCTGGTAAACTGCTTCTCCACCCGAGTCACAGCTCTCATGTCAGTGTGTGGGTCTCCAGTCCCCTGCTACTGCCGTCTCCCCCCAGCCACCTCCCAGAGCTCCAGACCTCTGTACTGCACCAAACTTTTGCCATTTTTAAAAAAAACAGCTCCGAAAGACATAATTTTTTCTTTCCCTTGACTGCAAAATGTTTTCCCCAAGCGTTCGGTGTCCATCTGGGTAACATTTAGTCCAACATCACTAATAAGTTTAACGTTCATATGTCCAAATGCTCTGTACAGCAGAAAAATGCAGCTATCCTTTTTCCCAGTGGGCTGCACGCTGCTGCATCAAGCACAGAGCGTTCCCAGATCTCGTACTTTAAAGGCATGCCAATTTGTGAAAAGATGTTTTGCATCATTTTCACCTTATTAGCCTAACTTTGCTCTTTTCTCCTGACATGGGAAAAATAAGATTCAGAATAAAATATTTCAAAAGCATTGCAAGTCCCAGTGGCTGTCAGTGGCATTAAGACTTTTAGACCACTTAGATGCTTTCAAGATCGTACCTATGGTAACAAGACCTCTGGATTTAAGAGGTGGAAGAATATCAAGAAACAACCCCAACAAAATATATTTCAAATAGTGCACTGCTAGGCAAGTTTTATTTGCCTGAATTGTGATTGCCACATAAACAAACAGTGCAAAGGAATAACGTTATAGAAAAATTATTTTTCATGTTTGTTGAATCCTGAGTAACCTGTCCATCACATATTCATCCACACACATTTTAAATAATAGCAAAACATCACATTTCCTATAGGTAGGAGAAGAAAAACACTTTTACCAATGCATTAAATGTTTTTAATGACTGTGGTGGACATTGACTAGTTTCTCTACGTATGGGAAGGCAAATACTCAATTTAAAGCACAAAGAGGGAATATCAAGCCAAGAAGAAAATTAAATTGAAATGGGTACATATGGCTATGGCAAGACTCAAGCAAAGGCAAACCAAAAACGCATTAACTTTCCCAAAGACGTTAAATGTATTAGTCGTCTTTGAACTCTAACAAAAAAATTAAACTCAGTTTCTAACTACAGCTATTTATGAGGGAACAGTCCCAAATTCCCTCAACTAGGAGACTGATCAGAAAGTCAAATGCGCACTTCTGATTTCATGTCTCAAGCATCTCCCCTGACTTCCCTCAAACCTTTCAGCAAGTTTCTGGCCCAACATCATAGAAAAAAATTCAGTTAGATGTGTCTATTTTTGGCATGCTTATGAAAATAAATATTCAGGATTGGGCTTTTAAAGGAAGACTGAACGTAAGTCTTCATTAACATCCACTTCAATCTACAGGCAAGCCATCAGCTCACCAATAGGAGTCTGTAAACCTTATTCAGGAGGTTAAAAACTGATGGGAAGTTTTCAAGAGATTAGGTTTTAACCTTGGTATTCAGTCTGAGGGAGGGTTTTTTTCCCTCTTAAGTCAGTTCTACTACTGAAACCTGCGATGAGTTGTTGAATCCTTCATAGATGTTGAAAATGTTATCATACTTTCATGTGTCTGGGGAACAAGAAAGATTTTAGGAGAATATCTTTAGCTGGGGAATCAAGAGCAGCATAAAGAAAAATTAATGTACTATGAAAGTGTAACCTCACTGTAAATAGAAACACATTTATAGAGATTTTAAATTGCCATACAGGTATTAAACACAGTATTATTGTCCCATTCATACAGACTTTTATTTCTGTTACAAATCTTACATCCAAAATCAGCATAGCTCAGCTTTCCAATTTGTACTTGGTTGAAATATGGCACAGCACACATTACTTCAAATTTCATATACGTGCATGAAAAGGCTATATAGTCTTTTTATTTGCTTATTCAACTTTAATTGTTTATTCATTTCAAAGATCAAACTTACAAATATCTCCATGTTTCAACAACTTCCAGTTATTATTAGTTTCTAACTGAATTCAGTTTCCCTATCCCATATTAGAAAAGCTGAGATGGAGCCACACTAGGCAGAGATTAAAATATCTCCACTACTCTAATTTGTTGAGTTACATCTCCTCAAACAAAACACGATGGAGTTAGACCGCACCAAGGTGTTCACCTTGCAGCTGCTCTCACTCTATGGGTACCAGGTGATGCAGTGGGTGCTCCAGGTGTGGTGACAAAATGAGGACATGCTGCTGAACTGTGTCCTACGCGCTCTGCCCTGCCCTGTCCTGCCTCCAGTCAGCATTATTAAACAGTGCTCTAAGTGGTAATGATGCTAAACCATTCCTAAAGATTTTGGTAAAGAAATAACAAAGAAACCTTCTGCAAATCAAAGGCTCAAACCACGTGCAGAAGACAAAGTACAAGAACTGCTGACACACAACCTATATCAGCACAGGTCCATGCAACAGCTAAAGATACAGGATGAGCCTAGAGCTTACCTTGAGGCCAATGTTAATACAGTCTGCATCCAGGATGTTGAGGATTCGTGAGGTGAGTCCATCCCCTTTGTCTCTGGCCAGCCAGCACTTACAGACAAAGTTATACATGACACCTTTGGTGGGTACAACAATGGTGAGCTCTTCCACCAGCCAGCAGCTCTCAGGGGTAGCGCCATCGTGCCCCACCTGTGAGAGTCATTGAGAAAACACTTCCTGGTTAAAGGGGATTTCTTCAGAGGAGAGACCCTGATTGGGAGTTTTAAACAGTGATGAAGCACTAAGAGTTGACTAAGTGTTGACTGTATACGCCATCGCACAAACCACTTCCACAGTGGAACAGAGCGAGCTGTGAAATAGTTCGTGCTATTGTTGCCCAACAGGCAAGACATCAGTGTACATGGTAGCTGATGTGGGCAAGGAAGCTCAGGTCATCTACTGCTGAGCGTAAGGGAATGCAGGACACTGCCAGTCCTAAAAGTAAGCAAGGGGAACATGAAATACATAGACTGCGCTGACCGACGTGAAAACATGTCCACTCTCTTGCTACTCTACCTCTGCTCCGTTGACTTCAACCTGCTAGTTTGCTGATCCCTGCAGACCCGTTTCTCCATCTTTCCAACCCCTTCCACTGCTGTTGCAACACTTAGAAGCGACTATCCAAAGCTTGATAACCCAGATGAAAGGCGCAGCTAGGCAAACACCCATGTGCATTATTCAAGCACTCCTTCCCTCACAAATCCACGTCTAAGTCAACTATATGAATCAGGCTGTTCCTCTGCTTCCCATCTCCTTAAACTGCAAAAGGTCCATGTTTGTATAGGAGCCAACAGATGGAGCTTACACCTATAGCTGGTTGATTTTCAAGGACCACCCCCTCCAAACTCAAGAATGGTTCATCCTGAAGAGCAGGAAGTCACACAAGAGCGGCAGGAAGCCTGCATGGATGAACAAGGGGCTCCTGACAAAATTTACATGGAGAAAGAAAGAATACAAAATGTGGCAGCAGGGACAGGGGACCTGGAGGCATACAGAGACGCTGCCCAGGTGTGCAGGGATGAGGGTAGGAAAGCCAAAGCCCAGCTGGAGCTGAGTCTGGCCATGAAGAGCAACAAGCAATGTTCCTACAGGTATTCCAGCAGCAAAAGGTTGTTGATGGTGCAAACTTCTCAAGAAACTGCATGTGTCCCTCTTAAAGAATGTGGGCAACTCATCCCAGGGCAGACCTACAAGCATAATTATGTACCCCAGCTGATGTACAAAACTCAGTCAGCCTGTCATTCCAATGAGCTATCTGTACATAAAAGGTTGAATAAAAGAGCTACCTACAGTTCATTATTTTCAGAGCAAATGTTGTTTGTGTCATTACTAGGAACTAGGTCCTTAGCTCTTGCTTTTTTGTTGGTTTTAAATTATTAGGATATTTAGGATTGCTCAGAAAATAATTTTTAATAACAGGTTCATCTAGGGTGATATATCTGTGGTATCTTTTTTTCCCCAAAAAAACAAGTGATCTTTTTCATCTGACTGTCTCAGCCATCACTGCTATTAGGAGTATTATTACTATACTAATGTCTGTGCAGCTGCAGAAAATTAGAGTTAACCACTAGGGAAATTCAAGTCTACAATGGATGCATTAATTCTCAGATTCCTGGGGTGTGAGGTGAATGGGAATATAATGCTTGCCTTCCCATTCCCTCTCTGCCAGCTTGGCTGCCCTTCTCCAAACCCAAAGCCCCTCTGAGAGTCTGCACACAGCCTCTTGAGACCTGTTGCAGGATGGCGCAGATGAGGTGCTGGGGCAAGTTTAGGGCAATGGCTCTGCAGTGAAGCAGGGACAGAGCAGCCCGAGGGAAAATCCCAATGAGCCCATTAAAGTCTGCTGCTCTTCTGAGTTCATTACAGCCACCTCATAGAGCATCATTCCAAGACATTGCTAGGTACCAGGCTTTCACAGCAACCTTTAACTCCTTTAGTATCAGTGTCTGGCCAGAAGAAAGCATCCTGTGCATCCAGCTGCCTTGGACATCCTGCACACAAGCAGATTTCCAAGTGCTCCAAGAACGATGTTGTAAAGTCTGCAACAAACTCATCCAGTGCTGAGTCTTCCTTATCGCTGGTCTTTTAGAGCAGAGCACTGGGATTTGTCTTTCAGTTCCAAGCAAATGTTTAGGTAGACCATGCCAATATGGTGAATGATCCAAAGCCATGGCGACACCAGCAGCATAGCCTGGACATGCGTACCAACATCACGACAAGCTGTTTGAGTTGTTTGAACTAAGTTAGAATGACAGAATTTCAAAGCCAGGTAGATCCTTGGGCTGTTTGAAAATCCTTGTAACTCATTCCCACTGTCCTTGAGGGACTGTTGAATACTTCACATCAAGACTAAGATGCACAATTTGCACCGAGCAGCTCACAATCACATTGAAACCAAATGCAACAACAAGGGAAAATGGGAGAGAATTTGAACAGTAGATAGAAGGAAAAGCTGCCAAAAAAAAAGGGATTTCCTGCTTATTCTGTAAGGTGCAGAGAATACTAGAGAGACCTGAGGGTCTTCCACGATCAGGTCCCTAGTCAGCAAGAGACTGGACTTGCAACACTTGTATATCCTTGACTTTACTCTGTGCTTGTGATGGAGAAAGGCTCTGAACCAGAAGTGGTTTAGAAATGCAGACCAATGCAGGACTCCTCTGATCATACCTGTGTCTCTCTGCAGCAACAGCAGTCTAGGAACAGCGACACTTTCACTCATTAGAAGAAGAAATATTAAAACTGGTTTTAAGAACACAGTGTAAAGTGCCTCTACCCAATAACTTGTATTATTTATTTTCCTGTCAGCATGTCTATTAAAGTACCCCAGTAGTAAATACCATACCTGTAGGCTTACAAGACAGGTATAAATGGGCCCCTTTCAAATTACTTCACGTTCCACTGTTTCTGCTTTCACTACAGTATATTTGCAGCAGGAGAATAATACCACACTAAAAGTGGCATCACACTGCAAATCTTACGATCCTACTAAATCCTGCAGTCTGCTGCTTGGGTTATACAGAGGGCTTCTGGAAACTTAATCTCCATGCTACCCTATTTTCACATGGTAACTCATATTCAGAACTTCCTGCCTTCTTCCAGAAGCAGCCAAATGCCAAGTCTGAGAATGAACTGTTCCTCACTTTTCCCAAGTAGATAACTAGCAATTTTCTGCAATGTCCCTGAACACTGCAATTTTCTACAGGGAAAATATGGACTGATTCCATGGCAACCACAGCAGACTGGCACATCGATGTCATCGCTGGGACGTGGATCAACAAGGAGAGACCTTCCAAGCAGAGGGCACTGCATGAAGGAGGGCAGAAGGCCAGCAGCAGATGGCTCCTCCAGCCATGAGCTGGGGGGTTACAAACTAAAAGGGAAAAATGAGCAAGAGGTGAGGCAGCAGACTGGTGAGATCACTGAGAACAGGGGTGAAAGAGAGCAGAAGAACATCACCCAGCTTGAAAGCTGTATCTTATTTCTTTCGTTTGCAACCTTTTCTCTTCTTTGACATTTGTAATCCTTTTCAAATTATTTCTTTTCCTTGCTTCCCTCTATTTCCACGTGTCTGCTCCTACTTTCTGCTATTCTCTGCCCCTTCCTCATCCTACTCACTGTCCCTTTTCCAGCATCCCTTTCTGTTTCTTTCTTCATCCAGCCTTTTTGGTCTCTCTGACACTGAGGTGTTTTTCTGGCTTTTTTCTCCTCCTCTGTCCCAGCCCATGGCTGTTTCCATGTGCACACAGTCTGGAAGAAAAGGATTTATGTACTTGCTTCACTTTCAAAGTTTGACCTAGAGATGGCTACATAGAAAGTGCCACTCATACTCGTAATAACCAGGCACTTGGAGTGCATTAAGAAAATCTCTTGATAATAAACTCAAATCTAGGATGGAGACTTCTCAAGGTGTCAGAATCCATTGCTTGAATGAAAGCTAATGGGAGTGCTTCAGTCTATCAGCTGCTACAACAGGACATACAACTGCAAGGATTTTTTGATTAGTTAGGATTTCTCTCTCTATTTTTCTCACTTGTCTCCCTCCAAATACACAAGCATGACCATCGACAGGTAGGTTTACTGCAACACAGAGCATGGGGTAAAATTAAAATTAAATAGGCTCTTGAAGTCCTCAGATGCTGTGGGTTTCAGCACTCAAGGGGCTGGAGCAGGCTTTCAGGAGACAGAACTGCCGTATGAAACAAGAATGATGTACACAAGCGCTCTGAAAGATTCATGTGAAGTTTAAGCTCAGTGATGGAAAGTCTATGCAAATTCTGTCTCCCTGAGCCATAGCAGAAAAAATGGCTCCTGTACTGAAATCTATTTGTGCATGTTACTTATGAACGATGATTAATTTTCTTCTCTAAGCCTGGGTCCTCCAAGCGAAAACAATTTTCATATTTAGCTAGAAAATTATAGAAGATGTGTTTCTCACTGCAGGCACAATTTATGAAACCCAAATGGAAGTAGTGTAAAAATCAACTAGGAAGAAGACTGATGGAGGACTGCATCGTGGAAACCTTCACTGCATCTGTCAATAACAGGGCTTGACTATGAAAAAACAGTGCCAGAGATGGGACAAAACTGGGGCATGTTACAACTTCCTTGTAATTCAAAATTATATTCTGCTTCCCAAGGATCTTGGTTTTGTGAGATGTAAACGTACTTATTTTCAGGTTCAGACACACGTGAAATCTCATTAGCACATCCCTGTTCACATTCCTTTTAGACCCGAGTGCCTTCCCTTTGCTGCTAAGAATAACAGGAACATGTGCTTCCTTTGGCCACGTATTTCATATGCCTCCAGTGCTTGCGCTGCATTCACAAAGTACCTCCACTTTTTTGATCTCTCCAACATCTAGGCCCCAAACAGAGAATTTCTCTACGGAGCCATCTGCAAACTCGTCTTTTCCTTCTGGGAGATCCAGCCACAGCCTCTCCGTCTGCACTTTCTGAGGACCCATGATGATGATGTACACTCGGCTGTCGGTGCTAGAGTCGTATTCTGTGCCTGTCGTGATGGTGATGTGGTATGGGATCACTGCAACAGAGGTTTAGTCATCAGAAACCCCACACACATATGCATTTACATGAGACTTCAGAAAACCAGGGACTCATCCCATCAGAGGGAGCAGTTGTGCATGCTGAATAGGTTCACATCCCATTGAACTCATTCGGAGAGGGATAACGCCATGCTGCACTGGGCTACAAACATGCATGGGAGACTACTTTCCCGTACACGCTTGGGACCAAATTCTGCAAGGGTTAATTTCCCCAGACAACCCTACTGGCTGCAAAGAGTTTATAAGTCCAGATTATTCCCTAATAGACAACAGAACAGCAAAAGGCTTTAATCCTTATTTACACCAAGAGACCTTCCGGAAGATGAGACTGAGCACCTAAATCTTAAATAGGCTATCAGACCGAAGCGATCTTACGCTCACCGTTCAATAAAGGCAAATAAATCCATGCTGACTCCAAGGTAAACCATCACTGACTGAATGTCCCAGTACAACTGCAAATGTTCTCCTTTGTGCTTCATTGAAGGATTGCTGTGATCTATGGGGCAGCTCAGGGTTTCAGCATCCCTTTGCAAATCCAGGCAAACTATGAATAAGCCTTGTATTAAAGGTAAGTCACTCAATAATTTTATATATTGCATAATAATATTGGTTACGGGAAAAACCTTCAGGCCAAGGCTTGGGACTTAGCAGGTTTTCCTGTGGTTTTCAGAAATTGCAGTTCAGTTTTTAAAAGGGAGTTATTAAAAGGAAGGAAGTGCCAGACTTTCCAAAAGCTCATTTGGGTAAGCTGAGCTGGCAGTGCAGAATTAGATGCTGAATACTCATTTGATTTCTCAGAACATTTGTGCAGGGCTGTTCAAACCTTTCTGACAAGACTCGGAGCTCTGAAACTTGCCTCGTCACAGACTCAAAACTCAGCCCAGCTTCATCATCGCTTTTTCGATTTAAAAAAAAAGGTTTATAAACCTTGACAAAAAACTTGGTTGTCTTTCAGATCATCTGGGACTGACATCTAATTTTTCTTTATGATGACTAACAGCATTTTTGGGGTGGGGGTTGTGCTAGAAACTCACATCAAGCTCAGAATATGTGTGCAATATCAGGGAAGGCATGAATTCATGCTGACCAAATCTGTTCTTACCTCTGGACAGAGCAGAACCCAAAGAGGTTCATTCAGCCCCAGTTTGAGGATTTTGTGTACCAACACAAAATGAACTGATGATTAGGCAAGAGATATTCTCCCCTTTATGGTATCATTTACATTTCAGTGTGCACTTCAGCATAATGATATGCAATGCATTCTTCGCAAAATAACCATTGGTACTGCTGGCGTTAGCAGGAGAAAGGGTTTAGCTGTAGGCAAGACAGATTTTATAAGAATATGTTGAGGGGTCATATTTAGAACAGCTCCAGACTCCTCTTTTTAAAAAAGTGTATTTTGAATAGGGATAAAATTTTCTTTTATACAGTTTTTACCCTGTTCTCCAGTGACAGACTAAGTTCACAGCATTTCCAACTGATGTTGCATCCTCAAGCCAAAGTACTTGAAACACCTATGTAAAAAATGAGAACTATGAGAAATTGTTATCATTCCCCACTTTAAATAATGGATACAGAGACATAGAGTAGCTTGCTACCAGACAGCAGGAAACACTGTTTGCTGTTCTTTCCTTTAAAAACTAGAAAACTGATGCTTTAATTTATCTCCTCTCTCCATCGTCTCCCTCTTTCTCTGGGACTCCATAGGGCAAACATGCCTTTTGCCCCGTTTCCCTGAATCCCTGTGCAGGGTTCAGGCTGGTTTAGGGCATGTGTCCCCCTCACAGGGGGTTGGGTTTCACTAGGGATCTAGACCACACCATCTCCAGCACTGCCTTCCAGCACGGAGCAGGGTTCCCAGTTCAGACCCAAGGAGATTCCTAGTCAACAGGACCTTTCTCTGTGCTCCATCTTCACATCACCTCCTACCCCTCAAGGGTATTCACCATCTTGCGCATGAGACAGTCAGAACTGGGCTGCTCACACTGTCACTCCCTTTCCCAGGCAACTCCCAATACCAATTCCCCTAATCAACTAATTAACAGCTGGCTTTTTATCCAGCTCAGGAGGTGGCTGTCTGGCTCACACAGTCATAGAATCATAGAATTGCTCAGGCTGGAAAAGACCTTTAAGATCATCGAGTCCAGCTGTTAACCTAACACTGCCAAGCCCACCACTAAACCACGTCTCTAAGCATCACATCTACGCATCTTTTAAATAACCCCAGGGATGGGGACTCAACCACTTCCCTGGGCAGCCTGTTCCAGTGCTTGACAACCCTTTCCATGAAGAAATTTCTCCCAATAATATCTAATACAAACCTCCCCTGGCGCAACTTGAGGCCATTTCCTCTTGTCCTAGTGCTTGTTACTTGGGAGAAGAGACCAACACCCACCTCGCTACAACCTCCTTTCAGGCAGTTGTAGAGAGCAATAAGGTCTCCCCTCAGCCTCCTCTTCTCCAGGCTGAACATCCCCAGCTCCCTCAGCCGCTCCCCACCAGCCCTGTGCTCCAGACCCTTCCCCAGCTCCGTTGCCCTTCTCTGGACACGCTCCAGCACCTCAATGTCCTCCTTGTATTGAGGGGCCCAAAACTGGACACAGCATTCCAGGTGCGGCCTCACAAGTGCCGAGTACAGGGGGACGATCACTGCCCTGCTCCTGCTGGCCACACTATTCTTGACACAAGCCAGGATGCTGCTGGCCTTCTTGGCCACCTGGGCACACTGCTGGCTCATGTTCAGCCGCTGTCAACAAACACCCCCAGGTCCTTTTCAGCCAGGCAGCTTCCCAGCCACTCTTCCCCAAGCCTGCAGCGTTGCATGGGGTTGTTGTGATCCAAGTGCAGGACCCGGCACTTGGCCTTGTTGAACCTCATACAATTGGCCTCAGCCCATCGGTCCAGCCTGGCCAGATCCCTCTGTAGAGCCTTCCTACCCTCAAGCAGATCAACACTCCTGCCCAACTTGGTGTTGTCTGCAAACTTACTGAGGGTGCACTTGATCCCCTCATCCAGATCATTGATAAAGATATTAAACAGAACTGGCCCCAAAACTGAGCCCTGGGGAACACCACTTCTGACCAGCCACCAACTGGATTTAACTCCATTCCCCACAATTCTTTGGGCCCGGCCATCCAGCCAGTTTTTTACCCAGTGAAGAGTACGCCCAGCCAAGCCAGGAGCAGCCAGTTCCTCCAGAAGAATGCTGTGGGAGATGGTGTTAAAAGCTTTACTAAAGACTATGTAAACAACATCCACAGCCTTTCCCTCATCCACTAGGCGGGTCACCTTGTCATAGAAGGAGATCAGGTTGGTCAAGCAGGACCTGCCTTTCATAAACCCATGCCGACTGGGCCTGATCACCTGGTTGTCCTGTACATGCCATGTGATGGCACTCAAGATGATCTCCTCCATAGCCTTCCCTGGCACCAAGGTCAGACTGACAAGACTGTAGTTCCTCCTTCTGGCCCTTCTTGTAGATGGGCATCAATTTGCTGACCTCCAGTCAACTGGGACCTCCCCAGTTAGCCAGGACTGCTGGTAAAGGATTGAAAGTGGCTTGGTGAGCACATCTGCCAGCTCCCTCAGTACCCTTGGGTGGATCCCATCCAGCCCCATTGACTTGTGTGCATCTAAGTGGTGTAGCAGGCCACTAACCATTTTCCCTTGGGTTATCTGGGCTTCATTTTGCTCCACACCCCTGTCTTCCAGCTCAGGGGGCTGGGTGCCCAGAGAACAACTGGCCTTACTATTAAAGACTGAGGCAAAGGCAGCATTAAGTACCTCAGCTTTTTCCTCATCCTTTGTCACTATGTTTGCCCCTGCATCCAATAAAGGATGGAGATTCTCCCTAGCCCTCCTTTTGTTGCTAATATATTTATAGAAATATTTTTCAATGTTTTTTGTGGCAGTAGCCAGATTAAGTTCTAGTTGGGCTTTGGCCCTTCTAATTTCCTCCCTGCATAACCTCATGACATCCTTGTAGGCCTCCTGAGTTTCCTGCCCCTTCTTCCAAAGGTCATAAACTCTCCTTTTTTTTCCTGAGTTCCAGCCAAAGCTCTCTGTTCAGCCAGGCCAGTCTTCTTCCCCGCTGGCTTGTCTTTTGGCATATGGGGATGGCATGCTCCTGCACTTTTAAGATTTCCTTCTTGAAGAATGTCCAGCCTTCCTGGACTCCTTTGCCATTCAGGACTGCCTCCTGAGGGATTCTGTCAACCAGGCTCCTCAACAAGCCAAAGAAAGCCCTCTGAAAGTCCAAGGTAGCAGTTCTGCTGACCCTCCTCCTTACTTCTCCAAGGATCGAAAACTCCATCATTTTGTGATTGCTAGGCCCAAGACAGCCTCCAGCCGTCATATCACCCATAAGTCCTTCTCTGTTTGCAAACAACAGGTTCAGCTGGGCACATTCCCTGGTTGGCTCACTCACCAACTGTTTCAGAAAGTTATCTTCCACACACTCCAGGAACTGTCTAGATTGTTTCCTCTCTGTTGTATTGCTTTTCCAGCAGAGATCTGATAAGTTGAAGTCCCCCCCAAGAACAAGGGCTAGCATTTGTGAGACTTCTCCCAGATGCTTATAGAATACTTCGTCTGCCTCTTCATCCTGGTTGGGTGGTCTATGACAGACTCCCACCATGGTATCTGCCTTGTTGGCCTTCTCCCTGATTCTTACCCATAAACACTCAACCCTCTCATCACCATCATTAAGCTCTAGATAATCAAAACACTCCCTAACATACAGGGCTACCCCACCGCCTCTTCTTCCCTGCCTATCCCTTCTGAAGAGTTTATAGCCATCCAGTGCAGCATTCCAGTTGTGTGGGTCATCCCACCATGTTTCTGTGACCACAACTATATCATAGTTTTCCTGCTTCACAGTGGCTTCCAGCTCCTCCTGTTTGTTGCCCATTGCTGTGTGCATTGGTGTAGATGCACTTCAGTTGGGCCATTGATCCCACCACCTTTCTGGGGGGAGAAATCCTAATTCCTACATGGCCATTCTCAGGTGCTTTCGTGGTTTCTAACACATCCATAACCCTTGCATTTTTGCTGCTACATGAATCTCCATCCCCTACCTCCATTGAGGCAGCAGACCAAAGGATCTCTCTAGCACACCCTCCCTCAAATATTGACGTGCTGCCCCCAGGCTTATCTCCAGTGAGCCTGGTTTTATCCCTTTCCCCCTTCAAATCTCATTTAAAGCTCTTTCAATGAGCCCTGCTATCTTCTGTGCACAAATCCTTTTCCCGCTTTGAGTCAGGTGTACCCTGTCTGTTGCCAGCAGGCCTTGTGTCATGTAGACAGACCCATGATCAAAAAACCCAAAATTCTGCCGCTGACACCAGGCTTGGAACCAGGTATTGACCTGTTGGCTCTTTCTGTTTCTTCCCTCATCATTCCCTGCAACTGGAAGGATAGAGGAGAACACTACTTGTGCTCCTGATCCCTTAACCAGTCATCCCAAGGCCCTGAAGTCTTTCTTGATTGCCCTTGGACTTCTTGTTGCAACTTCATCACTGCCTACCTGAAAAATCAAGAATGGATGATAATCTGAGGGCCATACCAGGGTAGGAAGTTTTCTCTTCACGTCTTTAACCTGGGCCCCAGGGAGACAGCAGACCTCCCTAAAAAGTGGGTCCAGTCTGCACATTGGGCCTTCTTGTTCCCTTCAGGAGGGAGTCTCCTAGGACAATGACCCTTTTTTATGGAAGCAGTTTTGACGCAAGGCACAGGCTGACTTAACCTTGGCCACTCATCCAACCTAGAAGAACCATCGTCTTCATTATTGTTCAATTCCACTTGCAGACCCTCGTACCTATTATGCAAGGGCACCTGGGAAGATGGGGTGGTCATATAGGAGACATGCCTGCTGTGCCGGGCAGGAACTTGTCACCATTTCCCCCTGTCCCTTAAGTCACTGTGTTCAGCCAGGCGGAGAGAGGACAGGGAATCCTCCATATCATGCGTCCTGTCTGCCTGTTGGGCCTGTCTCAGGGAACGTAGGGTGAGATTCCAGCAATCTACCTCTCTCTCACTCTCCCTGATACTCCTCAACCTACTCACCTCCTCCTGGAGCTCTGTCACCAAGTGGAGGAGTTCCTCTCCCTGGGCACACGTCCCACAGGTGTGCTCGCTGCTGCCCTCCGGTCTTGCCGTAAGAGCAGGGCTCACCCTGCAGTCCCACACCTGGGTAGCAGCATGTTCCCGCTGGAGCTCTGTCTGGGAATCTGTGTCAGTCGTGGTGGGTGCAGAGCTTAGAGATGCCATGGCTTTCTGCCGGGTGGATACCATTGCTCCCTGGTCGAGCTGGCAGAGCTTCAGTGCCCTTCCTGCACGCCCTGCTGTGCCAACTGCTGTGCAGACTGCCACGCCACATCCTCTGTGCCCGCCCTGTTGGTGACATTCACGGTAATGCTCCCTAAGGACTTTATATGTGTGGGGCAGCTTGGCTGCCGTGGCTCCTTGGCCCACCCAGGCCTCATCAGCCACTGTGACGCGATCTGCGGGCTCCCGGCATCTCTCGGTTCCCCCGAGGTTCCCCCGGTTTGGGAACCCCCCCTGCACTCCCTGCTAGAGCGCTTCACTGCCGATCATGCCGGCACTGGAGCTGCTCACCTCAGTGACTGAGTCCATCTTATCTGACGTTCCTTCAAGATGCAGTTTCCTTAATGAGGCCATGTCACTGCAACAGAGATAGTGGCGATGACAAGCTCCAGGACTCAGACAGGAAAGACCACCCTGGCACAATGCGGATGATGGGAACTATCCTAGCTCTGCTGGAGAGGCATTCTCATGGGAGATGCTGATGATTTACCCATTATTTGTGAAACTACATGGAATGCCAATGTGGCAGATGTTATCCATTTTCTCGCCACAGAAGTAATATCAAAAGGAACATGGGAATCACTTATTTTTCATTTGAGCACAATATGGGAATACAAAAGAAGGGTTGCCCCAAGACACATGCGTTGCAGACCAGGATAAGCAATGATGTGTAGCATTATGTCTGCTTCTCAACTTAAAGGTGTGGGACATGCACCCCAGGTATCACATCACAACAAGCTACTGGCCATCAGCTGAGCTGCAGTAACCATTTGTGTGAGTTCCCTTGGACCATGTCAGTGAAAGCTATCTCTAACTCCAAAGTCAAATTACATCATTTTACACTTGGCTTACCATGGAAGTTTAAGATAAGTTTAATTATTTTGTACTTGCTGTGGAGTAAGAGCACATATACAGACAGTAACTGTGACTCAGCGGCTGCCCAGTTACTTGTTACAACACAGTATCTTAACCATACATCTAAAATCTTAATCTAAAGCTAAAAGATGCCATGTAGGATGACAACAAACTGTAGGTGCAATTTAGATGATAAATCATTGTCCTGGAACACAGAGGTGGTTAATCAAAAGGTATATAAATACAGAGAAAAAAAGCCTGTGTGGTAATGAAGTTATAAGGAAATATCGATGGACTGGGGAAATTTTCCACAAAGGTTAGCTTCAGCTGATGGACACTGATCTTCCAGGCTTCCTTCACACACAGGACAGAAGCAAAACCTGTGCAACTTTCCCACTTCCTATCAGCAGCAGCCGAGCAAACCTGGCCTTTGCAGACACAGTCCTGCATATTGCACTTTTTATAAGAGGCAATCCAGAAACAGATTTTTGTTTTATATTCAGCTTTGCCTTGTCTCAGGAACCAGAGCCTAAAGATGAAACTCTACACTACAGCCACCAAGTGTTTCCATCAGTTGTTTGAGCAGAAAACTCAGTTCAGAGTTCATGGACTGCCTGTTTTCCGGTGACAGCGCTTGCAGACCCTCCTCCTCTGCCCAGTTATAAGACAGACCACCCTCTAGAAAAAAACAAACTCACCTGAGCCCTCTCAGTCAAAGCTTGTTTTCTGAGAGCCAAGAGACTTACCTGTGCTCTTGCTCAGCTCCCCATATTCCACTCCCCTCCCAACCCAACAGCTGCGGTGATGCAGGTACGTGTCATAAGGAAAAAACCCGAAGGGTTCTAAAATAAATCACATTTAAATTCATATTAAACAAACATCCTTGGTGATGAGAACTACTAGCCTGATCACAAAAAAGGGAGATGGCTTAAACGTGGCAAATAAGGTCTCAAGAAACTCAAAGCCACCTTTGGTAATTCAGATCTAATATGCTACATGAAATCTCATCTTGAGTAGGTCAAAGAGATATAGGAGGGGAAAAAAGCTGGTATCAGCAACAAGAGCTACTTTAAGGAATCATGTGGAAAAGAGCCTCTGATAGCCCAGGAGATAGCCCAGGAGTTTGGTGATAACATGTCTGACTTGCTTACTGTCCCTCTCACTGCAAAGAGTTTTGGGTCCTTTGAAGAACACTTAAGACAAAATTATAAAAAACTTGCATAAATTCTTCCCTTAACTCTATCACACCCCGCTGTTCAGAGGGTAGTGTCATTTCTTCCCACCTCTGAAGTGTTGTCTGCAATGAAGTTGGTGGTGGAGGAGGAGGAAGAGTGAGTGTGATTCTTCAGGTCAGTGGGTTTCTTTCTGAAGAGGCCCTATGGATGTTGTTGACTAGCTCCTTTTCTACATTTGGTGGCGTGGATGGACTCATCTAACTTTAGGCATCTAAGGGACATGATTTGTTATTGCAGTTGCCCGTAGAGGTCACCTGTGCATTCTACCTCACCATGAAAGAAAACAGCATACCCTTGAAAAAACACCTACCTAACGATATTGGCACACTGTCCAAAGCACCACACTGTTTGGAGAACTTACATCTGCTGGCAATGGAGAAGTTAATCCTGACAAGCTACAGCATCACAGATTTCCACAGGAGAGAAGGAAGAGCATTGGAAACACTGAAGTGTTGGAGAGCTATAGGAACACTGAAGGGTTGGAGAGCTGTAGGAAAAACAACAAACACAGAAACGCAAGCACTGACCCAGCCCTTCCCAAAGCGGTCACAACACACAGGGAAGAGAAGCAAGTTGCTCTTCTGCCTCTCCTTGCTCTTCACCAGGATGAACACAGCCTCTCAAGCACTGAAAGCCAAGAACACATGCATGCATGCAATCAAACACGGTGCTCACTCACGTGATCCTTCTTCTGCCGCTTTGACCAAACTGGATTTTCTCATCTCCTTCAGGTTTGCATTGCTATCCTGACTCGACAGGCTGAGAGATGAGCCATCCAGGCTGTTTTGCTCGCTGTCATAGCTCTAGTTGGAAGGCATGTACGGGAGGGTAATGAGGTTGAGTGTTCAAGTGTTGTCAGCTGTTCCCATGTGCCTCCAAGAACATGCGAAGAAATCCCTGTAGTTCCCCAGGTAGCTTTTTGCGCAGTGTAGCTCAAATGAATGTGACTTGTAATTTACTGCAAGTCATTCATTTTCTTCATTGGTAATCTCGACAGGCCATTTTGGATGTGTGTTATAATAAAAGAAAATATAATGGACCTAACAGATTTTAATGGTGTGTTGTGACTTTTTCTCTGCTACCTGTGTGAGCAACAGCTGCAGAAAATTCAGCCGGATGGAACAGTGCCAGATTTGCTTATCAGGGCACACAGTGTAGCGTCAAAGTAATGTGCCTAGTACAGGTCAAAGAGCATAAGAGGGAGAGTACTGCAAAGCTGAATGATACAAAACATCTATTGTATTTGAAGAGTTACTGCAGATGTGTTCAGTGTCATTGTCCAATAAATGTGAGGCTCTTACCACACAGTGACACAATTAAAAAAAGTTATTAGCTTTTCCTCATTATGAATTAATATGAGCAATGGGGTAAGTGTGACCACAAGTATTCATAGCATTGTGTGCTGCATTTTTATGAGGGAGCATATGGCCATACTCATCCATGGTAACTCTTCTTACATCCACTCTGTTGTATTCAGGATGAGTCTGGCCCAATTTCACTGATGATAATTTTAGTGATAACTGTCAATTAAAAAGTCACTGTATTTTGCAAAATGGACTCCTTAAATACAATGGACTTATAATCAGCTGCTTTATTATGTTTCACTGTATAGAAGCAAGAGAGGTCTATTAATCTTGTTTGCTAATTTTAATTAGTGCATGTACCTTGAATTCCAATTAGCTATATTAGCCTGATAAAGCAATGGAGAATGTGCAAGTAGAAAGGCCATTTCACTAAAAACATGTGGTGCTTTGAGTGGTAGCAAACAGATTGCTTTTTGTGTTTGGACAGTGGTGGAAGAAAGAGCTGAAAAGATAAACCCATCCAGTGCAGTGAGGATGAAGTCAAAGGACCCAATATTTTGACTTGAGGATGTTGAATAGTGGGACCCATAACTAACCTACTTTGTGAGCACAGCAAGAAAATATACTCTACTGTGCATCAGCAAGGTACTTCGACTCTCAGCTGAAGAGTTGCACTTAGACTCCTTGATTTTTCTGTTGAAATTGCAAATTACAGAGCTAGTGATACTGGGCTGAGAGCGGCCATACTTTCAGCACTTGTCTGAAAATCACAAATTCATTTTGGACAAGTGAAAAAGCATACGCCCCTAATGATCTATCTTGGACTTCAACCAGATATTCAATCATTTTATATTTCTTAGTAGCAGTGGGATCGCAGCTTTGAGCTATAACCGTACCTGCTCATAAAGAGTACGCTCTATCTTTTTGTCCTCTTTCTTTTTAGAGAGCCAGCGTTCACACAGGAAAATGAACGACTCCTCTGTGGTCTCATCCAGGATCTCTACTTTTTCTAGGAACCAGTCAGGACCAAACATGCTATTGTCATGACGAATCTTGATCTTGTACAAAATGCCAAGGTCCACAGCCTGTATAGTAAACGTATCCTCCTGTGGAGCGTTCAATAGCAGTTGCTTCTGTTAATGAGCTCTCAACAGATCATCTACTGGACAAAAGCAAACAGAGACTACAGAGCACAATATGTGTTTAAATTCCATCTCACATGACTGTGTTTGGTTAAAAGCTTTGCAGCAGTCTATAGAGGCGTCTCTGTACGCTAAAACTGTTCTGCAGGGAAGTGTTTTGAAGCCTGCTTCTGCTATGAGGGGAGCTGCACAAAATGTCACTTTTACAACCAATTACAATATTGAATTCCTGGAATGTTACATCCTGGTTTTTAAGTTTAAGTAAGACTTTCTTTTCTAACCCAGTTAGATTGGTATAGGCAATCAAGATAAGAAAATCTTTGCCATCATTATGTCTGAATATTCTCATATAAGGCTGTGGATATGACTCATGGACTGACCACAGAGTACCACTTTTGGAGTTATTTTGTCAAATGTGGCCGCAGTTTAGGTCCCATCAGTTTATCATGCTCTGCGGTGAATTACAATATATACTATGTACATGCAAATCAGCTGCACACAGGCTATGGGAATGAGAGACCTTGGGTTTTGTGTGCTCTCAAAACTGCAGCTAACAATTCAAGCCAGTTTGTATGGAACAAGCTCATAATTTGTCTATCAGTGACTTCACAGAAACATCTACCCATGTGCTGCAGTGCCTGTCAGTCGTAATACCCAGCTGACAATCCATACAAAGCATTTTAAGAGGTAATGAACATGGTAAATGGAATCAATCAATTCATCCCTCATAGGAAAACTCATCCTATAAAAAAAGTCATGGACTGGTTAGGTTAAAGACTGTGAAACAGAAAGTGTTATTAACCCATTGCATTTGTACCTGTCCTCTTTCAAACTTGTTGAAGTTCATTTCAGATTTGCTGAGTTTTCTCTCTCCTGTGTCCCCCAGATCTCCATAGATATTTAGGAAAACATTAGCGTCTGTCCCAGCACCATAGATATCTCCAGTGAACACGCTAATCTTGTACGTGTGAACTGCAGAAAGAAAGAGACACATGATTTCTGGCCAGGTGAATTATCAAGGTCTACCTTAGATACTGAATTTACCTAAGAAAATGGTCCCAAAACTTTCTGCTCATCACTCAGTTCTTGGAGGTTTAAAAACCCCATATGCTTTATCCTTCCAGGCTTCTGATAATGATCCAAAGGTTGGGGAATCACTGGGCTGAAGTTTGCTGACTTTCCTTTTCCCCATCTAATCAATGTCTGTGTATTACTTTGATCACATAAAAATGCAGAGAATCATTACGGTTATTACTGTATGCGAAGTCGATAGAGGTGAGGGAACTCAGCACCTTTTCATACCGAGGCTCAAGGGACCTACATGTGAGAACAAGTGATTCAGTGTTTTGAATTCTTAATACTCCATCTTCCATAAACAAACTCCAGGGACTCAGATGTGCAATTACTACAAGAGTTAATGGCATGTATCTCTATAAATTCCCCAAACAGAAAGAGAACAGGTTTCTGGGTCCTTTTGCTGAGACAGTATTTAATTAAGGAAGTGTTGGAGCTGTACTGTTTAAGTACCCTTTTTCTTTAGTTGCTCAATGACGATCCAATAAAACCTCATCAAATCTTTAGTAATGTGCTTTACTAAACCTGTTAAATACTCCTATTTTTATTTTGCTACACTTTTCCCAATTATAGAGGGAAAACAAACAGTCACCAAAAGCATCCTTGCCAGGAAAACAATTAGGAACTGTACAAGTCTCTGATTACCCTGGTGGCATACAAGCCTTGGAGAATGCCTCCTTGCAAATCCCAGGGCAAAACAAATGAGGAAGAGGCACAAAGTCTTAGCTAGGAATCTTCTTTGTGCATTAAGAACATCAAAGAAAATATCTAAATTGTCTTTTTCTTCTGTACCTAGCTTTCCCAGTAAAACAGAGCCTATTCTGCTTCATAGTCCATGAAAGTTTTCCATCGATTTCTCTAAGAAATGGATCGTGACCACTCATCAGGCTAGGTGCAATGCCAGATTTTCTGGTTTGCCTCTTCGCATTATGTCCTATAGAATTACAGCTTCATATTTGCAAGACAACTGCTACATTAGTAATGAAGGAAGCAATGCATATAGTCTAATTAGTCGATTAATCCCTCTTTGGATTTTGCTTGCCAGTTCTGGAGACCTTCAGGACTGAAATGCAGTCTCCTATACAAAAGATGATCCTCCGAATACCACAAGCTGATTTTCCGTTGCTGTCATTTACACTGCATCAGTGCCCAAGATGTATGAGGACTCATAGAGATGCAGAAGATACAATTCCCATCCCAGATATTTTATATCTAAAGCAGAAGTTCCCAAACTTAGCCCTAGCTCCCAACCAAAAGAAATCTTCAGCCATCCAAAAAATCCTATTCCATAGATTGTAAAACTTGTTTTAAGGCTTTGCCTTTAGAAGGAAAAAATGAGTCACCTAGGTTAGTTAAGATGTGGTAACTAATGCAAGATAAAGCAACAGAAGTTAGTAAGTTAAAGAAAATGCCATGCAGGCATCTAGCCGTCATGCCACTTACTAATTGATATTAAAACTGTCTTTGCCTCCGCAGGAAAAAAGTCTCCCATGACCTATCACGTAGTTCCTAACAGGGGAAAAAGTACCCGTCTCTTCTACAGGCACAGTGCAAAGGCTCCAGCCTTCCTTACAGCAAGACACCTCTTCCCTTGGCAATGGAAAACACACGCAATCCATATAAATTCCACCCTGACAACGGTGTACTGTAAATGCAAATCACTCTGAGAGAAAAGAAACAGGGAGAGGAACGGTTTTCTCTGTTGAATCATTTTGTTGCCAGATGCAAGAACCAAGAATGAAGATGGCAGCTGAATTCTGTTTGCTTCGCTCAGGGTATAGGAACATTCACAACTTCTCTCAAAGGCGGAAGGAGCTCAGAGTGGGAAAAGGACATCCTAGAGGAAAAAGAGTTAGGAACAGCTGGGCATACAGAGAAGCAACGACTTTAGGATGAAACTTCAGTTCTTGTTCAGTTGCTTCATCTAGCAGGAGGACCAAACACTGAATGTGAACACTTTATTCTCCTCCCCAGAGGCACTTTAATGAAGTGAGGGTGGCTGCCCTCAGAGGGTGACCATAGGTACCTGAAGAGCAGCGGGAAAAACAGCTTTGGAAGGAAAGAGGAGCATAAATCAGACTGGTAGGGTAGGAAAGGAAGAGGCAGAGTGCACAGGGCAGGTGAAATTGGGCAAAGAAAGATGTTTGCCTAGCCTGGGAGACAAGGACAAGATGGAGGAAATTCATTAGGCATCAGAGGAGATGTACAAACTATGTCCGTGTGAAAGTGTGTCTGTGACAGGTTTATAAATGCCCTACAGGAAAATAATGGTGGTATTGTACAGAAGTGCTTCAGGTATGAGAGAGGCCAGAGAACAGGAAGGGAAAGAAATGTGAGCAGTTGTACCAGCGTTGCATTTGCTTGAACCACACATCCAAATGTTTTGTTCCAAAAAATCAGATAAACAGGTCCTTACATACTCCGAGGGTTGTATTACCTTCTAATGGGTCTTCAACTTCTTCCTCTATCTGCTTGAGTGTCCCATCCTTCATGAGTTTTTCAGTAAAAATATGAGATGGTACCAGTTCTCTGACAATCTCACCATCCTCTTCAGACTTTGCAAGCCATCTTTCACATGGAAATGTGACAGTTTCCGAGCCCTGAAGTAAACATGACAGAGACAAACTCTTCAACACAAAGTGAACGCATGTTGGCATTTTCCCTTTGAAAATACTCTGACATGGAAGCAAGAATTTTCAACTCATGTATGTATGCATGTGTATGTAGATGCAGACCTGAAATAGTACATAGAAATATATTTTCCCCAGAAAGATGACATCTGAGGGCTCTGAGAAGCAGAACTGAATGTGTAGCAGAGAACAGTATTCCCAATGGCTGCGTGAGACTGGCTGTATGATCCAGTAGATCTCTGCCCTTCCCAGTTTTTGATCTCGCAAATTCCTAATCAGGACTGCATCATTCCCACTGAAGCCGTGTTTTACTGAGCCTCTGCAATCCCTCTTCGATCTTTTTTCAGGCAGCATTCTCTTTGAAGTCGGTAGGGGTTTTTTTCTGAGTCAATACTTCAAGATTTTGCCCTATAATTCTGTGACTCAAGCTGGTTTCCAGGCAATTCCCCTACGTGCATTAAGGGGAGAAAAATAGCGATTTAATTTTTGATCTTTTGTTTTGACTTCACTTTGGTGGAAACAAATATGATTTCTATCATCAAACAAACAAAAACAATGGAACATGTGTTTTCCACTTGGTAAACAAAATCAGTCCCAGACCACTCATTAAGAACAGACTCCTGTAAGGCCTCCAAGATGGTAAGAGGCAGGCAGCTTCCTGTGCGCTGGGCACCCCAGGCGATGTCTCCATAAAGAAAGGGGCATGAGACATCATGCAACTTGCAGAGCCCACAAGACTGAACAGGAAAAAAAAAAAAAGTTACTTTTAATCTCACAGTAACTAAGTGAAGGAAGAAAAAAAAGGCCCTTTCTTTACTGACAACTTCAGCGTTTCTCTCCTAAGTAGCACAGGGGCTTTCTGGTGTTTGCAGTACTCTGTCTGCCACCGTTTTCATGTATAACATACATATGAATACTGTCCACCTTAATTACTCTCATGTAATTATTTATCAATCCAACACAGGGCCCTTTCTTTGCTCTTTTTACAATTTAAACACTAAAAAATGAATATATAGTAAAAAGAAGGGAATAGCTCTCACTGTAGCAATATTGAATATTGTTATCGCTGCGTACTACAGCTGCCGGATCCTGTCCTCCCTGACACGGTCACTGGGGAGGAATAGGTTGCGCACCTAAGGTCAGAGACCCGTTCCAGTCACCACTAACCTGGTACGAGCAGGTCATCGTACCGCTGCACACAGATCCCAGGGAAGGCGAGCTGCAGGAGCTGAACCCCTCCAAGGGCCTGGTGTGATCGAGTTTCCTGAGTCTGCAGCAGAACCAGCTGTCCTGGTTTTGGCTGGGATAGAGTTAATTTTCTTCCTAGCAGCAGGCATAGTGCTGTGTTTTGGATTTAGTAGGAGAAGAATGCTGATAACACACGGATGGTTGAGTTGTTGCCAAGTACTGCTTACACCAGTCAAGGACTTTTCAGCTTCCCATGCTCTGCCAGGGGCACAAGAAGCTGGGAGGGGGCACTGCCAGAATAGTTGATCCAACCTGACCAAAGGGCTATTCCATACCACATGGCATCATGCTCAGTATAGAAACTGGGGGGGCGTTGACCGGGGAGCAGCGATCGCTGCTCGGGAACTGTCTGGGCATCAGTCGGCAGGTGATGAGCAATTGCATTGTGCATCACTTGCTTTGTATATTATTATTATTATTATTATTATTATCATTATTATGTTATTATTATTATCATTACTATTTTACTTCATTTCAATTATTAAACTGTTCTTATCTCAACCCAGGAGTGTTTCTCACTCTTACTCCTCCAATTCTCTCCCCCATCCCATCGGGGTAGGGGGAGTGAGTGAGCGGCTGCGTGGTGCTGAGCTGCTGGCTGGGGCTAAACCACGACACCATCCTTTGAACCCACGCAGCCCAAACCTTCTGCTGTCAATAAAACACCATTTCTCCTCCTCTCTGCCCCTCCCTGCAGTGCTGCTGCTTAACCCGAGGCTTGCAACGTTTAACTCCATAAGGCGGTTTGGAGAGGGACTTGTACAAAACGGCGTCAAACAAAACTGGCAGCACTTTAGATGATTTCAGGTATTTTGCTTTCAAGTGTTATTTGTGCTGTGTAAGCAAAATACAGCACCTAATGACTGCCCACACCACTACTCCTGCCTCCTCATTTCTGTGCTGGCTGTCTGGCCACATAACCTGTATTATCCCACTGTATGCTGAGCCGACGAACGGTGCTTAGCTCCCCACCTACAGTCTGGGAAGAGAGGGCTTTCCAGAACAATGCTTCAGTGCTGAATCTCTCTCCTCCCAGTCGAGATCCCACTTCAGTCATGTCTCTCACTCTTAAACATTCATAATGTTAGCTGTACGTGCCATTGATACGAACACTGTTTATTTGGTAACAGGATATCTAGGGACTTGAGTGCCTGCACAGTGGGGCATAATGTGCAGTTACTGCAAAAGTTAATTGTATCATTATTGTTAATCACCATGTCATTGCCACAGTTTTTATTGGAGTTTCCTTGTTAGTGAGAGCATTCATATTTAAGTAACGTAAAGTGCACTGGTTTATGTTACCCACGGTAAAATCCTCTTGCAGCTCCGAACAGAATTTGTTTCATTAGAGACTGAGTCTGGCCCTAAGCTAGAAGCAGGGTGTGATAGTGTGCTAAAAGTCAGTGCTTTGCTCTTCTCCAAGTTGTAACAAATGAAATATAATTATCAGATATAATTGGCATGCCAAGACAGAGCTTTATTGGCATGCAACAATCCTAGTTTCCTACCCAAGTGCTTTCAATTTAATCTGAAAAGGTACTGACCTCATTTTTCATTTGCAGCATTACAGATACATCTAGACACATCTTAGCAGTCTAATCAGGTAGCACAGCTTTTAGAAGCGTTGGCAGCATATTGCTATTCTGTGGCAGGTCATAATATCCTGCAGCTGATCAACGGCATCATGCAGTGCTCTGCTTTCTTCTTTTTTCCCATGCCATAATCAAAAGATCAGCAGAATTGTAAATCTCTCCATTTTTAAGTTGTTCACCGTTTTCCTCCCTTCCTCCACCTTCCCAGGTTTCTCACCGTCTGTCCTTCAAAGCTGCTGTAATGACTGCAGAGCTGTGCAACCCTGAGAGCCTTTCTGGGCTAATGGAAAAGCACCAACATGGAGCTCTTGGGAGCTTCCCAAAGTGTTCAGTTAAAGGTAAGTGTAGAAAGAGGCAGCCCAGGAATCTCTTTTCCCTTGGTTTACATACCTTTGTGCATCCCCCTCTTCATCTTCCCTAGCCTATGACCAAAAACAGTATCTCCAAAAACAATGACATCTTGTTCCTTAACCCAATGAAGCTGTACAAGGCAAGGGTTAGTCAATACACACATAGAGGGTCTGATAATAACAGACTGGCAAAAAGGTGAGCATAAGAAACAGCCAAAGGGTATTGGCTTGTGAAGAAGCTCTCACAGGAGGATACAGGTTTGAGCATGATGAGGAAGGTTCAAGGTAGACCTTTGAGTTGCTCATGAGGCAAAGAAAGTAAAACATATCCTGGAAATTTTGAAGGAGGAAGCAAGATGAGAAGTAGGTTCACTATGACGGAGCAAGCTGTGTTTACACCAACACTTGATATTAGAAGTCACTTCAGGAGGGGCCAGACCTAAGCACTGAGGTGGAGAAGAAAGCTGGCATCCCTTTGGAATAAAAGGGGAAAGGACAAGACAGAGGAGAGAGCCCAGGTGTTCCCAGACACAGCTACTGCTCCAGTTCTGAACTGGTCCTAAAGAGATGATTTTCTTCTGAACTCCCCTGCAGCCAGATTCATTCCTGTTCCTACAGCCGCATCTGAAAGCAGGGCCGAGGAACAGTTTCTTATGTGGACAAGATCAAGATGACCAATCTGGCCACGCTGCCTTAATCCTGTTGACATGAGCAACCAGAAGTCCTAGGATCTAACTTGATGTTTTTTATACGAGTGCTTCAGGGACTTGCACTGACAGGCATTTTGCTTGTTTTAATTGTACTGGCTCCCTGCATTTATTCTTCCAGAATTAAGGGACTGATGAAATTATTTCTTGTCCATGTTTAGCAACAATACTTTTTATTTTAAAATGGCACACCCACTTCCCACTTCCTTCCCTCTGATCGTTGAAAACAAAACTACATATGAAAATATGAAGCTTTGGCCTCTCTTGTCACCCAAAACCACCATTATGTAAGTTAGCCTCGGGCACTCTCTGACAGTGGTGTAGTGCAGCACAGGGACATCTGCTCAGCCCTGTGATTCTTTAGCTGTATCTGCACAGTGATGGGTACAAACTCAGGAATCTCCCCTCTCAGTCCAGCAAGCAAGTCATGATAACGTTGCCTCCAAACTCAGCAGACAGATCGCTCCTTCACACAAAAGATAAAGAGTAGTGAAGACCTCCAAAAGGCTGAGGAGCAACATCACTGCTTTGCTCCCATCCACTGCCAGGAGGCAACAACTCCATTCTAGTCAAAAGGTACGATGAGAAAAGCATTTTTTAAAAAACAATGATTGCAGGGTCTTATAATCAACATTTGAAGGATAAAACATGGTAATACATGTTTGTTGTCCTCAGGTCCTCAAGCTCTAGCAAGTTCATTAGTGTGCATTGTTCTTTAGGGAGTCATTTGGCACTGTTAATCTCACTTTGTATACAGAAGATGCTCTTTGGGAAATGGAAGTGGCTGCTAATGGAAACATATTGCAGAGTGCTGGGATTCGCAGCCTACCTTTCCATTTGGCAACAGTCTCCGAATCGCCACACGGTCCAAATGCCATCCGGAGTTCAGTCCTCCACCCTTGTGTCCTATGCGAATCTTTTCGATAATGTCACCAACATCCTCCAGCTAGAGAAAAAAGAAAAAAAAAATAAAATAAAAGAGAAAGATTGTGGCAAGAACAACAGGTGACTTTTGAGACACTACTTCTTTAGCTTATGTTCTATTCTTCCAGTCTGTATGAAGTCCAGGGGAGCAAATATTAACGTTGATGTCAATTATGCCCTAACTTGCTTTTTAACTGAAGGGTTTCCCTGAACTTCTGTTCCAAAAATGGAGAGAATCTTGCTCTACACAAATTACCCACTGTTTCAGATAGGTTTGGCTGCAAAAGAGCAATCTTGCATCTCAGGCTTCTCTGTATAAGTGGGAATGAAGGTAATTTTTTAGAAATTGCAATGCTGCTGCAGCTTTAATTGTTCTTTTTACATCCCTTTCCTTTTTAAACACTTAATGTGCACTGTTATAACACCAGAAGAATAGCTTTGAGGTCAAAGTACAATATTAACAGCCTGGCATTTTATATTATCTCTCTCCTGTTCCACCACAGAATCCCAATGCCATTCTGAGCAAGTCAACAAGATCACTATCTTATGAAGTGGCTACTGGTTTTTTATGCCTCACCTTATTACTTGAGTAATTTGTTACTAGTTCATTACTTTTAAGTCACCTCCCTTCCAAAGGCGTGAACAGGAAAAATGATATTTGCTTCTAAGTAATAGCTTTTGGTTATTTCAGTGCAAGCTTTTGTACAGTTGGCCTTTAAAAAAACAAGGCTGGCTGCAAACCTCCTTTGCACTTAGGAGAAGCACACTGAGCTGTCTTTGTGTCCATAGGGACTTGGAGTCTTTTTTTTCTTGGAAACGTGAGAAAACTGAACATCTCAATTTCCTCCACTGGAGACTACTCCCTTCTTCTCTTCCCAGCTGACAGAATTGCCCCATACTGAGGAAAAGACATCATTAATTTTAGGAGACTCCTTGACTCAATGAGACTGACTGCACTACTCAAGGAGTTCACACTCCAGACGAACTGCATTTGACTTCACCAGCCCTGCCCTGACTTTAGACAGCATAAGCAGCAACTGCAAAATAATTAAATGTTCCAAACTAATTTCTAAACCTCATGCATGCACACAAGTATACACTAGAGGAAAATTATTTTCTTCCTCCTTTGTCCTGTCCAAATACTCAGTTTTCAATGAGGCGTTTAATCAATACATAGCAATAAAGTGATGCTTGACCACTAAAGATCTGTGTTAAAGAAGTGGTCTTTGCTGCATGCGTCTCCAACAAATCATTACTTGGGAGCATAGCCAAGACCAGTCTCTAATTTTTTTCACCTCTTTTGCAGAATACAAAATGGTAGGGGCAGTTAAAAACCCTAAAACAAATGGGCAATTCTCAGTTTGTGTTTCCTGAGGTGCCCAAATTGTTTTTAAGGTCTGTTGAACTCCAAATTATGGCTCTACACAAGTAGGTGAAAGAAGAATATATTTTGTTTCATCCCCATCTCCTGCAGCAAAAGGAACTGGGGAAGAGAGAATGAAGTTTGGGGACAGGTTAATATGATGTTATAAATCTGGAGAACAAACTGCATTTTCATGCACTTCATCTAAGGAAAGTACTGATGTTTCAGATTCTACCAAACCTAACATAAATCTTGTGGAATAAAGAAATAACAACACTGCTCAGTTTAAGATTTATACCTATGGATTAATGCAACATCTATTATGAAAAACTGTGTGGAAACTCCACCAAAATAAGTCTCACTCTTTGTTTTTAAGGAATCACACTGGGGATTTATTTTATGATTCATGCCATAACACAACAGTGTAGGCTGGAAGCATTTTAACTTGTTAAAAAGTTTGGTTTAAGATTTGCCTTCAATTATTTTACAAAACCAAACCAAACTCAAAACACAGAGAGGTTGTGCGGTCCTCTACAAAGTCAGTGCTGATGTTGCATCCAGGGAGGGAAGGTGAGGACATGAAGCAATACCAAAAGAATATGCCAGAGCAGGACTGCCTATATTTTTGCCTCTCACAAATTCTCAGCAATAACAACATATTAGGAACTGGAGTTGCTGAATACTGTAGATGTGAATGAGCTCATTTACGTGCACTAGTTTAGTATTTACATACAGTTGTGCAAACACTTCAGGAAATATTTGATAAGATCTTTCAAAAAGTTAGCCTCGGGTATTCAAAAATCATGGTGTCTGCAGCAAAGTAACAATCTCTCTGTCCAAGGATACAGAGAAACTGAACATGATGCTTAGGTTGCCACAGAGTTAGAAAAAATGAACAGACCATCCACCCCAAATGAAGTGCTACGTAAGTAGTGAGCACCATGGACCAGATCCTTCAACATAATCTGCTGAAACAGAAACACGAAAGGATGCATAGGGACCTCAAACACAAGGCAGTTAGTTTCAGCGATACTACAAGCATTTGTTTCCTGTTACCTTTCAAAGTATTGCAACCTGCAAGAAAAAGCAAATATGCAATCAAATAAGAGTGATAAGGAGAGGCACACACATTAGACCTGGCATGCATGGAGACTGACACCCGCTCTTTACCAAGTATGGTCTAGGAAATGGAAGATGTAAAGACCTTCCAAAGTGGCTCTTAACTTTGCGTGGAAGAGCAAGCCTCCATATCCATGTATTGGTACATCTCAGCTCCATGATAACATTGCACCAGCCTTTACAAGGCTTAACATAGCGTTAGGCTACAGGGACACTGCATGTTGATGCCTCTGAGTTGCTGCTAACTGGAGGTCAGTGAGAAAAGATTTGATCCAGTACACAGTAAGTCTATTGTAGAACAGAGTTTTGAACCCCCATTCTTTGAGTAAAAGAGCTGAACAGCTTTCCCTAAAAGAGGAAAAGTTCCCACTTCACTCCATTTTTCTCTTCTTAATCCCCTTAGGGCAACCAAAGATGAGAGTGAGCATCTTTGATCTTACCTCCACAATGAACTGATTCACCGAGTTCCTTTCAAAATACATCCTTTGCTCTCTCTTGTTGAGGCACAGGGATTTTTGCCGAGTGCAGATCCCGTCGCTTCCATAGAGAACAATGAAGACATCTGCATCCGTGCCAGCTCCAAAGATGTCGCTGGTGTAGACTGTGATCTCGTAAGGAACAACTGATTTAGGAAATGGCAGAAAATTAAAACAAACCAACAAAAGTTAGCAAGCAGTATGCCAATGCTCCTAAGAATATTTTAATGAAACAACAACTGGATTAGAAAACTCAACAGTTAAAGAGGACAGGGTAGGAATCACACACTTGTGGTCATTTAGTTATCAAGCTGGTCAGGACTATAAGAATCCAGAGGAACTTCCTTTAACCCTATAAAGCCGATTGACCTTGATGCATGTTCATTTACTGAGATTTTGGGGTTAATCACGTGATCAGAAAGCACTCAGTAGATTTATACCTGCCATCTAAAGTTACTGAAGCAGGATTTACTTCAACAGCTCAAGTCTTAAAGCAAAACATGAATTCACAAATCTTTGAGCAACTAGGCAGATGGATGACGTTAAGCCAGCTGGAGGCAGTGTGTAAATATTCAAGAGAACCTTATTGATAAAAAAATCTCCTATTATTTCATTACTAAACAAGTGACAGGAATCAATCATAAGGAAAAGAAATAAAACTCTCTGCTGTCCACTCTGATCTAGTTTTCTCTTAGTAATACTTTCTCTTTAACACCAATGCAAACAGGTTAAATTACTACCAGATCAATGGTGACTGCAGAACATTAAGGATCAATCCCCTAAATGCTTCCTTATTCTGTTCCCTTGGTTTCTCCAAAATGCCCCATGACCCCAAAATCTGATGCCTCCTTTTGTCCTTTTCTATCTTCACAGCTTCTCAGTCCTGAGTCCTGCATGACTCGGACTTGCTCAGGAATAAGACTGACCCAGGAATAAGACTGGGGCTCTCTTCCTGGCTCTGCTACAGATTTGCTGAATATCCTTAGCCAAGTCACTTCCCACCTCAGTTTTCAAGTTGAGATGGTGTTTAGCTCACAGAGTGAGGGACCTATGTTCAGATGTCTGCACGTCAAATAGGTGTGTACATGTAATCACTGAAGTCAGTGGAGTTTGGAGAAAGAGTCAGACAAGCAAATGCAGGTATCTTCCCTAGGGTCAGCTGAATCAGTCAAATCCACCATCTGTGAATGACCAAACATCTATTGATGATAATGGGAAATCAGACACTCCACTGTCATGAGGACATGTAAACTCAGGTGTGCCATCTGGCAAACTGAATCCTGTCCCTATCTTTTTTAAATCCTTCCTGAAATCTATAGATGAAAAATGCCAGGTAAGACTTGCGCACCACTGATTAGCTGAAGGGACTTCTCCTGCCCCAAGCAGACACAATCCCTGGTAGTCCACATCACTACTCAGAAGCACAGCCTTTGACACCCAGCTTCCACCATTTCCCATCCTTCACTACAATCTTCTCAGCTGCTTGTCATCTGCATCCTCCTGCACTGCATCGACTTCAGTCATCTTTGCTATTTACGCTACAGTACTTTGTGCTATATTTCAGATCCAGCATCTCCGTTAGGCTAAAGAGCAGGTTTCTGGCGCCGTATCTGTTAGTTGGAGTAATTCTGATTATGCGTATCAGAAACTAATCATTCATTAAAAACCCAGGCTCTCTAAATACGGCTCTCAGGAGAACAGAGGTGAAGTAGTTTTCTTCTACAGAGAGTCAGCCTGGAGGTACTTAATATTCTTTCTGTCCAACTCAATGAGATCTGCTCTGCTGTGCTGCAGGTAAACTGGAATAGTTTCTCCAATATGTAAGAGAGGAGAAAAAAATCCTGGCGACCAAAAATCACATGCTACACATGATGAATTAAAGATGATCTTCTCCGCTGAAGTCCGTGGCACTTGCTCTTGTTGCTTGAATATTAACGTCACATTAGAACTGAATCAGCAAAGCGGCACTGTAACAAGGTCACTAGCAGCACAACTTTCAGCTGTCAGACTCCCATTTCATTTACATAGCACTTTTAAAATTGTATCCCCACAGGCATGATTTTAATTGGACTGCCGATGACATGTTTTCATCGTTTGTTCAGCGTGAAACAATTCTGGCACGAGTCATCATAAAACAAATCAAACCGTTTTAGTTACCTCTGGCAAACGTAAACCCCCAGGTTAATAGTTAGGAAGCCAGAATGCAGTAAATAGCACAGTGGGAACGGTTTAAATGGTGAAACAGCCTAAGCTGACACTGAGTCTGGTGCAATCTTTTTGCCAGAGAGGCCTGACTATTTTCAAAGGCTGAATGTGGACGGCTGACAAAAATCAGGTTTACACAACCTAGGTACTCAAAGGCACAGTATGCCAGAAACTCTTACATCACTGTAAAATACGGGGACATGAATACGTTATATAGTCAAGATCCGCATCAAAATATATATTGACTGGCATAAAATGGACAAACCTGTTGAGAAGCACATACAAGGTCTCTGGGTTACATTCACTCCTATGAACGTATTCACTACATCTATCTACAAAAGTATTTTCTCCAACATAAAGACTGTTATGTTTTCCAGCTGACTGACGAAAGTGAGGAAGGGAGCAAAGAGTATCCATTCCTCTGCTCCAGAGAGTTTATGTAAATAAAGCAAGACATGAGAAATAAAAAATACCTTGGTCAAAGCATGGGGGAGGCACAAAGAGATAATGTTAGCAGATCCTTAGAGAAGAAAGATGATTTTATGTTACAGACTGCAGGATATGAGGATCTGGACATTGGAGGGTAGGCCAGCCAGTGCGAAAGAGACCTTTAACATGAACCGCAGTGTTGACAGTAAAAAAGAAGGAGCCAAAGCAGCTGATAGTCTTTTGTGTGGTTATTCTCTCAACTACTTATGAAGAAGGAAATTGAGACAGAAAAAGAGAGATTGGGCAGCTCTAACTTTTGATGTCTAAATAAGGAACTGCGGGAGGTACAGCTTTTGATACTATCAATGCATAAAATGAGGGATGCAATGAGATAGGAAACGTCCAGAGTGACCTAGGAAGCACCTGGTAGGGCATGGGGTGGAAATCAACTCTCAGGTCCCAGACCTCATCCCTCATCATTGTGGCATCCAGCCCAATGAAGGGAAAAGGCAATTTTGATAGTCCCCTGAAGGTAGGCCAGGAAATCATAGAATAGAATCATAGAATCATCTAGGTTGGAAAAGACCTTTAAGATCATCCAGTCCAACCATTAACCTACACTACCAAGCCCACTCTAGACTAATCAAGGGTAGACCAGACTAAACCATATCCCGAAGTGCCACATCTACCCGTTTTTTAAACGCCTCCAGGGATGGTGACTCCACCACCTCTCTGGGCAGCCTGTTCCAATGCCTGACCACCCTTTCCGTAAAGAAATTTTTCCTAATTTCCAGTCTAAACCTCCCCTGGCGCAGCTTAAGCCCATTTCCTCTTGTCCTATCGCTAGCTACTTGGGAGAAGAGACCAACACCCACCTCACTACAACCTCCTTTCAGGTAGTTGTAGAGAGCGATAAGGTCTCCCCTCAGCCTCCTCTTCTCCAGGCTAAACAACCCCAGTTCCCTCAGCCGCTCCTCATAAGACTTGTTCTCCAGACCCTTCACCAGCTTCGTTGCCCGCCTCTGAACACGCTCCAGCACCTCAATGTCTTTCTTGTAGTGAGGGGCCCAAAACTGGACACAGTATTCCAGGTGCGGCCTCACCAGCGCCGAGTACAGGGGCACAATCACCTCCCTGCTCCTGCTGGCCACTGCATTCCTGATACAAGCCAGGATGCTGTTGGCCTTCTTGGCCACCTGGGCACACTGCTGGCTCATGTTCAGCCGGCTATCTACTAACACCCCCAGGTCCTTTTCGGCCAGGCAGCTTTCCAGCCACTCCTCCCCAAGCCTGTAGCGTTGCATGGGGTTGTTGTGACCCAAGTGCAGGACCCGGCACTTGGCCTTGTTGAACCTCATACAGTTGGCCACGGCCCATCGATCCAGTCTGTCCAGGTCCCTCTGCAGGGCCATCCTACCCTCGAGCAGATCGACACTCCCACCCAATTTGGTGTCGTCTGCAAACTTACTGAGGGCACACTCGATCCCCTCATCCAGATCATTGATAAAGATATTGAACAAGACTGGCCCTAAAACAGAGCCCTGGGGAACACCGCTCGTGACCGGCCGCCAACTGGACTTAACACCATTTATCACTACTCTCTGGGCTCGGCCACCCAACCAGTTCTTTACCCAGCGAAGAGTATGCCTGTCTAAGCCGTGAGCTGCCAGCTTCCCGAGGAGGATATTATGCGAGACGGTGTCAAAAGCTTTGCTAAAGTCGAGGTAGATGACATCCACAGCCTTTCCATCATCTACCAGGCGGGTCACCAGGTCATAGAAGGAGATCAGGTTGGTCAAGCAGGACCTGCCTTTTGTGAACCCATGCTGGCTGGGCCTGATCCCCTGGTTGACCTGTACTTGCCTGTGGAGTTCGCTCAAGATGAACCTCTCCATAATCTTCCCTGGCACCGAGGTCAGGCTGACAGGCCTGTAGTTCCCCGGGTCCTCCTTCCGGCCCTTCTTGTAGATGGGCGTCACATTGGCAAGCCTCCAGTCATCAGGGACCTCCCCTGTTAACCAGGACTGTTGATAGATGATGGAAAGTGGCTTGGCAAGCTCCTCCGCCAGCTCCCTCAGTACTCTCGGGTGGATCCCATCCGGCCCCATAGACTTGTGAGCGTCCAGGTGGCATAGCAGGTCATTAACTGCTTCCTCCTGGACTATGAGGGCTCCATTCTGGTCCCTATCCCTATCCTCTTGCTCAAGGGCCTGAGTACCCTGGGGATGACCGGTCTGGCTGTTGAACACAGAGGCAAAGAAGGCGTTAAGTACTTCAGCCTTTTACTTGTCCTCGGTGACAATGTTCCCCCCCAAATGTTTATCCACAACTTGACATGAGGCAGATTGGGGAGGGACAAGTCAAATACAGTCCCAGGGCTGTGAGTTCCCTGCACACAGTCAAGGATGCACATGTGAAAAGGGAAAGAGAAGGCTACAAAATAAACAAAATAATGTTTCCAGTCATTTATTTCAAGAAAGCTTTGTTATCTGATTCTCATTTTTCTGGAGACAGGAAAAGAAGTCGCCTGAATAGAAGAGTTTGAGGTGCCATAGCAGACTTGAAAATTGTAAGCTTAGTAGTCTGAAGGAGCTCTTAAAAGGCACTGGGTTTATCCCAAACATTAATTTAGAGGGGAGTGAAGTGAAAAGTAAGGAAAAATTGGAGAACCCTAAAAGAGGCAGACTGCTGCAACACTATCAGAAAAGCACGACACTGAAGATACTCTGGAAGAGGGTCTTTCAGCAGGAGAGGGGTGTGCAATGCCAAAGGCACTGGGAGAACCAAGACTTGTAAGCAAGACCAAAGTGTCTGCTTTGACAACAGAAACAGCAATATTAGAATGGAACAAGATCAAAGGGAAACTGGAGACAAGGAAGACAGCTTGAAATGGACTGAAGACTTGGAGATGAAAGGGCAAGAGGGAGCAAAACGACACAGCCACATGGCTTCTAATGACTCTCTGATCTGGGAAATATAGGAAATGTTAGTCTGTAGCACCCAGAGGAACCTTCTTGTAGTAATTGGAATAGTTGGCATGTGACGTATTTATAAATTTTTCAAAGCAAATTCAGTGGAGAGGCCAAGCCTATAAAACTGCATGAGCTAGTGAGATTTTATCGTCTGTAACGATGGGTGTATCTTGAGGAAATGGTGTTCTGCTTACATGGGATATATTCTGTTGTCTGCAGCTCTGCAGGGAAGATAATTCTCTCAATGGCTCCATCATCCTCTGATTTATCCAGCCAACGGCCACAAGGGAACTTGAGGCACTGTCCTAGTGATGGGGCATCAATCTCCACCCACTCCAGAAACCAGCCAGTTGAATTACCTGTGGTTGGAGAGATAACAGTGAATAACCCACAAAGCCTTTACAGACAACAGCAAATGAATCATTGCATTCCAGACCTCTAAGAAATAAGTCTTCCTCTCTTTTGACAATGGAAAAATAGAATAGATACCATAAATATCATTGCAAGCGATTGTCCAGGTTTGAGCTAATGTGCTTTACGTTTCTATATGCGTCAGGTTAAAGATGTGCACGTAGCAGTGCTAATTACTCCATCACTTGGATTAATTTGCCTTTGTAATAAGACAGAGGAGTTATCAACAAACATGTCCCTTGGTGCCCCACAGGGAAGGAATCCATGTGTCTTTCCACCGCTTCCCTGGTTTTAAGTAGAGACACATCTCTGTCTAAGAAGCAGCTAGGACTTGATGATGAGAACGACAAAAACATTGATAAAAGAAATGAGACAAGTCTATAGCTCCCATGTGGAACAAGACAAACTACCAGGTTTTGTGACATATGAGAAATCTCTCTAAAGATGCGGCTGCAAAACTAAAGAGTCTCTTACAGAGACAGAGGTTGCAAAAGTACCTGCAAGTTGTCACCACTGTGCTCTTATTGCCACAGCCATGGGAATGGTATTAGCAGGAGAGAGAGTAGCAGCAACAGCCAAAGTGACAGCACGGATCTGTCACTAAAAGGTAAATTACGTTTGGGGTCTCGGAGGCAGGTTATTTTATACAGCAATGTGCCTAATGTACTAGAAATACTACATTACAAAGCAGATTATCTTACCTTTATTGTCATGGCCTATCTTGATTTTTTTCAGGTCTCCGATGTCCACAGACTCCACTGTAAACTCATCTACCTTCCCACGCTCAAATTTGTTCTTGTTAATCTTTGAGGCCTTCAGGCTGACTATCCCTGTTGTGGTGATGCAAAAGGACATTGTTCAGCATGTGAAACAAATCCTCTGGGAATGTCAACAGTGGCTAACACATAAAAAATGGCTTTTCATCTCAAGATCTGAGCTTTGACCCTCCCTCCCTCCCTCTGAACCCAAATCTGTATCAACACCCAAAACATACATAATTCCTCCCTTGAGTGATCCTCTGGCAGTGCCACAGGGACGATGCCGTTGAGCTGTGTTTACAGCTAAAGAAACTGGTCCTACCCATCAGTTCCCTGTCACTCTCACAGGCATCCGAGTCACTGCACACACAACTCGGCTGCTTCCAAGAGGATTTGCTCATCAGCTGATTAAATACTTCTGGGCCACTCAAAGAGGCAGAGGAGAGCTGGATTTCAGGAGCATGCTGATTCATTGCTGAGGAAAGCAAATCACTCACTGCATTCACTACTCAGTAATGTAGTCCCAGTCAACTGTGCTGTTTCTATAATTGAAATTAAAGCCTTTAAATTGGCAGCTGGTGCAAATCAGCAGCGCAAAGTTCGACACTGATTTACTGCAGCTGGTGGTGTGCTCCCAGCTATCACGATGTATGTGGAGACAGTGAGAAGTTGTGCTAAAAAGGAGTGAGGAATGGGTACTGAGGAAACAAAAGGAAACCATGACCTGTCTATTCAGGTGTCCAGCAGTGAGGTGCTATCCTGTTCCATCATGTGAAGCCATACCTGTATCATCTTTACTTCCATAGAGAGTGATGAAGACATTGGCATCTGTCCCAGCATTCTTCTTGTCCCCGGTTTTCACTTTCACAGTGTATGTTGTTGATTTAGCTGTCAGACAAAATATCTTAATTTAAGAGTGTGAAGTCTGAGCAGGAATTAACTCTACTTTTCAATGCGTATATGTGTTTGGTTTGGGTTTTATTTTGACTGATTACAGCCATGTTATAATCTCTAATTCCTGCTATATGCTGTGGCAGCTCCTGGGGTGAGCTGGGCTATCTGGTTGCAGAGTCTTCTACTGTTCCAGTCATTCAGTACCTTGTTGGCATATCTACAGATAATTAATGTACTCAAGCCTTCCCATTTGCTTCCTGGGAATCTGTAAGGCTCTTCAAATCTGCCTCTGCTTATAATGCTATTTCATTTAAAAATCCCACAACACCCTCCCCTTTATTCCAATAGCACCAAATAATATATGTGCATGTAACACATACCAGAAAGTATGTGCACATTGACATAAACAGTTCATATTCATGAACACACCCTTCACAATAGCATCGTTAGGGAGGTTTCTATCACACCATCATCTAGCGAGCGCAGTAAACTCATAAAAATTGTGGAAAAGTCTAATATAGTCTTCACTGCGCTGCAAAGACCTACTCAAGGCTTCCAAAGAGGCACCTTTCTTCCATAGTTAGACATGTTTCCAAGATGCTGCTCAGCCAGAAGGTCCTCCTGAAGCAAAGGGCTATCCAATTTGTGGAAATTTGTTGGCTATACTATTTGTGGAAATCATTCATGTATTCAAAAGCATCTGAGGGGGGAGTTTAAGACCTTTCACTGGCAGTGAAGCCAATAGAAGTGCTGGGCATTCAGTACCTTTCAGCATTGGACCCAGGAGGGTGTCATTGCTCTGTGGTTAATGTGCAAAATAACGTACAAGAGAGACAAAGTTATTTAGGAGGACACAAGCAGCAAGATGGAAAGTGAGACTAATTTAGGTCCCTTCCCTTTCTCTGGTTATGTTTGCTCTCTGCTCAGTTTCATGTTAAAATGTTTAAACCATTCCAGTCCATGATGTGGGATGGCTGGGATTTATACCTTGGATATTAGCAATGAATGTGCATTTCAGTTGAGAGATGAGGACTGAACATGTTATCCATCTTCCTAGCTTTCTCACTTTGGGTCCAATCTTGTAAGATGATTAAATCACCTAAAAATGAGGTGTGTCCCCACCTCGCTGGCTGACATGCACTTCACACTTCATTCACACCTGAAAACTTCGTGGTCGGGGCAGAATTACTCACAGCCCAGTGAATGCTAGTTGCTAATGCCCTCAGCAGTGCTAATAACTTGATTCCTTTTCAACCCCACACTGGAAGAAATACAAGGCTAACATAAACCTTTCTGTTCCAGGCCCAGCGTTGCAAGAGACTGGCCATCATTTTCCGAATCTTTCTTTACAAATGCTTCATCCACTGGGACCAGCTCCCTGACAATCTGACCGTCATCTTCCTCAACTGCTAACCACCGCTGGCATGGAAAATAATACCTACAAGAATGACAGCAGCACCCAGCACTTACACAGGACTTCACAGGCTTTAATAACATAAACAGGCACAGATCAGAGGCTACTTAAAAAAACAAGATTACTCAAAGCTGAACAATACATCTGTTTTCATCCTTGAGCTCTGGTATTGTTGGTGGGAACTAAATACCTAAATAGGTTAGCGAGCACTTACTGAAAAGTGCTGTTTCTGAGCTGTCAGCCCCATATGACTGATTCCTTTTGGGTTTCACTCCCAGAAAAAGTTAAGTAGCTTGAGGGAACCTCCAGTCTCCCAGGTATTTTATGTTTATGAAGAGTGGACCTATCTTGAGGTCCTTATGAGCAGTCCCACCCACCAGAGCATTGTGCAGCTTTTAAGGATGTGACTTCAAGCATGTTCTAGCTCAAAGGCAAGCCTGTAATTCAGGTTTCTAACAGCCTAGGCTTTACTCATCCAGCTGTCTGTGAAAATCATGGGAGCTGGCTTAGGTCAGGACTTGCTTTTGGCCCAGATCTTTGCAATAGGTACAAAAGACAAATGAAATGCGGGGTCAGGGACTTCCAGAATGGAGCCTTGAAAGGAAACACGTGAGTGCAGGCTCTGCAAGGGGACCTCTTCAGGAGGGAGAGTCCCTCCCAGGAGAAACAGAGAAAAGCTGAGGTTTCCTTCCAAACACTGCTGGTTCCCAAACTGCAGAGATGCTGGGACAGAAAAAACCCCATACAGAGGTACCCCAGAATGGCCCCACACTCAGTATAACAGCACAATCATCACAAGGCTCCCAAGGGATGCCTGCTCCCTGTGAGTTGGTGAGGAGCTACAACCATGCCCCTTTGCATCTCCTCTGCCTTCCCGCAGTTCTGCAGGCTCCTGAGAACGTGCCCCCTCTTCTGACTGTATGAAAAGGGTGCAACAGGCTGCTCACGTGGTGCTCTCCTTGAGGTCAACAATTTCTACCCTCTCCAGGAACCAGCTTGGGCTAGCACCAGAGTTATCATGGCGGATCCGCAGCTTCTTCAGTTCAGCCAGGTCAATGGCTTTGACAGTGAACATGTCCACCTGCGCAGGAGGCAAGAGGTAAATAACTGTGTTTCCAAGAAAGGGGGAAAGAGAGACAGTAACTGGGCCAGAGTCATTTTTTCCTATTAAAACAAAAGGTGTTTGTAAGTCTCCCTTGTATTCTTAGGGTAGATGTACTAAAATAACTACAAAGCTGCAAGCTCTCCTGTTACACTCATGCTTGGCTCCTATGAGGCTGTAACAGCCATGGAGCTGCATGACCCTTCGATCCTTTCTTTACCTCATCCCCATTTCAGCTTCCTCTAGGTTTAACTGATGTCTCCTAAATCTCATTCCTTTCAGACTTAGCATTTTCCTCCAGACTGAATCTGGAACTGGACACAAACGCATTGACTCCACGGAAACTCTCCTGTGCACCTCCATGTGCTTCATTTCAAACCACAGAATTTTTTCCTTTTGTCATTTACTACAATCATGAGGTTCATTTATTAGCTGTATTAGCGTGACAGATGGACCTTGTTATCATAATGCTTTAAACATCTTAATGTGATTAACTTGTTGGTAGACTTTGGGCTTCTACTCCCAAGAGCAGAGCATGTTACATTTGCAGCTTGGAGCTCTTCCCACTGAATGAAGAACCATGTGCAGGTTGCAGTTTCACCGGTGCCAAGCTCATAAATCAGAGCTAACAGCTTATTTAGCAACCTTAGGCTCTTTTTTCAGATCTCAAGTTTTCCACAGCTGGTTATTGTTTCCGTAATTTTTCGTTATTCAAAATTATTCCTTGAACAATTGCTGGATATAACACTAGCTTGTTAATTGTTCATAAATATTATTTTGGTAAATATTCAATCTACAAGAGATGTTGTTTAATTGGATTAGATTATAATGTAATTATAACACACCATGTGATATTACTTCTATTGCCTGACTGGTAGAGTAGAACATTCAGATTCTAAATGTATTTTCAATCTCAATACTGACATACTGGAATTGCCTCACAAATGCTCTCCAATATTAATTTAAAGTTTATGGTGTTCAAGTATTTCTGGCAGGAAACATTACCAGAATACCTACAAGAAGCAGATGCAGCAGGTGGCTCCAATGTAGAATTGGTGTTCAGCTTATTATTCAGATGAATTTCCCCTGGAAAATGTTTTGAGGCATTTTGCTTTAAATAATATATTTAAGAAACAAAGCACATCTGAGCTTTAAGCTGAAACAAGCAGCCAAGCCTTGCAGAGAAGAGACTGTAATGAATGGCCAGCGTAACTGAGACAGCTCCGCCAGCCTTCTGCTTACTTGAGCGAGTTGAGTTCATGCATTACCTGGCCCTTTTCAAACTTGTTGAGGTTATTCGACCTTTTCAGCTGGCGCTCACCCGTGTCTCCTCTTCCGACGCCATAGATACTCAAGAAGACATTAGCATCCGTCCCAGCCCCCCACACATTCCCAGTGAGAACACGGACTTCATAAGTATTCTCTGCAAGTAAAATTGCAAAGGGAGATCAGGAAGAGCCCAGAAATAGCTGTATTACAGCAGATCTGTGGCTTACCATGAAAGCAGGTATCCCAAAAACGCTGGCACAGTCAGCTTTAAGAAAGGTTTTGTCTGGAGTTTGTTAAAATGTTTGCACATGTCTTTAAAACATGAGGGGCTCCATCTTTCTCCAGCCCCTGTCATTAACCAAATAAATAGTTAAAGTTTGCTAAATTCCTAGTCACAGTGGTAACTTGTGAGACTTGTGACCCAAGTTCCCCAGACAAGCCTTGGAGAATCCTATAGCAGTCCTTTAGGATACTCCCATTTCAGGCTGTCTCCTCCATCCTCCACCTGAGTTTAACCACTGTCCTCTTCCTCCCCAGAGCTGATCGACCAACTCACAGTGTAACCTACACTGCGGGCCTGGGGCAATGGGATGGCTGGGGGGTCATGAATGATCCTGCAAAGCACCACAGTACAGTTATCATCCTTCATGCAACCGCTGTATCCACACACACATGCACGTTCCCTCTGATATTTACCCTCCAGGGCAGATTCTCCATCAGGCACCAGCTCGACCACAAGCTCCTTGTCTCCTTCGTCTTTAGCCAGCCAGCGGTGTGCCACAAATGTATAGACATCCATTACTTCTTCCACTTTGGTCTCCTCTTCTTCGTCCTCATCAGACTTCTTTTTCTTCTTCTTCTTTTTATCAGACTCCTTCATCTTCTTGGCAAGCCGCTTCAAGGTGACACTTTCCAGGAACCAACCATCCCCAATGCCTTTCCCATCATGGCCTATCCGAATCTTATAAATCTTGCCAACATCTGCAGCCTCTCTCTGCCACCAAGGGAAAGTCAGCACCCAGGAGGATATAAGACATCTTAACTTCATAAAGAGCATTCTTAAGAATGAGAAGCATCACCTCTATCACCCAAAACCATCTAAGCAAGGATAAAATCAATTTTTAATGCAAGTTTACCTTTATTTTTTCGTTCCTCTTTTATTCTTTCATAATTCCCATCACCAAATCTCATCTGAACAGACTGAGATGACATTCAGAACAACCATGGTGAGGATAGGAGCTGAATTCTTATTTACTGGGCTCCCTGCTTCTCCTTTGCTCTCCTCACCAGTATTGTCTCTATGTTGTCATTAAAGGTGAATATGCCAAAACATCATACTAGTTTATCAGATTCTCAGTCCCTTGTTTTTAAATGAGGAGGACTACAAGGATGTCATGAGGTTATGCAAGGAGAAAATTAGAAGGGCCAAAGCCCAACTAGAACTTAATCTGGCTACTGCCATAAAAGACATTGAAAAATGTTTCTATAAATATATTAGCAACAAAAGGAGGGCTAGGGAGAATCTCCATCCTTTATTGGATGCAGGGGCAAACATAGTGACAAAGGATGAGGAAAAGGCTGAGGTACTTAATGCTGCCTTTGCCTCAGTCTTTAATAGTAAGGCCAGTTGTTCTCTGGGCACCCAGCCCCCTGAGCTGGAAGACAGGGACGGGGAGCAGAATGAAGCCCCCATAACCCAAGGGAAAATGGTTAGCAACCTGCTACACCACTTAGATGCACACAAGTCAATGGGGCTGGATGGGATCCACCCAAGGGTACTGAGGGAGCTGGCAGAAGTGCTCACCAAGCCACTTTCAATCCTTTACCAGCAGTCCTGGCTAACTGGGGAGGTCCCAGTTGACTGGAGGTCAGCAAATGTGACACCCATCTACAAGGGCCGGAAGGAGGATCTAGCTGGTGAAGGGCCTAGAGCACAAGTCTTAGGAGGAACGGCTGAGGGAACTGGGGTTGTTTAGCATGGAGAAAAGGAGGTTGAGGAGAGACCTTATTGCTCTGTACAACTACCTGAAAGGAGGTTGTAGTGAGGTGCGTGTTGGTCTCTTTTCCCACGTACCAAGCAATATGACGAGAGGAAATGGCCTTGAGTTGTGGCAGAGGTGGTTTAGACTGGATATTAGGAAAAGAGTTGTCAAGCAGTGGAACAGGCTGCTCAGGGAAGTGGTTGAGTCCCCAACACTGGAGGTATTCAAAAGATGTGTAGATGTGGTGCTTAGAGACGTGGTTTAGTGGTGGGCTTGGCAGTGTTAGGTTAACAGTTGGACTCAATCATCTTAAAGGCATTTTCCAACCTAAACAATTCTATGACTGTATGATTCTAAGTTAATAAGATACATTTAATAGTTAGCACAAGATATGAACCAAGCAAGAAGCAACAATGGTATAGCAAAAAAGCAGTAACCTTGGACTCGGATAACTTGCTCTCTGATGCGGACCATGGGCTTGGACTGCCCTTCTGCATACTTCTCATCTGGAAAATTAGAAGAGTACCTTCTCACTTTGCTAGCGAGAGGGTAGTGAGAGCTGAGAGGGTGCTATCATTAGTGATTACTGTGCATCAGTGGCAGAAGGCTGTACCAATAAGATTTCCATCTCTCTAGTCAATACAGCAGATAAAAAACCTTGCTGGTTTAGATCGTTTATCTGAATTACTACCTAATGAAGTTGGATAGCAGGTTTTACTCCACGCAATCCTTCAAAAACCAATGACTTGTTTCTGATGATTGCTTACGCTGTTAGGCAGTGTTTATGTTATAAAATTTGCAAACATTTGCTTCAGGCTGAAAACTGGCAACTTGGCGTATAAGGTTTCAGTCTAGAAGCATTTTTTTCTATAGTAGGTTAAAACAAAATCAATTGCATACAAGATGCTTATCAGAAAACTAAAATTAATCCAGCTGTCCTGGCATAAATAATGTGTCTTTCCTTACACCTGTTTACCCTTAGATTTGCTATAATCATCCTGCATGCCCTGTCTACAACTGATGGCATTTCCTATTGGCATGTAGCTCACAGAATCTTATTCTTGCCCATACCTTTCTGTAAATATTCATATCATGAAAGAGATAGAGGATCTGTCTATTAATGCTTCAGAGCTTCTGCCTTGTATGCTTATTAAAGAAGTCACAGAAAATGGGCAGAACTTTAAAGTCTGGCAATAAACATCTGAGAGAGGATATAAACATGTCTATGTAAAGAGAACACTGTACATATGGCTTTATTATAAATCTGATATTGGCTAATAGCTTTTACTCATAAATTTTGGAAAGCTTATTTCCTTTAAAAATCAGAGAAACCTAATCTTAAAATTATAGAGTCTTATAAAAGCAAGCATTTATAAGGTGCTAGTCATCTTAAATCCCAAAGAACTCATTAAAAATGGATGAACATCACTAACTCCATTCTATAAGGCAAGAAACTGAGGCAGAAGGAGGTGAACTGGTCTCAGAACTATGCATTACAAAACTGTGGTAAAGCTGTGGATAAAGGCACCCCCGTTGGCCAGTGACAACAGGAGTGATACACCAGTCTTGATGATTTAGGGGAGCTTCCGTGACTCACTCCAAGTAGGTGCTTAACTGTGATGAAATGGATCCCACCTCTGTGGACTGCAAATTCACAAGGAGACCTAGGCACCACTGTGCTGAGCCCTGTGCTGTGAGCACATATGACAGATGTACCTTAAATCCTGCTTCCATCTGGACTTTGTGCTTCACTGTCCAGATGTTGATGTCTCCTGAGGTTACTTCAATACAAAAGGATATGGCTCTGACATGTCCTGACAGCACATCCTGTCCTTGCTCTAACCCCACATCAGGGCAAGAACTAAGACCATTCCTTTCCCCCAGACATCCGTTTCTCTGGACAGAAAACCTAAGCAAGCCAGCCAGAAAAGGCCAACCATGTCCTGGGCTGCCCCCAGAGCAGCGTGGGCACAGGGCGAGGGAGGGGGTTCTGCCCCTCTGCTCCGCTCTGCTGAGACCCCGCCTGCAGCCCTGCGCCCAGCTCGGGGGCCCTCAGCACCGCACGGGCATGGAGCTGTCGGAGCGGGGCCGGAGGAGGCCACAGCAATGATGCGAGGGCTGGAGCAGCTCTGCTGTGAGGCCAGGCTGGGAGAGCTGGGGGTGCTCAGCCTGGAGAGGAGAAGGCTGCGGGGAGACCTGACTGCGGCCTGGCAGTGCTGGCAGGGGCTCAGGAGAAAGATGGGGACAGGCTTTTTAGCAGGGCCTGTAGCAATAGGACAAGGGGTGATGGTTTTAAACCAAAAGAGGGGAGACTCAGACTGGATATAAGGAAGAAATGTTTTACGATGAGGGTGGTGAGGCACTGGCACAGGTTGCCCAGAGAGGTGGGAGATGCCCCATCCCTGGAAACATCCCAGGCCAGGTTGGACGGGGCTCTGAGCACCCTGCTCTGGTTAAAGCTGTCCCTGCTCACTGCAGGGGTTGGGCTGGGTGGGCTCTAAAGGTCCCTTCCCACACAAAGCACTCTGTGATTCTATGATAAAAGGATGGTGGTCCAGTGTAGCCAGGTCCCACTCAGGAGAGGATGCCAGACCACACTGTGGTGCATGCCTGCTGCTCAGCCTTGTCAGCCCAGGACCTCTTGCTGGATTAGCCAGGTCCTGGCTCACATACCTGAGTTATGCCTGAGGCTTTTCATCCCTGCAAATACTCTGCTTACGCTTGGGTTGCTCAGAAAGAGGTGTGGACTCTGAAGTATAAACCTAAATGCTGGCCAGACTGATAGTTGGCGGAGTGTGCCGTACACCTGGAGCACCGTGACTGTGCAGTGCTCGCTGGAGTAGAGCTACAGGCAGTAGAATCCATGGGGCACTCACACGTTCACAGAAATTAGAGCAGCAAACCTCTGCGGGGTTGGGCTGACAACATGTACCAACTAGATAAAGAAAAGGGACAATAATATGTGGTCAGGACCAAAATTTAAGCTTAAGGTCTTTTGAGATCTAATGCAAGCACCTCCTTTTGAAACTAAAGGTAAACAAATGCTGCTATTAGACCATATTCTTCCATGACACCTTTGCTACCAGTCCCTCAGAAGATGAAAGTCACTCCATAAAACACAAAACCACCCGAAAGATACAGAAAATCCCTTAAAAATATGGATAGAGCAGACACCAACAGGCCTGACAATGTTAAAAAGTCAATGGTTTTGTATGACTGGGCCAATTAGTCTGTTGATGTCTCAGTTTTGGTCGGTCATTTCTTTCCCCTCATAGAAGCATCAACAACTGCCTTCATCATACCTTGAAGATATCTGTGGCTCCCCGTTCAAAGTTGTTTGATCTGTTTTCTAAGATGATCAATTCAGTTTTGCCAGTCTCACCATAAATCTGCATGAAGACTTTGGCATTGGTGCCTGCAGCCCGCACATCTCCGGTAACTACAGACACCTCGTAGTTTATCACTAGTCCAAAAATAAAGAAATTAAATCAGCAGAGAAGCTCAGATAACAACATTCCCGAGGGCTCAGGTTCAAAATTAGATTACCTTGTCTTAACAAATGACCACGTAGCCGACCATTTGCTCTTATCCAAACCAAATGTGAGATAACACAGCTCTTCACTGAGGACTAACCTAATAGTTTTCCCTTTTACAGGTATAGAGCCAGTGTCAGAGGGGTGCAAAATAGAGCCTTAGATGGGAATTTCATTTCAGTATTAACTATAGAGCGGTTAAATGATCATCTTAATATAATACAAGGGAGGGAGTTACACAGAGCAGAGGGAAAACACATCTTTTCTCAGGATCCCAACGCAAATTTTAACCATAGCCTTAAAAGAAAACAAATCTACTGATAAAAGTCAAATAGACAGCAGGGATTTGGTCCTTATTTATCAAACAGCCTCTCTCTTCCAGCCAATGGGGTAATACAAGGAGGACGGGACGTGTGCTTGTGCAGGACTGGAGCAGGTAAATGTGAAAAAAAGAGGAACCCACTGATACTGTAATGAAGAAGCACAGCACCTTGTGCTGTGTTACACTGCCCAGGACATAAATTTCTCATACGATCTCAGGAAATTCAGATGGAAAACTCAATGATGTTTTTCCAGCTGTTTTAGAAAATACAGAGAGCAGAATAATTTATTTTCCTCACCAGCATAACCTCTTTGGGACAGGAACTTTTTGGTTTTGGTGTCTAACACAGTGGTATCCTGGTCCTTTAGGAATGCTAGTAATACAAATTTAGTCCTAGCTATAAAAAAAAGCACACATTTCTCAATGTGTTTTATCTCACATTTCTCAATAGGCACAATCTCACTTGGGTAGACCTCCACCTCCACCCTGCCATCAGCCTCATCTTTGTCGAGCCATCGGTTGCAGGGGAACATGTACTGCCTTCCCTGGACTGGAACTGTGATCTGGACACTGGCCAGGAACCAGCCAGACCGGAGACCCACGTTATCGTGTCCGATCAGTATTCGGTTGATCTTTAAAAAAGTTAAAAAAAAAAAAAAAAAAAAAAAAGAGGGGAGAAAAAACCCCAACACAACAGCATTTATTTAATATATTAAAATCTCCTTCCCCTGACACCCTGTTCTTACACCATGTTTGTGTAAATCATTTATATATGTATTAACTATAAACTTAAAACACACTCTTCACACACCAGCATGTATGCTAGACTGCCCATGTAATAGTCTATACAAAATATATTTCTTAATCTCCAATGCAAAAGGTCAGAGATTCTTACATCACATTCAATCTTTAGCTAGATATTGATTCTGAATTCAGCCGCTGCACGAAGCACAGAGCCACCTGCAATCAATTCTTACCTTCCCAATATCCATCGTATCTAGAGTAAACTCATCCACTCGACCACGTTCAAAATAATTGCCTAGATCATTATCAGAGACTAAGAGAGGCTCTTTGCTGGAGTCTACTTTTTCACCGTAGAGTTTGATGAAAACTTTGGAGTCTGAGCTGGCACCTGGGATATCTCCTGTCTTCACACTGATGTGATAACTGACATCTAAAGTGAGATCAATGTACAAAATACAGACACGTGAGTGGCATTTCCAGTGCCAGGAAACTGGCTTCAAACAGACACAGGGGGTTCCGGCTACAGAGAAAGGGCTTTGCTCCTCCATTCATGCATCCAGCATCTTAGGGCCACGCTGGATAAGCTGTCACACCTTGGATTTATTCACCAAAACATAAGAGATGCAACAGTTACACTAATAAGCAGAAAATATTCTGTACTCCTCCCTCTCACTGTTAGATGATTACCAAGCCATAAAAATGAGCCTGGGCAAGTGAGGTGATTTCGCTTTTTTATACTTATAGTTTAATTCAATAGCTTTGACATTTTTCCTAAAACAAAACAAAAAGCATCTCAACCTGAGCTCTGTAAGCATTGTTTTCTAAAGAAAATTGTAGTATTGGAGCCCTGGCTCTCCAGAAAAGGACAATGTAATCTTTTTGGTGATTTTCTTCTGGGAATACAATGTTATTGAATGGAATTTACTCTACTAAAGCAGTGGCAATTCAAGATACTTCAAAGAAAGCTATACTAGAAAGCAATTCTTACACAAATCACAACATTAAAAATCAAAGTCTCTTTCTACATATATAACATTCCAATTATTCTCTTTTATGCAAATTAATCCCATTCATAAACTAGGATTTAAGGGTCAGAGGCATTTCCCCCCGAGTGACCCACTGCAGCTTCTTGCATAAGAATAGCAAAAAAAAAAAACCCAGTAGGTTTACTGTGAGCTGACATGAATCATTAAGTAGAATAAAGCAAGTAAATACGTGCATACACAACTCAAACCCAGACCTTCTTTTTTCCAAGCTAAACTCACTTTTTAGCATTGGTGACTCCCCAGCGGGCACTAATTCTCGGACAATCTGACCATCATCCTCATTCTTGTCAAGCCATCTGGTTTACAAACAGAAGTAAGTTATCTTTGAGTAATTAGGACCTATTAGACCTTTCAAAATCTAGGCTGGCTCCACACATAGTAAAAATCCACACCATAGTCAAAAAGCTATTTTTGCAGGGCTCTGCACCTCTGTTAACTTTGCAGGAATTTGACCAGACCCTACGGCAGTCACGCTTTAAACCTCCATTCTTCCAAGAAGAGAGATCATGACGGCCCTGCTCACAGTAGATAAGCATCTGCTGTGATGTGCATCTGTCTGGAAAGCACAAACTCCATAGCCACAAGTTATTCCTGTAAATGGGCAGTCTCAGTCTCTTGAAAGCATTGACCTTCATTGACCAGAAATACTTGCAGCCTTTAGTACTAGCTGCCTTGATTACATAGCATTTGAGTTACTAAACCCCCTTCTTTTTCAGTGTTTGCTCACTCTAGTTTATCATCATCATTTTTCCCTTCCTTACAGATAAGCATATAACCCTTTTTTCTCCACCAGGAAGGGGCTGAATTCTGTTGTTCCCATTTTCAGGGCTGGGTACGTGGAGGCAGCTCACACCAGCAAAGGGAAGGATTTTCCTTGTTTCTCAACATTAATCTAATGACCCAACTAGACTAATGAAGAAGAGCCAGGCACAAAGCAGAATGTAACATGATCTCAAGGGGAAAAAAAAAAATGAAAGGAAAATGGAGGGGAACCAATTGCTAATCTGGGAACCTTCACAGCTGCTCCTTGAGCCTCAGGGTTGAAAGAATTACATCCCCAAACTCATGATACCGATCCTGCAATGTCACTGTGCCATGTGTGTTCTCCTTGGGTGACCCTCACACCCAAAAGGAGGAGAACTTACTTCCCAGTTAAGTTTCCACTTTTGATTTTGCTGATGAGCCAGCACATGAGGAAACCAGCAAACAACCCTCATAACAGGGATCTGGGGACACGAACAAATGCCCACCGAGAGCTGGATCAAACCTATAGTAACTCACTGGTAATAAGCCAGCACAGCTTACTGTCATGACTAGTTGGACTCGCCATGGTGACCAAGAAGTAACCAAACATTTTGGAAGACCAAGGATGATAGGTCTCCATTTCATCTATCTGAAGGAAGGTTATCTTTTTAGTCTCTTCTCCCTTCCCAGTTGCAAGAAAACAATAAGCACCAAGAAACCATGCAGAAAACCAGCACTGGGAGAGAAATCCAAACACGAGCTAAAGCCAGCCGGTCCAGAAGCGCTAGCAGCAAAGTCCCCATGCAAAAGTGGTGCATACAGCCCCACCACAGACACACACCTCCACTCCCAGCTCCCCTCTAAGCTTCGGTGGGTTGTCAGGTATGCAGTCTACCCCGTATTCTTCCCTTTCAACTCTGTAAAGCAGGTGGCCATGTGCAGGTGGCTTGAAAAGGACTAAAAGCTAAGGGAGTCAGCATGAAGGTGATGAACATGTGAACGTGTGGTGATCACACGAACACCATGTGAGGGCATCGGGTGAGGTGGTGTGCCTCAATGGAGGCTGAGAGTTGTAGTGGGGATAGAGGAGCAGAAAAATCTGTAGGAAAGACCGTGAAATTGATGTCAAGAACTAAGCAGGGTTGGAGTGCAAGGAAGGCAGAAGAGGAGCATGCCAGGACATCACGTTGTCTTAAGAAAGGAAGCCTTTATTGATGTTCTGGGGTTGGGGGATTTTTTTTACCTGTTAGAACTGGTCCTTAATATCTCTGTATCATGCAGTTCTTGATGCTGGCTCAGGATTCACATCCTTGGACAGGTATCCAATGGCTAGGGGATCACATCATCCCAAAAGTCAAGATGCTTCTGCATACATGGATGTTAACTGGTAGGACCTACAAAATTCGAGCCTGGACTCCACCACATCAGGACCACTGAATTCAGCATGGTGTTCAGGAAGGCAGAAGCTCACAAAGTAGACACACTTCTGCTCTCCTGGTGCTGGTTTTTGTGTCCTGCAAGCTGCTGTTTATGCTGCCAGTGTACACGCTGTTGTTTTCTGTCACCTTCACCATTGCTGATGTTTTAGGGAATCGTGGGATGAATCTGGGTGAACCACTTCTGCGCCAAGGTGGCAAGGATGAAAATACATCCCACAAGAAACAGATCTCTGTGCAGTATGGAAAATGTTAACTGCTTCAGCAGTGAGGATGGACAAGAAAAATTAATCCAAAAAGGAGGACACACCCCTAAATAAAGAAATTCCCTCTACCAATGTTGGTAGCTACTGATGGCAACAGGAGTATGTCTTGGGCTGGAAGAGGAAGAGAGAGGTTTATCAGCAGAAGTGGATTAAAGCTCCTTACTTTGTTTCAGCCAAGAGAATAGCCAGAAGTGGCAGAAGCACTATTTTCTCAAGAAGATGACTTTAACTAGTGACAGAGGAAGTATTTGGATGAGCAATGCCATTGTGTTCCTTCCCTTCAGCACATATGCTGCAATATCCTAATTTTACTTCGATGTAATTCCAATAGTGTATCGCTGAGCAGCAGATTGCAACCAGGGGTTTATAGTCTTACGCTAAACACAAATGGATTGGCACATTATAAACACATCAGGCTGCAGAAAATGGAATTTTTCAGTGTAGTGCCATCACATTCTTAGTAGAAAAGACCTGTCAAAAACTTTTATTTTACCAGAGCTTCCATACAATTCACATGCTACTGTGGGTTTTGCAAGGGTGTAGTTGTCTCCTGTATCATATACCTAGTTCTAAAGAGATATTGTATGTCTGATAACCCAAGGCAGACATGAAAGCCACTTTAGAGAGAATTTCTAGAGGATCAGAGAGTCAGGGAAGCACTGGAAAAAAATGTGGCATGACATCATATATAGCATTTGAAATCCAGTAGATGATAGCCTGCATGCAATTAGAATGACTAGCACATCCATTCGATTCAGTATGTATTTGTGTGTGTCTTTAAATATAAACTATGTATAAAAATATGTGTAAAATAGATAGACATTTCAGTCTATTTTTAGGCAACAAAAGGAAGTTTCTCTGGATCTTTTGTATGATGAACACTTTTGGCATTTGGCTGAATAAATGTTCTTTCACAGGAACCTCCTAGTGCATCATCCCATTCACGGTCTGTCTGTTGTTCTGCGAATTAACGATGTTCCCTTACACTTGTGCTGGAGAAAAATTAGGATGGTGCAGTCCATATGGTTAGAAAAAAATGTAATAAAGTATCATTGAAGATTTCAGTGGAGCTGTAATGACTTATAGCATATAAAATTCTATCCTATCATGAACTCATGACTTTGCCTGATTGAAAATTCATTTCTGTCTGGGATATAAATATTATGAAAAATAGGCTATTCTAGAGGATGTCAGCTAGTCCATTCCTGGACTTCCAAAGAGCCTTGAGGAGAAAATGAAATCTGAAGAACTCAGTTCTGAGCTTCAAAAAGGTTTGGCTCCAGTTCTGGGGCAAAAGGTGAACTCCTTCATTTTGAACTTCCTAGTGATATTCATAATCACAATACCTGAATCACATCAGGTATTATAAGGTATAAATTGTTCAGCTGTGCCACTGAATGATTCAGCGTTCGGTCCCTAAAAGCATGGATATTATGATGTCATGTGGTCATAAGGGAGAAATAATACTGCAATGCATACAAGTGATGTACTAGTAATTCTGCAGATAACGCTTGGGAAGTTACTTGCATTTACCTCTTGCAAGCATAGATCAAATGACCACTTTAAAAATCATTGAATCTAAGAGCTACAAGCCATTCCCTTTACAGCCAACTGTTCTAAGAGTTGAAAGCACAGGCCTGGGAGTCATTATTTCTCAATGCTCTTCCTGAATCTGACACAAACTCACAATTAATCCACTTAGCTTCTCTTTATCTCTGCTGGCTCCCTTGTACAACAAAGACAGTTCTTCTCATAGAGGTCTTGTGACTATTAGGTAATAGATGTTCCTATAGAGTCATAAAAAACCTTTCAAATTAACAGGCAAAACATAGCTGTGTATATGAATATGTAAATAACAAGAACAGAGACTTCAACAAGTTATATGCAATGAAGATCTAGAAGGATATCCTACAGACATTAGTTATAGCAAAAGCTGGTTAGCCAGCTCTTTGCTATCGTATCTGCTCTCCACATGCTGGTACACCCTAGTTTTTACAGAGGTTAAGAAGCCTCTGAAGCTTCCAGCACGGGTGAGATGTGTTTCTGCTGGAAGGCATTTCGTCCTCTAGCTGTCTCACAGCAGCAGCTTAGCAGCAGAAAGTCAATGGAGTATCTTTCAATAAGGACACAGCAGCAGCAGTTGTTTTCTCCAGACCATGCAATTGTGCTGTATAGAAGAGTGGAAGTTAATCAGGTCTTGGAGAAGAAGGCAATGAGAACATCAGCATGTCCACTGGCTGGCCACAGACTGGCCAAGCAGAAACAGAAGCTTCCCTGGTGTCCCCCGGACGGAATCTTTAACCAACCTCCCTTGCATTGGCTCACTAAAAGAAGGCTGCTCTTCTTGGCCAAGTCATCTTCACATCTTGGCTCTGAAGAAGCAGGTGAAGCAGGCCTCTCTGAGCACCTGCCCAAGCAGTGAGGACATAAGCTGTCCTTGGCCTACAGGACTGGAGGGGAACATCCAAACGCTGCAGGTCATGGAGACATTTATCCCTCACATGGAGGATGCAGTGGGTGAGCACCTTCGCCCTCAGATATCTCCAGACTCCATGACGACACCCGTATACTGCGATGATGCCCCAGTCTCTCAGGAGACACAGGCACCAAAGATAGTGAGAGGGAGCAGCCGTCCCTGTGTTTGGAGGTGATCAGTCATGTTACCGACTCCATCTGAGAGGAAGAGATAATGCTGGCACAAGGACAGCAAACAAAGCTGCACGAGCAACACTGATATCACTTGGAAAAAGAGACATTAAGAAAGGCAAGAAGAGTGGAATTCCATCACTTGTGACTTGAAGCCTGAATGCACGCCATTAATATTTTGGTGATAAGGTCTTGGCGTTTTTTTCTCTCTCTTTTCAGTCCCTGGCCTGAGGGGAATGCCCCATGGACTCTGGTGCTTCTGACCCACAGGTGTAAACTTCAGGGGAAGAGGGTCATCACTCCAAGCTGAGGAAAGACACCCAGTTATACAGTCCAGTAAGGAGACAATTCAAAAGGAAATCTTTGAAATGAGCCAGCTGCACAGTGTGGTTAGACACAGAAATATCTCTGAGGAGTCTGAGCGAAACAGCTCTTCATGTGGACACTTCATGTCCAAGTAAAAACCTGTCTCGCTTGCCTGCTTAACTCAGTAAAACATATGGTTGTTAAATATGTATCAAAAGGCAGGAATGACAACATGGTGGTTTGTTCTTTGAAAAGGGAGAGACTGGCTTGCTTTTCACATCCAAGATGACATTGCATCTGCTGCTCCGTGCTGTCTCCCCGGTGAGTTTGCTCTCTGATGTGACGGGGCTTTAGTGATGCAGAGAGGCTGGGGCTGGCTCCTGTTTTGTATTTGGCTGACTCCCCTCATTATAGTGGAGTTCTTCCTGATTTACAGTGACAAGAGACAAGTAACCAGCTTAGTGGGTTTACCTTTGTTTGCAATTTAAAAAATAATTGTGTTTGTGTTTTACAATTCCACTCGTCCCCCAGGAAATGCCTTTTTAGAGCGGGTACTTGATGTTGTTAAGTGGAGCTCAGTGGACTTCCACCTTACAGGGTGAACATGCTAGGAGGGCAAGTGGGACTTTACAGGACACTGAACTATACTGAAGCTCTAGTCTCTTATGTTTTCACCCAATTCCCTCTGGTTTGTGCTGCGATGTTGAGGAACACCCTAATTAGTGCCAGGACAGATGGTGCATCTCGTTCCCGCCTCAGTACAGCACATTTCTTTTGGCCACTTGATTGTCTAGGAAAGAGAAGAATACATTTATAACCCACCCATAGGGGTAAGTTACAGCCCTCTGCTCTACCACTATCTCTGTCTGCACGATATGCATTTCCCTTCATGCAAGGAGCTCTCAAGATGGCAGCATAACAATTTTGCATTCTCCCAACACAAAAATAGCATCCCATTGCTCCTGGAAAGATGGGATGTGCATGTAAGAGACCAGAACTTTGTCCCACACATGCAATCAAACTAGCAGATTGCAGCAGATTGCAGAGCGTGTTTCTGCAGCAGGCAATTGCAGTGACACTGGATGTGGTACTGGAAGGTTGCATTTTACCTTTTGGAAATTCTCTGTATTACTGAGCTAATTGCCGAGAAGTTCACAATTCAGATCGCTGTTCATTTGGTAAGGAGAGTTAACTGTACCTTAAACCTCCCAATCCACACTCTTTGCTTTCAGGCTTAGTAAAAATAAGTGAATGGATAAATAAAAATGATTAAGCTGTGCTCAGAAAATTCCAGTCTTGGAACAACAGCTAGGCTCTTCAAAGTCTGGCAAACGCATAGATGGAGGCATAGTTTGCAAGCATTGTTTCCAGTACCTGTAGCAGGGGAATTCCACAGCCTCACTTTCTGGCTGTCCTTCTTCCCTCACTATCACTTTGGCAAGGTACCAGCCACTGCTTCCTCCTTTGCCATCATGCCCTATCCTCACCCTCCTCACCTGCTTCAGCGTTACCGCTTCAACGAAGAATTCATCAGCCTTTGAGAAGGAGAAGAAAAAAGGTAAGGCAATATTTCTCCTTAAAAACAAACAAACAAACCAAATTTATTATTGCAATGAAACAAACATCAGCAGCATGCTGCAAGATAATTCTTCACAAGATGAAGGAGAAAGTATGAATTAATTTACCAAAGAATGAAAGCTTGAACATTTGTGCTAGATGTATAACATTAGATTTACAAAAATATGATCTGCCAGCATTTTAAATCTCCCACGTCATTGCATGCCCTCCACAACTGTAAAAAAAGAAAAGTAATGTGACTATTAAGAAGTTCATACAGCGAGGCAGGAAATCCAAGTTCAAACCCCTGCTCAGATATCAGCTTTCTGGGAAACCCAGAGCAGGTCACTTCAGCCCAAATCCACAGAGGTATGCAGAGGTACAGTTCAAAGACATTTACCCCACATTCAATTCAGACAACATGGACTACTGAGCACAATTTAACCCCAGCCATTTCCTGGCATGCAAGTGTCAGGCTTGGCTGCACAGGGGTATTTTGAGCTGCCCTGTGAGTCGTCTTCAGAGGTTGGTGTGAACCTAACCTAGCAGCTAAATACCCTTAATACCCCACAAGAGACATGAATTTTGTGTCTTTCCCCCACCCCAGAAAAGGGCTCAAATCACCAACCTACAGATTAGCCTAAGTGATGGCCCCTCAGGACCAGAGCTTGTTACCCAAGATCATACTGGGAGCAGCAGTTCCCAATGACTGAAGGAAGAGAGATGTATTAAAAAAGCGAGTTCCTCCTGTGGGAATCAGGCCAGACAAGTATCTATGGTACATGTACAGATGCACACACATGTATGGTAAATACCTGTGTAAATACACAGCGTATCTGAAGCATACGGACCAGCAAACAGACACAACTGCTGTGGTTACCATCTGGCTGAGATGCCTCATTAGGTAAAAGAAAGCTAACCAAACACTGCGATTCATTCATTCTTCATCTCCCAAAAGCCCGTGAAGCGCCTACGGTCGTAGCATATATCCAGCTAGCTCCCAGAAAGCGTGGTGGCAAGGCAATATTTATTTAAATACTTAAATTCATTAAAAGAATCATAATTTTTTCCATCATTCAGGACTCCAAACTGACCTTTAAAATAAAGACAACTAAACATACTATCACTGGTTTAAGTGTTAATGATGGGTTTACATGCATGAATAAGTGTTACTTGCATACTCAAAACTGCTGAATTGGGGATTTGAAGTATCAAAACCTCACTGAGTCAGTCTAAGTCAATGAAGTCTAATTCATTAGGCCTGATGTTCATCGTACTTATTAACGGCTGATATAAATTAACGAGTAAGTAACTAAATGGAAATGCAGCAGAGCAAACACCTAATTTAGAGGCATCTTTAAATTTTACCTCCTATACAGGCTGTTAGTTTGCATCTGCAAGCAAACTTTTCAAGTTAAATGGGTAATCAAGGTACTATCAGTTTAAGTGGCTGTAGATTACAGACCGCACCGACTTAGCTACATTTCTTTTTAACAGGGTATCTGAGTTAATCAGTGTAGATATATTCATTCAGTCTCTTGAATATATGAGCTCTAAGTTTGTCAGGATCAATCCTTAAACAGCTTCCAATTCATTCACCAGCTTTCCGTTCCTCATGCCAAGAGAGCGGTTTTCCGTTAACAGATTCCAGTTTGGCTTATATCATCTGGATACTATTAATCACATGAATTGATTTCCACAATTATTTTTCCTTTTTTTTGTTCTCCCTTTCATGCAAGTTACCCTATAACTCATTTTTGGCAGTAAAAATAAACTAGTCATCATCTGTGTTTAAAATATTTGTATCTTCTGTGAACCAAGCATCTTTCTTTGGAACACCACTGAAAGAGTCTTCAAACAACCATCAAAACATGACTCATTTTGCTACCATTTTGACAAAACTAGACTACGCCAAATGACAAAATGCTGTCCTTTACAGCTTGGACCTACCTTTTAAAAATAAAATCTATAATGTAAGTGCATAGGCAAAAATACGATGTTTGCAATGTCCATGTCTGCAAACCTTTATATCATTTAGAAGCAGAACAAACTTTCACCCTATGTAAATGCCACGTGTTTCCATGGACAGGTCTTCCAGGCACAAGAAAACCTTGATGAAAGTTCTTTTAAAGTCTAAAAAACTCAGTGATTTCAGTGAAGAATTGGAAATTCTGGACATTCAAAGGCAAATCCAATGTGTTAATGCATATTTCAGAAGCCTAAATTCAGTGGTCAGTTTTGAAAACTTGACCTCCTTTTATCCTCATTTTCTTTCCATTCCAAATCTTCAGTTGAACAATGACACAAAAGATGGAAAATCTGTGGAGTTCTGTTATTGGATTCTCAAAAGCTTCTCCAGGAGATACTGATTACATTTTACCAGTCTAAGTTGGACCCTAGAGATCCAAAATATGCCTCATAATTGAATACATATTAAGTATGTTGACCCCATGGATCAGATCAGCACACTATTTCCTTGTTAATGCTGCAAGGGCTTTAACTACAGTTTGACCTCTTCATTGTCTCCAGCTTTCCTGGGAACAAGCTCTGTCTTCAGATCAGGCAATTTCCACCCCCCTCCATTCAGGACACAGGCATAGAAAAACATGCTGAAGATCAGATTGAAAATAAGACACAAAAATTGCGTGCAGCATGGTTGAGGGGAGACTGGAGGAAATATAAAGGAAACATTAGGCTTTCGGTTCTGATTTTCACATTAAGAAAGATGCTTTTTCTTCCTTTGCCCTGGGAGCCAAATTTTTGCCATATTAGATAGAGGGGAAAAGGCTCCCTCTTGTTCTTGGAAGATGGACAGATTTCCTGGAAGCCTTCCTCAGTCTGAAGATGCAATTTCAACAGTCAGTACTTAGCTGGGGACTAACCAGGAGACTCTTTTATGAACATAGAGATGTCAAGCAAGGGCATGCTGTCCTTGACCTAAACCTCCCTCCAACTGCAACCTGTTACAATGTTCTGTGGACATGATTTCTTTCTCCCTGCTGCCCTAGCCCAAACTGGCAAGGAAATCAGACGAGTTTACAAATACACTTCTCACAAAAAAAAAAAAAAAAAAAAAAAAAAAATCTACAAACGGCCACACACTTTAAAACCCATCTTAAGGAGCTGCTGTGTGAACTTACGTTGCCTTTTTCAAATTTATTGACAGTGTTGATGCAGTTGTAGAGAACTCGCTCTCCCGTGTCTCCCTGGTCACCGATGAGGCAGACAAAGACATTGGCATCGGTGCCGCTCCCACTTACCATCCCAGTGCAAACTGTCACCCGGTATTTTATCACTGTGGAGACATAAATTAATAAAACAATTTCAGCAACACTATTAATTGCCATTTAAATTTACTGCACTTTCCACAGACTTGCAATTAATTTTAAGTGTTCATACTTCCAGTTGGTACTTCTGCTGATGTATTGACTTTTACACTTCCAAGTTACCACTGGGAAAAGAAAAAAAGCCAAAATGGGAAGGCCTGAAATGTTAAGAAAATCCATAAAACCCCTCCAAAGGAGGACAGAAAAATGCTGCCTCCTTCAGGTAAAACCTCACAAATTGGAGTGCATAGCCTCCTTGGGACCCCAGCCCTCCTACCTCCCCTCCTGCCTTCCTGAGAGGGTCCTGGTGATGGGGGACCTTGTAACAGCGTGTTTGGGGAAAACATTGTTGTTAGCATCCAGGGCACGGCAGGCAGACAAAAAGAGTTCAAAAGGGCTGAGCGCTCAAGGACCTGAGGAACGGGCTCTTCATGTTGGCTTTATGGGCCAGGAAAAGCCCAGTTGGCCCCATCTCCTTGGGACCCTCATAGTGCAGGAGGTTGGGTTGTGTCTTGCCTCCTTGTCACCTTTGAGATCTTTATTTAGGGCTTTGCTGGATGGATTCTGAGCTGCCACCTTCCTCCCCCCCACCCTGCCCTCATCTCTGCCCTCCCCACCCATTGGGTGAAGGATTTCCAGAAGAAATTTCACAACAAAGAACCAGCCCACAAAACAACCTTTGAGAGAGAGAGAGCTTTTTCTCCAGCATCAGGAAGAGACAAGAAGCAATGCTCCCACCCTCCCTCCAAAACCCTCCTGCAAGCCCAACACGTGAGTGCTGCATCTCACCTCTACTCAGCACAACTGCTCCTCACGGGAAAGTGCCTGCATTTGAACTCAAGCAGCCCTCTCCACAGTTGATTAAAAATACATTTCAAAACCAGGTTTATTTACATTTTAATAATATCTGCAATTACAATTACTCTTCCTCTTCTGAGGGACTGCTCAGCTGCATGCAGATCACTGAGTTCATTGGAAATTTCAGAAAAGAGGGGGCTCATGGTTTACAGAGTGTAGAGCCCCATTGGGTGCTTTGGTGGAAATAAGAGAAATCCCAATGGCCACCTTGAGATAGTCTGCTCTCCAAAATTCTCCCTCCAAGCACATTTCGTTCTTGTGACACAAGGTCAAGACAGAATTGACCGCTTCAGGAAGCCAACACAATGTTCTGCAGCTTTCCTTAATTAAATCTCCAGATTGAGCATAGTTAACCCAATAAATAGTTGAGATTGCTGACACATAGTGAAAGGTGCCTATGCTCTTGCACAACTGTTCTGTGCAGCTTCCTATACATTTACACATATAGCTGCATAACTGTCCGTATAATTAAATAAAACTTTGAAGTCCAAAAATCATTGTTAAATTTTAAGTTGTACTTCAGCTAAGCTTCCTTTCCATGAACATCCCTTCAAACCTGGCATTTCACATTTTAAGGGAGACTGGAAAAAATACAGGTTTGAAAAAAAAAAGATATATAACTCTGGAAACAATTGTGCTGTGGCCAGATCTCTCCCATCTCCCACCACAGAGAAATCTGTTCAGAATAAGCGCCTGGGATTTCTGAGGCTTCATGCAGCTAATGATGCACACAGAAAATACTGCAGAGAGAAAGTGCCAGAAAGAGGAGCTAATTGAATTGCATCAGTCTGCCTCTGCATCCCTTACACAAAGAGGGTTTCTATCTATTCAGGTCCTAAGCGAGCCCCTGCACGGAGCCCGTGGCTCTCACCTGGCATGACTTCAGTCACCAGAGATCCCTCCGCAGGGAGCTCCCGCACGATCTCATTGTCGTCTTCATTTATATCTAGCCAGCGGCCACAGTTGAATGAGTATTTTTCTTTTGTCAGCGTTTTCAGCAGAGTTACCTTCATTAAACCAAAACACTGCATGAGTTCAGAGGCTTAAAGACAAAAAAGCAACAAGCTCCTGACAGGTTTTTTGCCTGAGAAGCAAGAGTAGGTAGCAGCAGAGAAATAACACACATTAATAACAAGACCGTCATTCAGATTTGCACACTGCAGCGATGCACAGAGCAAAGTCTGTCACAGCCGATGGCTTTTCATTCCTCCTTTCTCCAGTCACTCCATGGTGTTGTGAAAGTTTTGATGGATACCGTGGCTCTTAGTAATTGTTCGTCTTATGCCACTGTATAAATCCACAGAGCAAATCGTGGATGGTGCTTGCACTGCTGGTCCCTGTGGCTCAAAACCAGTGCATGGCACTGCAAACACCCAGAAAATGGCAACAAGAATGATCAAAGATCTGCAGTAGCTTCCAAAGGAGCCATGAGCAAATAAGGTGGGGCTTTGCAGATGGCTGGAGAAGGGGTGAAGGCAGGGTATGATGAAGGTCTACAAAATCACAGGTGGCGTGGAGAAGGCAGAGGGAGGTCCATTATTCACTCTTCTGCTACAAGAAATACGGGGCATCAAATGATCCTTGTAGAACACAGTTCAAAGCAAACAAAAGGACAAAATTGACTTGTTAAGTCCTTGCCAAACACTATTATGGTTTCTAAAAGTTTAATTGTTTGAGGGGAGACTGGAACTTTTCAACAAATGGAAGAGAAACCTACTAAATGCTTCATATTTAGTAGATCTGTTCAGGAAGCAAGTCTCCAACTGGAAATAGTTGAAAGCTGGAAGAATATTAGGGGGAAGTATCATAAATGTTTTGTCCTTTGCTTACTGTTCTCTAGTCATCCACTTAAGTGACACAGGAGAGAGGATGTTGGACTAGATGGACTTTTGGCCTGACCAGTATGGCTGTTCTTACGTTCTTGTAATAGAAAATGGAAGCCTGCCCCGACATGAAGCAAGCCTGGCATGAAACGTGTGAGGACTGGAACAAAGCATTGTTAAAGCTTCATCTAAGTTCCTAGATGCTAAAATGCATGCACAAGTGATGGGATTCATGTGCCATGAGCCTGATGCATCCAGAAAACGTCAGACTGGCGTATACAGGCAGATTGATTTCATGCATCTTCACCAGATTTGCTTGGACAGTTTGGCCCAAAGTGAATCCTTGACACACTGTCAGATCCCTCTTGTCCTCCCTGAACACAATTTCTGTGCAGGAAAAGAGGATACCCCAGGGAAATGTATAGCTATGGAAGGTGTAAACATTCTTGCTCATCATCTGTGAACAAACAAACAGAGACGATTACAGTGGCCCGAAGTCTGACCAGCATTTTATTTTTGATAAAGACCACAGCCAGACGCCTTCTCCCACCAAATGGTGAACACAGCAGTACCTGATGCCCTCTCCCCACTGGGGAAGTTGTTTGGCTGCATATGCTTTCGCAGCTCCCTGACAATGCAGGAGAGCAGAATGTGTCATTAGAAGCATGCGAGAGAAATATCTAAGCGGTAAATTGTGATTTATCATCACAGTTATTTATGGCTGCGTAGCAAAGTTTATGTTTTGTTAAGTGCAGAAAACGTCTTCAAAGCTCTGTAGGAGTATGGATGAAGCTTAGAGATGAACTTGCTGCCTTGCAGACCCAGGTGAGGGCTGACAGCGCGGTAATCATTGCTGGTAGAACAAAGGACATGTGACTGAGGATCCAGAAGATCACCCTTTTTATTTCCCAAACAGCACAGCACTGCTCTCTCCTGCAAAGTCTACACAGGCTCCTCCAGCCTCCAGGTGTCCACCTCCTGCAATGGGGCTGTCAGCACTTCAGGGCAGTTTATACTCCACCATACAACAGATTTCTACCATAATCAGGTTTTTGTTATGACCAGCCTAAATAGGCCATAGAAGGAGTAGGTTTGCCTCTGAGTAGTAATGATGTCTAAGAGTAGGAAGCTTTCTGAAGACCAAGGAAAACCTCCCACGGCAGCAGTGAGGGGGGACTACAGTGGTCTGACGCTGGAAGGATGGGGAAATGTGATTTTCACCATCAATCTGGGCTGCTGGGAGCTGCCATTTCCCATTGCTCCCATTTTCCATACATAGCTGGGCTGAAATGAGAGGGACAGGAAAGCGAAGGAATTTCCTCCAAAAAGCATGCAATGAATCCTTCTCTCCCCATATATTTTTGCGAATCTATGATGTGCTCTCTTCACATCCCATTTTCATGTAGGATTTCCACTTCCACCCCTTGGCCAGCACCGTCTGTAAAGAGAGGCACCTCTGACCACTGCCCATCAAACTCAGCTGCCAGCTGGGGAATGCAGTGACCCAGGACTGACACTGCACACACCTCTGTGACCAGTCTGGCTTTTCAGGTCTACCTTGCCTTGCCGTCCCCTCACCTTATTCAGATGCCAGCCAGCAAAGGGATTTCTTTTCTCATGCCATATCCGAAGCTTATAAAATGTGCCCAGATCAGGGAGCTCGATCTACAGAGGGGGAAAAAAAAAAATGCATTGTCCATTTCTGTAAGTCAGCAAAGCATGCACACAAAGGACACCTCTGAACATCTTTTAAGAGCCAAATCAGAGGGGAGCCAAAAACTAAAGTTAAAAAAAAAAAAAAAAAAAAAAGAAAAGTTCTTTAAAAGTAATAAACCCTACTCTGCAAAGACAGCTTGATGCCTCTCTTTTCAGGAGAGGAGAACATGTAATTTGAACCCATACACTTTTGATCATGAGAGCTCCTTGAAACCATTCTTCCCAGCAGGAACTAAGGCCAGTTCTCAAGCTTCAGCTCTTTCTCAAAGGGTCTGCAAAGCACAGCCACGCTTCCTCCAGAAGGCATCTACAGCTGCTGGTGCAAAGCGGGTAAATGTTTTGGCTGCAGCCATGCATTAAAATCCTTTGTTTCTCCATTTTTCTCTCACCAGTCTCCAGTTAACTTTTAAACATATTTGTTCCTAAACAAACATATTTGTTCCTAAACACAAGAAGACCCTCCCCAGCCTCCAAACTCAACATGCTGTTGAGCTCAGCCCCAAACATCCATGGAGGCTCATGTCCAGCATGGCTGAAAAACAGATCACTGAGGAGAGGAAACACCACTGCTAATTCTCCTGTAAATACCTAATAACCACATACGCACTGGGGGAAAGCTAGATAAATTATTAGCTTTAGAGAGGCATGGTCTAAATGGGTAGAGCAGTCTATAACATGAGTGGGGCTGTGCCTGAAGGGGAGACTATCTGCTTCAGGAGCCACAAAGGAGATGTGGCACTTTGTACCACCATGACTTGAAGTCATCACTGCCTGAGCACCCAGGAACACCAGCCTAAGCCCTGCTTGGCAAAGACAAGCCGTATCTATAGGTGGGGAAATCATTTGCCTCACCACCAAACCGAATGACTTCACCTCCACTTCAGAAGGATCTACTGAGGTAAAGATCTCATGCTGCTGATTTTCCGTACAGGGCTGAAGTTAATGCCCTGGAAAACAATACCACACCAAATTTATCACTATCACGAGATTCATACCATGAACTTGTCAGTCTGTCCAGTTTCAAAGTTGTCTGAATTGTTGTCCAGCTTCATCTCATCTGACTTCCCTTTGTCTCCATAAATCTGGAAGAAGATGGTGGCATCTGTCCCTGCATTCTTAATGTCACTTGTCCAGATCCACAGAGACCAAGGGCTTTCTACAAAGAAGGGTTCAAGACATTTTGTTTAGAAACTGATTTTTAAAGGTGTCCTAGTGAAAACATAGTTCTCATTCTTTCCCCTGGGTGGTAGAGAGGACAGGATGGTATGACAGAAAACGAGGGCCTTTTATCCTTTTCTGCACAAACATAATCAGCTGCTACATGATATACAGGAATCAGCTTGCCTGGAAATATAATTCTGTGTTTCCATTCAAAATAAAATGAGAAAAACCATAAATCACCACTTTCCAGGTGAACCATATTCTTTTATGTCACACATTACTAACAGGGTAATCCAGGGATGTGCTCCATCTCTGTAGTTTCAGTGTACTTCTTCAACACCTACAACTCTATCTTCAAAGATCATTTCAAAGCCAGTGAAATACTGTCAGCTTTCTTCTTGTCAATGAGAAAGAGTCTCCAGTTACGTGCGTATGGTGCAATGCAGCTCCAGGTAGTTCCTAAAACTTGCTCCAGATGATCTGCGTCTGGAACAAGGAGGAGTATGGATACAGCCATGTAGCCTTATGGTTGGACTGGATGATCTTAAAGGTCTTTTCCAACCTAAACGATTCTATGATTCTATGATTTCATCCTGAGCTAATGAGTCTTCCTGAGACTGGACCAATTACCCCAAATATGCCTTTTGCAGGATAGACTGGCTTGGAGCCCATTGAGGTATCTCTAGCCAGGCTGCATCGTGTGGGGCAAACATGCTCAGAGCAACATAAAGATATTTTTTTAAAGTCTTTAAATTATTTAAATGCCTAAATCCCACCTGACTTTAGTTAACACTTGTGTTACTCTAAGCGACATGCCCAAAGATCGTGGCAAAGCTACAAAATTTTTCTCTCTCAAGTCTTCATCCAACATTTTAACTATAAAAGCAGTCCACCCGCAGCAGCTTCACATTGGTTTTCGTACCGGAGGATGGTTACACATACAAAGGTGACATTATTTCCTCTAAAGAGCCCCTCATCTGCATTCTTTATTGATAATAACGTGTTTCACTTCTGCAGGTCTTGCAGCACCTACAGGAGACGGCACAGGTTTCTTTCCTGACTCAGACATCAGCTGAATATTTAACAAATCCTGATGAAAGAATTGCTAACCCTTTCAGTATGCCTGAGCCCACATGAGCACGGCTTGACCTTCAGAGCCCAGAATGTAATATAAAAATATGATGACATGCATATAAATTAGATTTTTACTGATCTACTCAGCATTTGACTGTAAAAAAAGAGGTGACAGCTACTCAAAAAAATGAGGGGGAAGAGGGAACTCACTTTTAGAAAAAGTTTTGCCTTTATTATAATCATATGCAAAATGTTGACGGGCACTCCATTCTGAGAAACACCAGCAAGTTTTATCTGAGCAGAAATGAAGCTAAGGCAAGTTTGCGTATGGCATGTGATAAAGCAGCCTGCTCTCCCTGGGGAAAAGTGCAAGGGCCATTCAGACACCAGAGATTTCTCTCATCTGTCTGGTATGGCCTCCCTGACCTCTTGCTGAAGGAAAGGAAGAGTGATGCATGCAGGGAGGGGGAAAGGTGAACTTGTACCAGAATTAAATGCTGATAGAGGGGTGTAGGGAGAAACCACACAGGGAGAAACGTGGGTGAGCTAGGTCTGCAGCTGCCGGAGACGAGCAGGCATTTCCCCAAATACCCATCATCATCCTCCCAAGGCTTGCTGGGCACGTTCCCCTGTTTCCTATCCCTTCACATCAAGGGATCCAGGCAGTTTGGAAATTCTTGGAGCCAGAGCAAATATTCCCCAGGGCACAAACACCGGGGGCAGGGCTAGACCTGACACAACAGTTTCCAGGATAACATTCGAGATAAGGTTGGGGTGGGGGGGGTGGAGGATAAAAAAAGACTGAGAATAAATACAAGCTACACGTCGAGCTGCAATCCGCTGGGGGAACAGCTTGCAAACGCTGCGCAGGGAGCCATTTCACCATGGATACCCAAAGTGAGGTTGAACCAAGCTTTGATCAGCTCTACAGAAAGGGACAGTCCTGTATGCACGGGGAGATAGGCGAGATGACATAATAGGTCTTTTCTAACTCCAAGTCTTACGCTTCTATAATCTGGCAGCTAAAGGTCACAGATTTCTCAAGGCTAATGCTCTCTGTCTATCTCCTGCACTGCGGCAGCAGGGGAATTAGCCTGTCAATAACAATCAGAGCTGATAATAGAGGGTTAAAGGTTGCAGATGCTTTAGTTAAATGGACCGAGTCAGAGGCGCGATGTGGTTATAACGCTGACTAACATTTAGATAAAGCTTATTTAAATGAACTGCTGTTTAAGCAGGAGCCCACCAGAAGCCTTCGGATTAAACTGTATCTATTATCCTAATGAAAACATTCTGCTTACACATACGCACCGGCACAGGCGAGACGGCAGCGAACCGTTTTGCTTGGTGCAAAACCAGCCAGCGAAGGCGGGTGCTGGAGCTGTGTGTGGATGGATGAACGTGCCGGTACGCTGCCCTGCATGACACGGAGCAGCACGTCCCAGCAAACATGTGCCATTGCCTCCCTCTAGAGAAGAGGCTTCAAATGCAGCGCTCGCGTGCCTTGGGAGGCACGTTTGGCAGCTGGACAGGACTAAGCTGCTTTTTCTCTAAGGCCAAGAGCAAAAAAAGTTGAAGTTAGTGGGGAGAGTTTGGGTTTTCTTCCTGTTTTCCCCCAGGTTTGTCCTTTTATTATATTTAGGTTTTGTTTCCATCTGGAACAGGAAAGCTTTGCTTCTGTAGTGATAAGAAACGTAGCCTGGCTTGTCTGCAAAGGTGAGATGGCAGCTGAGGCAGCCCTAAGCTCAGTAAACCTAGGAAGGCTGCCAGGTCCAATTTCTTCCCTTAAGAAAATAAGTGGAATTCTTCAAAATATTTAAAAAAGCTTCATTTTAAAACTCCCCAACCCAGGATGTTCAAAGCCGAAACTCATGCAGGACTCAATTCACTTGAGCCTCTACTTGACCATGAGTCTACCCATGTCATGTTGCATAGGTGACACACCAGGTGCTGTTACATGAGGGGGGTCACAGGAGGCTACTGGGCACTTGTACCTACTTTTCAGTCTTCTCTGGCGCAGGGACACCATTTCGTAGAGCTCCCGCTCTATGAGACCATCTCCTTCATCTTCATCCAGCCATTTCCCACACGGGAAGGTTTGCTCAATACCAGTGAATGGGCAGTAAACCACCACCTAGGAGAAGAGACTGGGAAGGTGAGTTTGGTTATTCTGTTACTGGCAGCCCACAGGACCTTGGTACTGAAAACTTAAGTAACTGAAGCAAAGACAGAGCTGGAGATCTTGGCCCTGCTTTCAAAATCAGATTTTCTGGACCAACATGAACTGGACTGCTTGCACAATTCCCAATTTGGCGTATAGCTAGGACCCACCTGTCCTGTTATCCCCACTTTCCCAGAAGTACATCAAAATGGGTCAACCAAGAAAAGGTAAAACACCACGAGGGGAAGGGAGCAGGAGCAGGCAGTGTGGTTGCAGGAGTCAGCGTGTGTCAGTGTGCAGCACATGCCCTGCACCACACCAGTGCACAGTAGGGTTTTGCAAGAAACACAAGATACAAAAAGCCTTCAAACACATCCTAAGCTGATTTTGCTTTCCAGGAAAACTGCATTTCCTCCCAGCTTCAGGGTAGGCAGCTGCCTCCCTCTCCACCCTCCCATTAGCTCCTGCTTATCTTGTACACGAACTCACATATTATATTGCTCCACTACCCCCCAGTAACAGCTGTGGCCAGCCACTTTGTTTTTTTTCTGAGCTCCAGAGCAGCATCTAAAAACTTCAGGAAAGTCTGAGTACAGAAGATAACTTTGAAATGCTCAGCACAATCCAAGACTACATTTCCATCCGGCCCCTTGGGCGAACATCTGAAGGTGCTTTTGGCACTGGGCAAACAGTAATCTCTATCTTTGTGACTGCAAAGGGGCAATCAACCCAATTAGCAAGTGAATGACTTATGCATGTAATGTGCCTTTGAGGCAATCAGCTACCACCATGCATTATGTATAATATTGACTTGGTTTACCTGTGATATAGTCATCCAAATAAAAGCAGAATTTTTTTTCTTTAAACCGTATTTGGTTGTTGGGGTCAGGTTATGAATAGGAAACAGGCTGACAGCTGCCTACAGACAAACAACTTAGTCTCACCTTCTCACAAAACCAGCCAGAACTGACGCCGCAATTATCATGCCCAATGGTGACTCTGCTGAGAGGGCTGAGAAGAGCAGCTATCTCCACGTTAAAGAGATCTGTCCTGGCACGCTCAAATTCACCTCCTTCCAAGAAAATCTTCCCACTGTTCTTTAAGCCTTTGGAGCCATGGAGGATTACGTGGATCTTGGAGTTTGTGCCAGCTCCTCTGATATCTCCTGTCACTACAGCAACGTTGTACACAATACCTGAAGGAAACAGGAATTCAGTTAGAAAGAAAGGAAGGGAGGAAAAAAGGCTGAGAGTAATAATTTTTGATTGGATTTACATTGGGCTTTACTGGTTTCCCACTCGTCTTTTTAGCTTTCGAATTACACACAGTGCAACGCTTCATTTGTTTTCATTCCACGCATACTCACAGCTACCTTCAGACTGTCTAAGAGAAACAGATTTGCGGCAACAAATTCGCTCAAAAAAAGTATGGGGCTTTTTATCACCATGTGGTGATGATTAGGTGAAGAAAGGCAAAAAATTGAATTGGCAACTAAGTCAGTCGCTTGAATTTGAGAGGTACTAAGCAGCAGACACAGCAGAGGATGCTTAGAGGATGGAGGGGTGTTGCTTTAAACAGTGGTGGTGAGATCTGCAGCATGACAAAACTCTGAAAATATGGGGCCAGCAGCCTCCGATGCCACTGAAGACCCTCACTGCCACTCTGAGAGCCTAAAGATCTCAGCAAAGCAAGGCTTGGGAGCAGTATTAGCCCAGCTAGAAGAAAGAAAAGTATTTCTGAAAAGAAGTCTATATACATCAAAGCTCACCTGTTTTCTTCTAGCTCTAAATGTTGGTCTAAGAAAGATAACACTTCTTCCTACAAGCCTTACTTCTCAGTAGGCTCATTGACGGGCATATCTTGGGGCTGTGTCACGGCATCAAATAAGGAGACACCTCTGTAACTATAACAGTGTTTTAGGGAGCATGTATAAAACAGCTGAGGTGCAAGCTAAGCTCTTCCTTTACTTAAATCACCCAGAAATTTCAATAGGGATGAAGTAGAAACATCAGAACCCACTCTCCTATAAACAATCCTCTCTTTCTTTAAAGTTTACATTAAAAATTGTACTCAGGCATGTTTTCTTGTGTGTATGGAATATCTTCAACAAAACGCATGAAAGCAGGAGAAAATGCACAGTCATGAATAGTAAAAGAATAAGAGAAGCTTTGAGTAAATTAATTACTTTTTTTTAGATTTTTTTCTCCTGATTTTTCCCATCCTGCAGTCAGGACACTGCACCCAGACCACTTTACCTGCACGCATGCCGGGAGGAGTATGAGCACTGCAGATGTTGAAAACCATGCAATAAAGGAAAGAACAGCTGTTATGTGCATAGTCAAAGTGCTTACCTTTATGCTAATGAATAAATACAGGCAGAATGCTATCCAAATCATCTTCTGCCTCGTAGTAATTTGTTTTATTGACTTTACATCCAGGTTTCTTTTAACAGAGACATAACTTTTGGTTGTCTCTCCTCTAACCATGTTTGATAATAAAAAAGCCAGTTTTAAGGCTCAGCACTGCCTTTCTTGTTTTGTAAAAGGATGCATAATTCCCCAGTACAATATGCACTACTGCGTGGCACGTTGGTGACTGTGGAAATACTCATCTACTTTCTGAAGGCTGGTGAGCAACTTGCTGAAGTACAAGCCAGATCTTTCATCTTTTGCCCAACAGCCCCATATCTAGGTGCATCAGGCGATAAATCAGCATGTAGGTCCTGCACGGCTTCACCAGTGAGATGTGGAGGTGGGAAATGTGATGGTAGTCCAGGGACCCTCAGACAAAACTGCCTGTCACCAGCAGACGGTCCGCTGCAGGTCTCCCTGAGCACAAGGCATTCAATCTTCTAAAAAAACCATGGCCAGTAGTATTAATTAGGCCTTTGTATCTTTGCATTTCCCACCATGGATTCAGCCCGTGACTTTACCTGTGGCTTCGGTGCCCCCAACAAGTACGTCCCTCTGGATTTTTCCATCATCTTCATCTAAAGCAAACCAGCGGCCAACCGGGAATTGGTACACACATTTATTGCCAATGTCTTCAATAATGACCTGAGAGAAAGGAAACAGCACCTTGCAAAATACATGTGGAAAAAACAAAGGTGTTACACGAGGGGGTGACAGAAGGGAAGAAGCTTAATGTACACACTTTCACCTGATATTTAATATATTCAATACTCAAGCAGATCCCTCTCCGCACCCTAATTAGTACTGATAGAATTTCAGACAATCAGTGAGTAAAAACCAGGCTTCTTTTTTTTCTTTTTTTATCCCGTGAACTCAATCTGCATCTCGCGCAGTGTATGAGACCAGATGTCTCTGCTAGCAAGACCAGCTGGCTGGCCTGTCTTCCTTCCCTCCAGAGCCCGTTTGCTGGCTACTCTTCTCCATCAGCTGAATGGCAGCTCTTTGTTCTGCTTTGGGAACAGGCTGTCTTCTTTCTCACTCAGTTTTAGAGCCTTGTTCTAAAATAATACCAAGGAATTTTAGGACAAGTCAAGACTGTCGGGTCAGTTTGTGTGACCTAGTAATATCGTGTTAACTCTCCTCAGTTACTCCAGGATGGAACCATTGCAAAAACAGCCATGAAACCCTGTGGTAGGAATAGTTTCTAATTTAGAAGGATTTGGCTCTTGGCCCTACTCTAGAGACATATTCCTCTGACACAAGCCAGGGAACAGTCTTCACCTTTAAGCCGGTGTTACCCACTTGAAGTTTCTTGCACCTCCTGCTGAGGCATTTCTTACCAACATCTTCTTCTGGGTTCCTGAAGCTTGCCATAGAGTGACTGCAGTATTTTAAACAAGCGGTGAAGAGTACTGAAGATTTTCAGCCAGAAAAGAAGAAATCAAAATCTCTACTTTCCTGCATGGCTTATATCTCAGAGAAAGAAAATTCACTATTAGGGATAGAAAGTCATTGTCACTTTTCTCTGCCTTCACAGCAAACAGGGAGAATCTGAAATCTGTCCTTTCTGACAGATTTGTGAAACCATTCTTTGGGAACCAGAGCTTCCCCTCCTGTCACTCCTTCCACAATCTGCTGTTGCCTGTAGCATTACCAATTCTCACTGTACCTCGGTAAACATGGACAGAAGTGTCTGCCAGGGCTGGGATTGTCAGCATGAGACAGCAGTGTTGTGCTGGAGTGTTAGAGACTAAAATATATGAAGTTCAGAAGAAATATCAACACTCAGATTCCCCTCTACCTGCTGATCCTCTGGGTTCTTGTTAATATCTTTATTCATATGTTTAGAGGTAGAAAACCAGCTCTGAGTGTAAGCCACATGGAAAACCCAGGACACCTGAGAAGAACTTCTGATGATGTTTAGCAAGTTCATCCAGGAGTGAGCTAGAGTCCCCAAATATTGGAGCACATTAGAGAAAAACATCTACCAACAGTAGAAGATAACTGGGCTATGTTTTAGCTCACTCCTCCAAGCTTCCAGCTGAACTGGCAAGGCAAAAGTTGCCTTTTACTTAATCACAAACATCTCAGTGGTTCCTGTGGCAGAATATAGGATTAATGTGTTGGCTGCAACTAGTCGCTGCTTCAGGCTTTGGGACTTAGGCAACCTAACCAACATCAAAAATTATGTCATGTAGACTGCATCTGTAATGTGAAGGTGAGGTTCCTTTTCCATGGGTTTTCCCCCCTATTTATAACAGGGAGCACAACAGCTCTGGTTTTCATCTTCTGCATTTTTCATGGACAACCAACATAATAACTTTTAGTGCAGCGTATGGTGACGGTGGAAAAGCATGTGCTAATATTTGCATTTGTAATGCATCAAACCACCCTGTTATCTAGCATTTACAAATTTGGGGTCAGATCTTCAGTGGATTAAAGCCAGCTGTGTTAAACTACACCAGCAGAGGAAAGAAAATGAGATTAGAGGAAAGAGTCATAGATTTCTCCTTTTAAAGTACTCTTTCAACCATTTCACTAAAAGCTGCAATACCTTCACACCTTAGAGCAGGAGATTAAAATGAGGAGGAAAGTGGGAGTGGAAGAAAAGGATCTTTGTGGCAGGTATATCTTTTTTGCTGTGCCAACAATAAATCACTTAAATTTGGCCAAGCTACAAGTCTTTGCAAATTTCCAGCGTAAACAGATGCAACAGATATTTCTTAAGACTCTGGTATCTTTACTGTCTTGGTAATGAGTTAAGTCAACAGAGTGGGGGGGGGCTTGGAGGACCCGGCTTGGAGAATTCCCTCTCATCTGTCAAAGAAACTGCAGTGACTGAGACAGAAGAAATATTATTAGAGCACACAAATTCAAGTCTTAACAATCGGATTTTCTCACTGCCATAAAGTCGCCTGAGATGCTCAACAATTTACCTAAACCCAGAGTGTCCCTCATTTTCTAACTGCTCAATTTGAATCTGCTGGAGCTGATTTAGATGCACCACAGTGGCATGCAGCAGGCTGCTGCCAGCACTTCATCAGCCCCCCTTTGCTCTGCAGAAAAAGCAAGTGCTGGAGAGGAGACTTCTGGAAAGGTGAAAACTTGATTTGTGCCTTTCTCAGTAACCAGGAACCTGTATCACCAGCAAACATCCTTTCATTTCTTGGCATCAGACTACTGAGAGGGTAAGTGAGACATTTTGATCCTACAACATGCTTACGTTAAACGTCTCAGGAGTAACTAACCTTTGCAAGGAACCAGCCAGCAGAGCCACCCTTGTTATTATGACCTATATTAATTTTCCTTAACCTTCCCAAATTTGGAGCATCGAGTGTGAACTTGTCTTCTGCTCCCTTTTCAAAGTTGTCTTTGTCATTGTCCAGTTTTCTCACACCTGAGAAAAAATATAGAAGAACCAAGGAGGAAAGGGTTACTGGCATATGCGTGTTTGTAAGGAAGCAAATATTTAGGAATGTCACCACTGATTTAATCAAATATTCTCCAGGTACCAGCTCTCTGCAACCAGGATTCAAGGTAAAGGCAGAGGACTTTATATTCTAATAAAAAATGTACCTTTTCTTGAGCACACAAAAGACCAGGATTTTCACTGTAATGTCACAGTTACTTACAGCTCTCAGAGTTTTCAGAAATATATATCCAGATGGCTCTTGCATCTTTTTTTCATACCACCACATTTCCCTTTTATTTTTAATGTCTTTAAAAATCTCCAAACTGTTTAAAAAAGACTTTGGTCACAAGCTGCAGATTTTGTCATTTCAGGACATAGGATTCTTTACTGCATTGCACAGGAAGGATTTCTTTTCAAATTAGGACCCAACCAGGGGTATTGGCTCTTCCTGATCTCACAGGAGCTTGTCTTTATGAAAAGTATTAAAGCATTGACCCCAGTTGCAACCAACGCTGTTCCTGTGCGAGCGATGCTGCGGGTGGGATTGAACCTGCCCAAGGCACCAGTGCAGGGAAAGGTGTCAGAGGACAATTCATCCCACTTACCTTGGAAGGGGATGAATCATTTTCTAGGGGTGTTATTCCTCTATGTAGATATGACAGAGTGCCTGGACAACCAGCTTAGATTTAAACTCTAAATTTCAGCTGTCTCCAGTAAGATCAGATGAATCCCCTTGTAAAAGTCGGGAGAATTAATCAAGGATGAGACCTATCCGCTAGGTTTCATAATCTGTTCAAGGACATTTGGCAGACATGTCATTTTTTCTTGAATTTGACAGGATAGGTGCAGTATAGAAGAGAGAGACTTTGCTAGCTGGGTCTCCAGGAATTTCCGCCCACTCTTCTCCATGACATGACCCAGAGAGTCTGGGCACATCTTTCAGTATTATTCAGTTAAAAATATTTTTAAAAAATCAAATTCAAGTTCCTAGGCCACTGTTGTAGTACAGTCTAGATTTAAAAAAAACAAACAAAAAAGCTACCACCATTACTTTAAAGCCAGCTAATATAAACCTTGGTTAGATGATCTTTTTACATGGCCAAGCAGGCTCAGCCACAGCCTGTGCCACACTGAAAGGACAGCTTCATCCACCCAGGGCCACAGACAGATGGGACATGCAGCTTTCACTGCATGCCCTGTAAATACACATTTGTGTTGGATCCCTCAGCAGACTTGCACTTACTGCACTATTTATGCTGGTGGTTCATCCTGCATTTTCCTAGGGTTTGGGTTTTTTGGTGGTAGGTAACTTCAGTCCTTCTCACAGCTCAGCTACGACTACTGCTCTGCAGACGAAGCTTCCAGAAGCTGTGGATGTGAGAAACCCCAGAGCTAACACCATTTATTGTGCCTTTCACTCAGCCAAATTATTCTGCATTTGCCAGATTGCTGCTGTGTGTTGTTCAGGTCGCAGGCCTGCCGAGCAGGAAGAAATATTTTAGGAAATTATTTGCATTTGAATACCTGTGTCTCCTTTCTCACCGAAGATATTAATGAAGACATCCGCATCTGTTCCACTGCCGCTAACTTCACCCGTAAAAACTCGGACCACGTATTTGTTGACTGCAAGGAGAGAGGCAGAAAGCCCAATACATTAACAACTCAATGGTTTGATAGAAAACATAATAGTACAAACCAATTCAGGCGGTGCTGATGTTATCTTGAAAGCATGCCTGAACCATGGCTCCTAGATCCCGTACATTGACACTCTCCTCCACAAGAGGAATAAAATCCATAGGCAGAGCTCTGATGCTTTGGATAGCCACTGCCCTGGGCAAGAGGAAAAGGTCACTCAGTTCCTGGCCTTGACATTGAAAGCTGAAATAGATGAGAAGAAGGTGCAAATTTTGATGTTGATACATGGCCATTAAATGAACTTGGACCTACACACCAGCCTTGCTTTTTCAAAACGTCAGTGAGTTACAGAGCCAGCCATCTGCCCAAGCTCAGACCTGACCCCTCTGGTCTGAATGCTATCCTAGAGCTATTTTTTCAGCTTAGCTTGTATTAAGCCTGGTTGGTGACAAGAAGTATTTTGAGGAAAGGTCAGTCACACTGCACGAGCATAAAAATTTGAAGGTGACCGCCCTGCTAACCTGCCCAGTTTAAAAAAAAAAATAAAAACCAGTCCTTTTCATTTAATGGAGAAACAGGAGTAAAGCCCAGGAGCGGTGACACTATGAAGCTACATCTTGTGTGGCACCAAGCAACACAAAAATCATATGGGTGAGCCACACCATGAACATTTTACACATGCTGTGTCAGTGAGTTTGAGAAGCAAATCCCTTCAGAGGGATCAGGATGGGTCTAACTTGGCTCCAAAGGACAACAAGGGTGAGCTCACCTGCTTCTGAAACCAGTGAGAAACCCTCACGGCCTTCACTGTGGCTATATTTGGGGCAAACATGAGCAACTTTCAAAATCTACCACTGAAGTCTACCTGACTACCTTGTTCCTCCAAGCAAAATCAGACATGACAGACATTCTAGTGCTGTATTGTCTGTGCAGAACCAGTGCTGGAGACAGACAGCAAGACACAAAACAAGACTGATAAATATTAATGCAAAATCTACTACTGAACATTACATGACCTCATAGATGCCCTCAACAAAGTATCTGTTCTACCCTGCATTACTGAGCCTTGGCTGATACTGCAAGCTCTGTCCTACATCACCTCTTTAGTTCCGAGTCCTGAGCATGCTGCTTCGGCAAAAGGGACAAACGCGCAGGCCACATCACACATACCTCCCTTGCAAAAATAAAACTCTTTGCACCGTGATCGATGGTGAGCAACTTTTTCCCTTTGGCAGGTGCAAAGTTAGGGGAGAAGCTTGTCTGGGCTTCCCAGCCAACACCAGAAATGAATTCCCTCAGGAGCTAGGGACCATCACAAATGCTGGGTTACCACTCCCAGAGCAGGTCACCTGCCTTCTCCACCATAATCAGTGTACATTAAAAATTATTCTAAAAGACAGCAGACACTTCGGTGCACATGCTCCCCCTGAGGCAGAGGATGTGAGAGCAAGCGTATGAGAAGCGGTTGTTGGACCATCCCCTGAATTATAAAGATGTGCTCAGCTCCCAGGGTGAGGAGTACAAGGGCAGAGCCCAAACAGAAGGGAAAATCACCTGTCACGGTTTAATGAATGTGCTCTGAAAAGGCTAAAAATCAAGCTGACATTCTTGGCGCCCCATCACAAAACATGCCATTACAAATAATAATGATAAAAGCGCAATAAATACTAAATAACAAGAGGAAGGTAGAGCCAGGCTCAGTCAAGGGAGAAAATGCCTTAATGTTTATCTTTAACTCTTTTGTTTCAGTTCATAGAGTTCTTACAACCTGCTTGTGATACACCAACACCAAAGGATTTCATTTGCATTAGCCAGGGATGGAGATGGTGGAATTTACAGCTCCCCTTTGGCCACTAAGCTGCTGTAACTAAAAGTGACCCACTGTACCTTGAGGTCTTTAATCACAGAACACATTCTTCAAGAAGCTTTGCTCCTTGCACCTCATCTAGAATATTTATTTTGATTTCACCAATTAATTTTTCACTCCACTTTTTAGGGGCCAGAGGAGCCTGGCAGGATAAAAGGATCCACAAAAGGACAAGCATCAGCGGCTGAAGTTAGATTATGCCGGTAGGATCAGGCTTTATGCCTCTGAAGTATAGACTAGAAGGGTGCCTGAACACATGCAGAGCGCCAAGGAGGACGTGTACAGAACAAGTCAATGAAGAGCAATCAGCAACAGTGACCAAAAACAGGGCAGGAAGGGCACCTTGTACAGCTTCTGTAGAAATACATCTGGTCAGCAAGAAAAATGCTGGTAAAATTATTTGCCAGACTCAACACCTTGAAACGTTTCTCAGCATCGCTATATTTCAGATCTAAGGTTTATAATGACATCATTTGACAACCTGCTCAGAACACCAAGTGCTCCCAAGGGCTCTCCACACACACGACGTTGCTGTCGGAGTGTCAGCGTGGAGACCCCCTTGACAGAGCTGATTCCTGATCCTGCAGAGATGGGCAATGCGTTGGGTTATCACTTTGGGCTGGTGGCGATCACAGCCCACTGTGCTGCAAGGGTTTGATGTTGTCCTCTGAAGTATAGGCAAGGCTGGGGTGCATGGTACGTGCTTGCATGCCGCTTCTCCGTGCTCCTCGCAGGTGTGTTTCCACAGGCAGAGCTACTCCAAGAGCATTAGCGGTCCTTGGCTTAGGTCATAGCATATCCCTGCTTCGCAAACCACAGAATCACGCCTAGTGTGTGCTCACCAGGTTTTCCCCTTCATTTTTTTTTCATACATTCCCAACTCTGAAACTGTGCGCACTCAAGCCAGTCCCCATCCCTGCCCAGCTCAGCTCTGCATGTGGGACAATTTTAGTTCCTTCATCTTCAGGAAGCAAACAGGATCAATCCTGAGCCGTGCTGAATTTTTGCCAGCGCTCTCTCCCTCCCTGAGCACTTCAACATTCAGCTGCAGCAGAGAGAGTAGCTCTTCATTCTGCTCAGGGGTCCTTCTGTGCTTCATACCTCAGCACATCTTACAGAATTACATGGTGGATGTGCAAATTTAAATAGAAAGGGATGCTACATCTCAAAAAGACAGCAAGGATTCAGCTGCTAGAAGCATGCAGGAAAAGGCTCTCATTGCAGCCAGGCAGAGATCTGGCTGAAGTCAAGGACTCTTCATTTTAAGCATGGGTGGATGTTGTTCCCTCTCCTGTAAGCCCTTAATCATGCATTATTTAAAACAGTAACATCATCTTTTCAAAAATACCCAGTTGGTATTTTTTTCATCTCAATACATGACTCTGAGTTCATCTGCAAAACAGAGATCAAGATGTTGCCTGGATATTTTTTTTTTTTTTTTTCCTGAATGCTTCTCCTAGCACTGAGAACATGCAAAATGCTAATGTACGGCTGGTAAAAGCTGTGACTCCATCTAGCAGTGCGGGCTCGCTGCAGCACAGGCAGGGAGAGGGGAGCTTTCCTAGAAGTGAAATTAGCAACTTCAGAGGCACGAACTGCAAGATGCCAAGAGCAGAAGAGCTAACAAAAATTCAGTAGCAAGAGCAGTAACTATTTTCTGCTGTCTTTCCTCTCCCCGTTGCAACTCATAAGCGCTAATGTCCTGTGTGGTTGCGGCACCTTCCTTTTCTGTACAGCAAGGTGTCTGCTTCATTAGAGACAAACCAGCTGCCCCTGACATCTCTTATCCAACGTGCTGACGCACACAAAGCTGGCCCAAGAAGGCATTCGGAGACATTGCCAGGATGCCATCTCTGGGAAGCAGTGGGGTGGCACTAACTGATACGACCCCCCCTGCATTGATTTAGCAGAGGTGTGACAGTCAAGCAGCTTGTCTGTTACTAATCAACTCAGCCACGGCTTTCAACAGCTAAGAGGGAAGATTAATATCACACTGTGGGTTAGAGTCAGGCTCTTTCCACTGAGAGCCAAGTGGTTTATTTCGGTGAAGGGCTGCGATGCCACAGGCACTCAGAGCACTGCTCCCAGGGGATGGCGGGCATGGGGCTGCAGCCCTCCTACCCCCCACACCCCGTTTACCCCTTCTAGGCTGGTCCCACTGCCATCTCCATCCCAAAGAGCCCGGGTGCAACACTACCCCAACACCTCACCCAGGATCTTTTTATCCAGCCCCAGCACCCCTGGTGCTCTCAGGCAACCTCCCTCCTGCCTCCAACCATGGAAACGGCATGGACACATCCCAGCCAAATCCTTCCACCTGCAAGCTGCAGCTGACTGCTCAGCCATCTGATATTCATCTGTTAATGGGGTTTATTTAGCAATATGATATCACGGTCACCTGAAATGCCATAGGATGGAATTGCCTAAAGAAATCTTGTAGCTAGTATTATTTGGGGCATCAGATAGGGCGTTTACACACAAGCTGCTGAGTTTGTAGCAGCAGGAGCACCAGATTTAGGCAGGGAATCAAAGTCGACCATGCTTCATTACCTAGAGTTATCACCTCCTGCAGGGCACAGCGAATTCCCTGCTAGACATCCCTGCCTACCTCCCTTGTGCATGACCTGCCGTGGAGCAGGGCAGCGGCACAGCATCCAGCAACTAAGAAATGTCACAGCCTTCAGAAGCAAAACATGCTGGGTTAAAAGCAGGGCGCTAAGTCATAGGCAGCGATGGATTCTTCTCATAAGGCAACTTTTAGCAATTATCCTTCTGCTTTCACAGTGCTCCCAAGGGTGGCAATGTTTAAGATCCATCCTGTACGGCTCAGCACTGAGCAGGCAGATTTCAGAAGAGGCGGCAGGGGGGACAGGTAGGGGAGAGGTAGCGCTACTGTCTCTGAATTGCTGCTGGCAAAGAAATACAGTTGTGGTTCGTATGAAAAGTGAAAAGAATTGTTGCTAGAGGCAGAGGCAGGGGGCTGGATCTGCAGGCAAGGTGCAGTTTCAACCCGAGTCTGCCACAGCCTTTTTGCGAGCGCTCGGGATGGTGGTTTAACGTCCATATGCCTTGGTTCCCTGCTGTCAGATCGAGTCAGTCATTCCAGCCCACCAGAAATTGTCTGACAAAACCCCTTCTTGATGGAAAGCACTGACTTGTCAAAATGGAAGCTCCTTTATACCACTTCTGACAGCATATTCCTCGGTGACAGCTAGACTTCTTGGTCAGAGCAACCTTAAAAGGTCAGACAGCCTATGTTTAGGGCACGAAGCTGGGATCTGGCATCCCAACACGCTTGATTCAGAGCAAGCACGTGAATTTAGTTCTTGTCTGTCCTGGGAAAGAGCCCATCCCACCAAGCTAACAGCACCTCTTCCTAGATCAACTTCTCCCAACCTTCTGGTTGGAGATAGAATCATCGAATCGTTTAGGTTGGAAAAGACCTTTAAGATCATCCAGTCCAACCATTAACCTACACTACCAAGTCCACACTAAACCAATTAAGGGTAGACTAGACTAAACCATGTCCCAGAGTGCCATGACTACCCGTTTTTTGAACGCTTCCAGGGATGGTGACTCCACCACCTCTCTGGGCAGCCTGTTCCAATTCTTGACCACCCTTTCCATAAAGAAATTTTTCCTAATATCCAACCTAAACCTCCCCTGGCGCAGCTTGAGCCCATTTCCTCTCGTCCTATCGCTAACTACTTGGGAGAAGAGACCAACACCCACCTCACTACCCCCTCCTGTCAGGCAGTTGTAGAGAGCGATAAGGTCACCCCTCAGCCTCCTCTTCTCCAGGCTGAACAACCCCAGTTCCTTCAGCCGCTCCTCATAAGGCCTGTGCTCCAGACCCTTCACCAGCTTCACTGCCCTTCTCTGGACACGCTCAGTAATGCCTTACTGCATTTTCATACAACACAGCATTATCTCTGGAGCCTCTGCAAACACTGCAGAGAAGAAAACTCACCCAGCCCTAATCATTACACCTGTCTCTACTGCAGTAGCAGGGACCCTAGAGAGAGCTCCTCAGACCAAGACATAATGAGAACCTAAAGCAGCGCCTGTAAAAGCAGAGGAGCCCTGTGGAGTTCACCAGGAGCCAGCTCTGTCTCAGAAGCATGGCTTGTTCTTGCACAAAGCAACTGCACACAGTTAAGGAAGAATTTTTTTCCCCCACCCAGGAAAGGGTTGAATTTGAAGGGTTGGTTTAGAGCTTGAGAATAATTAATCTCTGTCAAGAGTAATTGACAACTATCGTTCCTAATGAGCTGCGCCTTCAGAGGTGGTGAACAGCTCCTTAAACCAAGGGTTCAAACTGGAAATGCAGATTACAAGCACACCTGGAGTGCAGAGGATGCTGATGAAGAAAAAACTTCGCATTGCTTTCGGCCATGAGCACCCCTGCCAAAACACAGTGTTAGTGGGGGAGAAAGGCTGAAGAGCCTTTGCACGGCTTTGGGGTGCACATCGTCAGAGGCAGCACCAAGGATGCAACGCTGGTGCTACCCCGGATCAGCATTTCATTACTCACAGAAGAACTCTCTAAAAATGTGTTCTTAAGGAAGAGGTATTATTGCTGCCACCCAAGGAGGCATAAGACATGAGAAAAGGAAACGATTATGTTTGCTCTGCATTATCCTCAACCGCTGCCTCGTGCCCCTCCTATAATGAACTCAGCCACTTGGTCCCCATCCAGCTCAGAGACCACGAGATTCAGCCTCATTTTGCGAGGTTTCTACGTGAAATCAAGGTATGCATCAAAACAGTTAATATATTAGGATTCAGCCCAGATCATCCCTCTGCAAAGCCTGTGAGAGGCAATCTACCACATGCAGGAGTCTTTGCTTGTAGGATATGCTAAACTGACGTTCCTACTGCAACTTCAAAGTGATGATGACATTTTGAAGTGAGCTTTGAACGACCTTGCTCAAGAGACAATAGCGATTTAGTTGCAGAGGCATGGAGCTTAGCACGCGGCAACCCACCTTGTGACAGCGGCGCGGAAATCCTTGTTCATCTAATTCTCCAAGATTTCTCATTATTTTTCATTAGTTCAGCCCCAGGGTGGGAGCCCATGAAAAAAAAAAAAAGGCTGACATTTCACAAAAGAAGTATCCGCTTCTTGCTTTCCCCAGATCTGCTATTATCAAAATCAGGGAAATCACTGAAAATAACCTCTTGGGTAAAACATTTCTGCTCAGAATGAAGAGTAAAATAATTTTACAGTATTATTTAAAATCATATTATTGTCACTGTGCTTCAGTCTTACTTTGTTTAAATAATATACTTAAATAAATTTACTTTATTTCAAAACTGATAGTTGAAATAATTACAATATCTAGACATAATTGGTCAAAATTATCCCCCCCATCTTCACAAATGTGCTGCGCTATCTGTTTTGTATTGGATGCATATAGATCTATACACCAGCCACACATAGAGATGTCTCATGCCTCTCCAAAATTTTTTCTCTTGAAACATGAGGTCCTTTATATGAATTACAAATCTCTATTTCCATCCCATTCCTGAGCTCTGTGCATCTTCTCTTCCTTGTGGTTTACAAGCCACCAGTGTTTCTTTTTATTTCTACATTTCAATTTTTCATTGTCCTTACCCACCTTTAGAGACAAAACAACAGGCAAAAAATACGTTACAAGTAAAATGTCCATAGCTGACTTTTTTTTCAGACATGGCAATATACGATGGGCAAAGTTTGCAGGGAGAATAAAATCCTTATTAGACCAACTGAAGTATTTTTTTTTTTGAGGGGGGGGAAGACATTTTTGGATACTCAGTGTGCCAGATATCATGACAGGTTTTTTCCATTTTTAGCAATTGGGTAGTAAAAGATATTACTCCCTCTACAAACCTTGTTTATGGAATATCTCAGCATGCAGCAAGGCCTCATCCTTAATACAGGGGGTATTCACCATTATTCAAAAGTAAACAACTCATATTTCTTTCATAAATATATTTAGCTGCATTTTCCTGTGCTGATCATACACTTCCAGTTCTCAGTGTAAATAAAGATGAGTTTTGATGAGCAGGCAACACCTATTAATATTTCATTCACACACACCCCCTCATAAATAATCTTTTTAGTTTTTCTGATCATGGAAGTTTCCAAAATGTAACACCTCATTTTGAATCATGACCTGGGGGAGTCAGGAGAGGGCCTGGTTCCACTCTCCATGCCTGGCGCTTTGTAAAATGAGGCTGCAAAGCCCACGGTGCATCATCTACCGGTGCCTCGCAGCCGAAATGCTGCTCCTTATCAGAGCTTCTAGCACCAGTACATTACTGAGAAATATTGGCCACAGCTTCAGTTCGATCCAGTCCAGCCCTCGGGGACATGTGTATCCCGTTGGGACAGGAATGACTGAGCCAATGACTCAAAGTCAAGCATGTGCATCAATACCTGCTGCCCCAAGTGCTTCCTCAAGCCACAGCCAGGTCGGTGCCTCATAAGTCTTAAGTCAGCCAACATTAAAACTTTGGACAGTGAACTGTGAAGTCTTAACGCAAACCTCCTTCGCAGAGGAAAGAAATAACACAGCTCACATTCCCAGCTCAAATATATGAGTTTTAGATCCTAGTGGATCTAAAAACCTCAGAGAATATCTAGGGCGTGTTAACTCTGCATGTGCTTGCACAGATGCTCTCAAAAGCACACCGGGCAGAGAAGTCCGGCACAGGCTGCTGCTTCGTGCGCACAGACTGCCTTCATAGTGCCTGCAAGGACTGCCTTTCCTGCCTTCGAAGGAAACTGTTCTGTGGCGCTCTCTGCCTGTGGTCTTCTCCTCTGACCCACCACGAACAGAAACTGTCCACGTCTCCTCGGGTGATCTCATTAACTCTACCCCAGATGAGGACAGACCAATGATTCAACAAAACTTGTGGAAGACTAATGGATTGGGCCTGACCTGCAACTTGATCGGCTGAACTTCTCTCATTTGTAATTATAATAAATATTGTTCTCATTTTTTAAAGGCAAGACTACCCTCTGCATGCACAAGCACACAGGCACGTTTCACCACTCATCTGCCTTTACAGGAATCCAGTTCCCAATTGCTCGGTGTGACCTTGCAGCCATTACCCCTTAGGACGTATCCATGCAAACTCTCAGATGCACCATATATCAACCCCAAATCAGGCCAGAATTGACACAACCGTTGACCTTCCAGTTCAAAGCTGGTTCTTGTCTCAGCAAGGCAGAAAGCTTATGTCTGCCTGCAAAAGACTATGCAGACTTAGCCCTAGGCACAGCACAGCTACACCTAATCTGGTCTTGTAGTCCATTTTTGACATAATAATAACAAAAAACAATAGGTGACCAATGCCCAGCATTTTTAAGTATGGAAAAAAATAAAGGTAACGCCATTGTGTGGGATGCTCCCATCCTCAAGGTCTGGGTGTGCCATGCACTGTGACTGCCCTGCTCCTCAGTACTGTGCTGTGTAATGCACCCATTGTAAACACATTTATTATTAATAGACAAAAGAAGGCTAAACTTTACCTAGAAGAAGTAGCGAATAGAGTTTTACAATTTGAGGTAACACACGCGGTTCTGTCCTACTGTGAATATGCAGCCTTGAAACAGTTTGACACGAGCTGCTGTCCCATGCACATTTATAGCCCATCGTGTCCAATCTTAAACAATTTCGGGGTGCTAATGGCCAAAGAGCCAGCTGGAAATTGGTCCTTGGCTCTGAACCTCATTTGCAACAGGCAGGTTGGCAAGACTTGACCAAAATTTGACAGGTTAGCATAAATTGCAATTGCACAGAAGTCTGAATTAATTTTCAGGTATCTGTGCTCTTGAGTATGGTTTTAAGGACCAAGTGAGTAAAGGCACCCGTTGCATTCCTGCTTTATCTCAATAAAAGAGCGAGTCCAGGTAATTGTTTTGATTAGGGAGAGATTGCAAGGGCAATCAAGAACCATCAATATGTGTTGGTGATAGCTAACCTAACTTTACCCCTCATTCTGAGGAAAACTGGCGGTCCCACTGCGCAGAGCCTAGACTAACCTCAACCACCTAGACAGTGATAACAGCCGGTTGTTATCCCAGAGAGAAGATGGCCTGTGGGTAATTAACATATCACCTAACCCAACCAAACTTCAGCTTCTTTTATAAATGAGTACAAAATGTAGCCTTGCAAAAATATTCCTGTATGATGTCTTGAGACACCCTTCAATCCACCTGAAGACCAAATCTCAGGACTCTCTGCTTTACAGCTGGGTGATAAAACCTGTACCCATCACACACACAGGGATGGAGAAAGACATGGCCCTCGTGTCCCACCTGCAGCAGGTTCCCATGGGCAGTGCCATGCCTGGCTCCAAGTGATGTCTATCAACCCAGTGGGGTAACCACCATGGTGCTTATGCCATGTACCGGGCTCAGACTGGAGCTGCAGAGCAACTCTGGGGCTGCAAATTCCCCGGGGAAGCAGGATGAAGTCCAACCAAATGAGAGTCACCATGGGGTGGGAGATACAAGGGTCTGTTCACAGAGTGACCGAGGTGATTCATAACCGCTCTGCAGATATCAAACAACAGGTTGGAAACTGGCTCCCAAATTTCATTTGCTTTTGCTTCTGCGTTGGGTCAGCAGTTCTTATTAGTGCAGCTACAAGCTATTATGAATGCTCTCTTCCCCTGCCGCTTTGGTAGGATATCAGACACCCTCAGAGTGAGCCAAAACCTGCAACACTCAAAGGAAAACCATCTCCTGACTTCAGCTTTGAGCCGGTCCCTTGCACAAAGGCTCAGCCACAGTCATACAATCCTAAGGCTTCATAAACCCAAGTGAAGCAGTATAAGGCTGAACAATAGCCCTTCCTTGTAATTAATACCTGTAATGTAAATTAATCCAGGCTGCCAATAGCAGCTGCTGGGTAAATAAGAATCTGTGGCACTATCACTGTCAAAGGGCAGTGGGCATATGATGCCATGGATGTGAATGCAAGGAATGGAGGATCATTCAAGCAGGAACGCTTAAAATGTAACTTTTTCTACTTGAGAAATGTGTGGCATTCAACGGGGAACCTGACAGGAGCCATTTTATTCAGATAAGTAAATGTAATCACTCGGGCATCTGCAATCACTAAGTATTCCTGCCAATCCTCAGTAACTATTTGGATCATGAAGAGAGCTCTGTCTGGTTTGTGTGTGTGTGTGTCCAATTTTTCAATTACATGTTGACTATTTTTTCAGAACATACTATTTTCTACATTTTTTAATAATGCCTCTATTTTTTTCCCTTGAAATTAACCTCTTCAAAGCTCACAGCCCTACTTGGATTCTCTGGCTGACCTGTGCTCCTTACCAAGAAAGAGGCTGAGTCTCCCCATGGCTTGGTGGGTTTTGGTACAAGCACCAACAATCCCCTTCAAGTATACTTCAAATGCCTCTACAGAGCTTCAACAAACCAAAAATAAGACAAGAAGTCATTTAATTTTTCTCCAGTCCACATCCCACACATATCACAGAGAAGATGCAGATCCCAGCAATGACCTCCAGTTCAAGAGAGGAAGGTAAATCCTCATAACAAAGATGAGAAAGCTCTCCAAGGAATATAGAAAGCTGAAGATGTTGCAGGAGAGGGAACATGGAGGAAACTTGTTTGGTTACCTCCAAAACTATACCAGACTGTGGCAGCAAATGGAGCATGAAAGCAAAGCATGAGACTAAGGTCTGTAACAACAGTGCCCAGGTGGTTTACAAAGAAGAACTAAAGAAAAAAGGGGAACAGTGATTGAAGAGACATGACCAAAAAGGAGAAGAGTATGGCACCGAACAGTGCTAATGGGAACACGGACTTAAGAGAAAGTAACTAATCTTTCTTTCTTTACAGGCACATAAAATCACCAAACCACATAACATTAATACTCAAAGAGTAAACACCGCTGTTTAATCCATTTGAAAGAAAAAAACCAACCAAATTTAGGGCAAATGACTGGTATGTACAAAGAAAATCATATCACAATCTCGTTTCAGACCTTTAGAGATCCAGAGCGAGCCAAATGAATCCAGATAAATTTACATTTGCAGTTGACAGTTCACCTCAGCAGCCTGCAAATGTTTATCTTTCATTAATTATGGTTCAAGGGGAACTGCAACCTGAGATAGCTGAGCTAACCCTCTCCTCTTACAGATCCAGACCTGCCACCTGGAAGGCATCCAACCCTTCACCCATGTTTCTGGCCTCAGCCCAGCTCCCTGCATTTATATGGATGGCCACAGAGCATCCAGCCTGTGCCACTCAAAAGTGGGCTTTTCTATCTGATAAAGGCAACGAGAACAGATGCATTTCTGACAAATGCCTGGTTGAATCTCTTCTTTCATACTCTTAAGGCAGGAAACAATCTTATTCATATTTGTCCTGGACCAAGTACATAGTGAGCAGCTGATCTATAACCCAAAACGACTTCTCCAGAAGAATGAGTGGGACTAGCTTTTCGGCTGGTGAAATGCAAAGTTGCTCCAGCAATTTCTTTGGAGCTGCACTGATTTTTACCAGCTGAGGGTTTAGCCCACAAATCTTTTCCTGCTGAGAGACAGGTGTTGAACAGGATGGAGGAAATCATATGCATTCCTTTGAATCAGCTCTCCCAGGCAGGAGCAATAATAAATTCAGATAAACTGTTGTGTCATTTAAAGATCTATTAAGATTGAATGGTTGACTTCCTCCTCAAGGGAACCTCTTCTTAATTGTGTATTGCTTTGACTCATCCACTACCTTCTCCAGACCCTTCCTGCCCTTAACTCTTCCATTTCACAAACTGAAAGGAAAAAAGAGCAGCAAAGGACTTTGGCACACGCAGCCCCAGCAGTAACTGGGTGGGTTTTTGGCAGATCATCTCCAGACATTATCTCATTCCCCTGTGGCAGCCACCCTGGAGAGGTCTGCATTTATAAAATGCTCCCACATACATTTCTTTTCTATGGATATTATTTGTGCACGGTAACTCACATGCAGTATCCTTTAATACTTACATCTTCAACATACTTGAAACTGGTTTAGGAGGTTGTATCTTAATAGGGAAAAAATATTTAACAATTCAGGGACAAACCGTGTCATAGGGTATTGTTTCATCGTTAACTTCAAACAGGATCTCAATAAAAATAACAATACTTTGCCCTTCTAGAGCATCTAGCAATGCTAAAAGCACTGTATTAAGGCTGTCAATAAACTGGTTTTACCACAAAAATGCTCCTAAGTGGTCACGTCAGCAACATTAGTGTGATAAATCTACTATTTATTCTCAAAAGATGTGATACTAGCAAAAACACAAGTTTCCCCCCTTTTGCACCGAACTATACCTCTCCTTTCCCTCAGACCTGTGGCTAGTGGTTGGTGTACTTCACTTTCCATGCCCAAAGTTAAGCTCCCAGAAAGGAGCAGTGCATTGGGTGAGGCCATCAGGAAAACACAATTCAATTTCCTCATTAGCACTTGCAGATAAACTGCTGACATACCACCTGAGGCTGGTTTGCTGGCTCCACTTTCACATCTCGATCATCTTCCCACTCACGTTACATGCACTATACATCACCACATGGCCTACATGCTGATATCAATTTGGGAGTACATGTCTGGTTCGCAAGCTGTCCTGGCTTGGATTCAACATCATTAGCTTAAAACCACTTTGAAAAATAGGCACCAGTTCAATATGGATATAATACACATACAGTAAACCGGCATAGAATTACAGTGAGATTGTTTATGGAAATTTCCTGCAGGTCATCACCAGAGCCTGGAAACACTTAACTTTATACACAACATGGCAACCACGCTGCCTCTTCTGATAGCACACAACGATACCGGCTACATCTTCTGCGATGGGATGCCTCTCATCTATGTGTAGCCATTTAATCTAATTTAATGTAGTCATCATGGATCCTTTAGTACTCAACCAACAAGTGGAGCTTCTCCAAATAGTGATTTATCCCACCCTGATGTCAGGTCTAACACAGAACAAGGAATTACCTACCCTCTGGAGGCACCTTGCGTATTTCTCTCTCCACTGACTATAAAGAAAACTCAAATTAGCTTAGACTACACAATTATTTTTTGTATGGCTGAAGTAATCTGAAAGCAACCCTGTCCTCTCCGACAAGGCACCAGAAAGCCGAGCTTCTTGGAAAACCCTTACTTTTGGGCACATCCATGGGATTCAGGCTGCCGATGAGGTCTCTGACATACAGTCCATCCCCGTCCTCCTTGCTCAGCCAGTTGTTGCAGGGGAAGTAAAACCGGAGGTGAGGTCTGTTCATGTCGGTCACGATCACGCGGTCGAGGAACCAGCCTGCATTCAGTCCGGTGTTATCGTGCTCAATCCTAGAGGAAGAACAACCTTGGATTTGACATTTTGATTAAGACTGGCCACTAACTCTGTAATTTTGTGGAATATTTTATATTAGGCAAGGCTAGACCTACTATATACAAAATGCCTACTTATACCTGCCTGTCCAAAGTGTTTCGTAGGATTTATGGGCTTTTACAGGGTATTTTGTAAATAACAACATTCTTTCATATATATATATATATATGAGTGCAGATATCACAGGTGGTAAGTCTGCAAGGGGTTGCACACAAATATACACACACTCGCATGTTCATTCAACATAGGCTTTCATTCACCTTACACTGCACAGCTAAAACATAAGTGACTCTTGTCCCACCCTGAATCCCTTCTGCTCTTTTCTTTGTTTTATCCACCTCTTCCCATTTTCCCAGGTTTCTTTGTACTACTTACTAATTTTTAATTTTATATAGGTCAGTCAGATGGTGGTTAAACATAGTAATTATCATTTACATTACACTAATTTAGCAAAAGAGGATAAAAAAACCCATTTACTTCTGTTGGGACATAAAAACAGTCCTGAATGCCTTCCTCTGTGATTGCATATGACAGAAATACAATTCTTGGTGGGGACCGTGGATAGTTATAAGTTGTACCATAGGGGATTTCATGCTTCAGTTAAAATCTTAGGCAGTAAACAAGTTTTTACCACCCCTTAACTTCACCTTGATAAGAGCATGTTAACAAATAATGAATAAAACATGGCAACACTAAAGCCTCTACAGCCTGTCATTCGATTAGCAGCTCGCAGAGCAGGTACTGTGGTAGTAACGTTGTGCCGGTACCTTATTTTCTTTATTTGTCCGACATTGTTGGTTTTTACTCGGAACACATCTGTTTTGCTCCTCTCAAAGGCCGTGCTGCTCCTGTAATACACATGCAACAAAAGCTATGGTAAGAAAATAGCAACCTTGTCAGCAAGCATGCCTCGTGGCCTGACAGAGTGCTAGTGTTTAAGGATGAAGAAATGTCATTTCTAGCACTGGATAGACCTACTTTTCACTGTCCTCTTTCCCATGACGAGTTTTGGATAGCTCTAAATACTGACATTTAACAGACTTTTTCCCTTCTCGAGCTCTAAGAGTCCTTTCAGAAACTGAGATGGAAGCTTTGGGGGAAATGCAATGCTGGCCCAAGCAGATGCAAACCTTGGATCACATTCCATATCACCTCCAAGAATAAAACATCACAAAGGTTTTTCAAAATCCTCAGCAAAATTCCCCGTAGAGGTAAAAGCTAGGGGAGCCTGTAAGACCTTCCCATCAGCAAGTGGCTTTCAGAGATGTCTGAGAATAACCTTCAGTGAAGATATTTCAAGGTAGTGCCAATGAGGCAAAAATTACATTAAGAATTCCAACTCTTTGGTAACACCTTGTCTGTGGTTCGTCAACACTGCTAGCCCACCCATCGGTTGCTAAAACATAGAGGTAACAGCAAAAAACACGGGGATGTTTTCAGCTGCTCCCCTCCGTGGTGGCTGGAAAGTGTTCATTAGGAATGGTCGAGTCAGAGCTTCATTTTGCCCTTATTGAACAGCCCTTGTCAGCCAACCAACATGGAAGACCCCGGTAAATCTGGACCCCTGCATGTCCACTTCAGTTGCTTTACAGGACCTCAATATGCTTTTCATCTCTGTTTCCCACTCCCAGAGGTGTTGTCTCCTGCCATCCTGGTCCCCAGGTATCAAGCGGACCCACTCTTGCTGATGGAGCGAAGGGGTTCCGTAGCCCGGCAGGTTCCCTATGGAGCCACAGATCTAC